>NW_021604698.1:2198901-2230067 GCF_004785775.1 Grammomys surdaster
ATAAACACATGTATTATCCAATGCCCAAGTTGGATGGATAGCAATATTAAAAAGGATGTTGTATTATCTTCTATGCAATTATAATTCTAATATAATCTGTAAATTTAGTTCTTTTATATAATAAATTAGTCTTAGAAAAATTAAATTAGATGTGACAATAATTGATACAAAGGTGTGTTTGTGTTGCCATAACTTCAGTTTCTTAAAAACCAAAATGATTTAAGAAATATACTTTACATATTTCTTTAAAAATTTGTCCATTGTGAAATAATTTATCAAATAAACATACCATGAAAACAACAGGAAAACTATTCTTTCAAGTCTAATATATTGCAAACTACACCCTAAGAAAAGCAAGAAAGTAATTTTCTTCCAACAAACTCAAAAAATGATAGCCACAAAAGCATAATTCCCCTCTAACAACAAAAATAACATGAAGCAACAATCACTTTTTCTTAATATCACTTAACATCAATGGACTTGATTCCCCAATAAAAAGACATAAAATAATGGACTGACTATGTAAACAGGACCCAGAATTTTGCTACATACAGGAAACACACCTCAATTACAAAGACAGACACTACCTCAGAGTAAAAGATTGGAAAAATTTTTTCTAAGCAAATGGTCCCAAGAAACAAGCTGGAGTAGCCATTCTAATATCATATAAAATCTAATTTTAATAAAAAGTTACCAAAAGATGTAAGGAAGGAGACTTCATACTCTTCAAAGGAAAAATGTACCAAGATAAACTCACAATTCTGAACATCTATGTTCCAAATGCAAGGGCATACACATTCATAAAATAAACTTTCCTAAAGCTCAAATAACACATTTTACCTCACACAATAATAGTGGAAGACTTCAACACCCCACTCTAGACAATAGACTGGACTTAGAAACAGAAACTAAACAGAAATGCAGTGAAACTAAGAGAAATTATGAACCAAGTGGGTTTAAGAGGTATCTATAGAAAATTTCACCCATAGACAAAAGAGTACACCTTCTCAGAACCTCATGGTACCGTCTCCAAATTTCACCATATAATTGGTCACAAAACATGCCTCAACAGACACAAAAAGATTAAAATAATCCCATACATCCTAACATATCATTACAGACAAAAGGTTGGTCTTCAATAACAACAACAACTAAATAAAACCCAGAAAGAACATACACGCACATGTAAGCTGAACAATGCTCTACTCAATTATAATTCGATCACACAAGAAAGAAATAAAGAATGAAATTAAAGACTTTTTAGAATTTAATGAAAATGAAGGCACAACTTACCAAACTTATGGGATACAATGAGAGCAGTGCTAAGAGGAAAACTCATAGCTCTGAGTGCATCCAAAAATAGACTGGAGGGAGCATAACCTAGCAACTTGAGAGCACATCTGAAAGCTCTAGAACAAAAAAAAGAAAAGAAAAGAAAAGAAAAGAAAAGAAAAGAAAAAAGAAACCAAAGAAGGGTAGATAGCAGGAATAAAACTCAGGGTTGAACTCAACCAAGTAGAAACAAAATGAAATACACAAAGAATCAACAAAACCAGAAGCTGATTCTTTGAGAAAATCAACAAGATAGATAAAGCATTATCTGGACTAACCAGAGGGCACAGAGCCAGTGTACAAATTAACAAAATCAGAAATGAAAAGAAACGTGTAACAACAGAAATTGAGGAAATAAAAAAAATATCATCAGATTCTATTACAAAAGCTATACTCATCAAAACTGAAGAATCTAGATGAAATGAACAATATTCTAGACAGATACCAGGTACTAACATTAATCCAGTATCAGATAAACCATCTAAACAGTCTCATAACAACTAAAACAATAGCAGCAGTCAAAAAACTCTCCCAATTGAAAAAAGCACAGAACCAGATGGGTTTAGTGCAGAATTTTATCAGACCTTCAAAGAAGACCTAATACCAATATTCTTCAATTTTTTCCACAAAAAGAAACATAAGGAACACTATTCAATTCACTCTATGAAGCCACAATTACTCTTACACCTAAACCACACGAAGACCCAACAAAGAAAGAGAACTTCAGACCAAATTCCCTTACGAGTATCAACGCAAAAATACTCAACAAAACACTCACAAACCAAATTCAAAGATGCATCAAAACAATTATCAATCATTATCAAGTAGGCTTCATCCCAGGGATGCAGGGATGGTTCAATATATGGAAATCCATTAAGGTAATCCAGTAATCCAGTATATAACCAAACTCAAAGAAAAAAACACATGATTATCTCATTAGATGCTGAAAATGCATTTGAAAAATTTAAAACTCCTTCATGTTAAAAGTTTTGGAAACATCAGTAATTCAAGGCCAATACCTAAACATAGTAAAAGCAATAAACAGCAATACAGTAGCCAACATCAAAATAATGGAGAGAAACATGAAGCATTTCCACTGAAATCAGGAATTAGAAAAGTCGGCTCACTCCCTACCTATTAAGTATAGTACTTGAAGTCTGAGCCAGAGCAATAAGACAACAAAAGGGGGTCAAAAGGATACAAATAGGAAAGAAAGAATTCCAAATTTCACTATTTGCAGATGATATGATAGTGTACTTAAGTGAACCCAAAAATTCCACCAGAGAATTCCTAAACATGATAAAAAAAACTTCAGAAAAGAGGCTGGATATAAAATTAACTCAAACAAATCTGTAGCCTTCCTTTACTCAAAGGATAAACAGGCTTAAAAATAATTAGGGTAATGACACACTTCACAGCAGAAACAAATATTATAAAATTTCTTGGAGTGACTCTAACCAAGAAAGTGAAAGTCCTATATGACAAGAACTTCAGGTCTCTGAAGAAAGAAATCAAAGATCTTACAGATGGAAAGATCTCTCATGCCCATGCATTGGCAGGATTCATATAGTAAAAATGGCCTTCTCTCTGAAAGCAATCTACAGATTAAACTCAATTCCCATCAAAAGTACAATTCAGTTCTTCATAGAGTTAGAAAGATCAATTTTCAAATTCATTTGGAATAACAAAATACCCAGAATAGCAAAAAATATTCTCAACAATACAAGAACTTCTGGAGGAATCATCATCCCGGATCTCAAGCTTTATTACAGAGCAATACTGATAAAAATTGTATGATTTTGGTACAGAGACAGGTAGGTAAATCAATGGAACAGAATTGAAGATCCAGAAATGGACTCACACACCTATGGTCATTTGATCTTTGTTAAAGGAGCTAAAATCATCTAGTGGAAAAAAAAAAGACAGTGTTTTCAACAAGTGTTGCAGGTTCATCTGGTGGTCAGTATGTAGAAGAATTAAAATCGTTCCAATTGTATCTCCTTGCACAAATTTCAAGTCCAAGTGAATCAAGGACTTCCACATAAACCAGATACACTGAAACTAATAGAAGAGAAGGTAGAAAGAGCATCAAACACATGAGTGCAGGGGAAAATTTTCTGAACAGAAGAACACCCATGATTTATGTTCTAAGATCAACAATCAACAAACAGGAACTCATAAAATTTCAAAGCAATCGAAAGCTAAAGGAAACTGTCAATAGGACAAAAGGACAACCAACAGATTGGGAAAAGATCTTTTCCAATCCTACATTTGAAAGAGGGCTAATATGATATATATATATATATATAATTAAAAAAGACTCCAGAGAGCCAAATAACCCTATTAAAAATGAGGTACAGAGATAAACAAAGTATTCTTAAGTGAAGAATATTGAACGGCCAAGAAGCATCAAAATGTTCAACATCCTTAGTTATCAGGGAAATGCAAAACAAATCAATCCTGAGATTCCACCTCACACCAGTCAAAAATAGCTAAGGTCAAATACTCTGGTGACAGCACATGCTGGTGAGGATGTGAAGAAAGAGGAACACTCCTCCATTGTTGATGGGATTGCAAGCTGATACATCTACTCTGGAAATCATATTGGACATTCCTCAGAAAATTGGACATAATACTACCAGAGGACTCAGCTATACCACTCCCAGGCATATACCCAAAAATGCTCTAACATTTAACAAGGACACATACTCCACTATGTTCATAGCAGCCTTACCTATAATAGCCAGAAGCTAGAAAGACCCCGGATGTCTTTCAGCAGAGGATTGGATATAAAACATATGGTATAATTATAAAATGGAGTACTACTCAGAAATTTAAAACAATGAATTCATGAGATTTTTAGACAAATGGATGGAACTAGACAATATCATCCTGAGTGAGGTAACCCAGTTACAAAAGAACACATTTGGTATGCACTCACAAATAAGTGGATATTAGTCCAAAAGCTTGGAATACCCAACATACAATCCATAGACCACCACATTAAGCTCAATTAGAAAAAAGATCAAATTGTGAATGCTTTGGTCCTTCTTAGAAGTGGGAACAAATCATAGGAAGAAATACAGACATAAAGTATAGAGACTGAAGGAACAGCCATCCAGAGACTGTAGCACCTGGGAATCCATCCCATATATGGACACTAAACACAAACACTATTGTAGATGACAAGTAGTGCATGCTGACAGGTGCCTGATATAGCTGTCTCCTGAGAGGCTCTGCCAGAGCCTGACAAATACAGAGGAGGATGGTCATAGCCAACTATTAGACTGAGGATGGAGTCCCCAGTGGAGAAGCTAGAGAAAGGACTGCAGGAGATGAAAGGGTTAGCAACCCCATAGGAAGAAAAACAACATCAACCAACCTGGTACCCTCAGAACTCACAGGGATTAAACCACAAACCAGAGTACGCATGGAGAGACTCATGACTTCAGCAGCATAAATAGCAGAGGATGGCCTTGTCGGACATCAATGGGAGGAGAACCCCTTGGTTCTGTGAAGGCTGGATGCCCCATTGTAGGGCAATGCCAGGGTAGTGAGGTAGAATTGGGTGGGTGGTTAGGGGAGCACTGTCATAGAAGCAGGGTGAGGATGGTTGGAATAGAAGGTTTCTGGAGGTGAGAATGGGAACAGGAATAACATTTGAAATGTAAGTAAATAAAATATCCAATTAAAAACTATAATAAAAATCTTCAAAAAAAGAGGGTGAATTTAAAAGTAAATTATTGAAAAGCATTCATAGTAAGTTCAGATAGTACATCTCACGCTGCTTTTTGAAAGCGAAACTCATATTCTTTTATTAGATGTACTTTTAAGCACACTGCTAGATTGAAAGAAGAGTGGTGTGTCTTACTGTACACCTATAGTTTATTTACATAACCTTGAAAAGGTACTCAAAGGAAATAGAAATGAGACAAGAAAACCCATGGTGTTAAGTTTTGATAATTTTTCCTACAAAGCGAGAAGAGAAACCAGTACCTACCCAAGAGTGTCAGGACACAGGCCAGTATTGCTATTAAGGCCCCAGTACTGAGGCCAGCAGGTAGAATGTAGGCCTCTGCATTGCAGGTCTGAGCTATGCCATCAGTGTCACAGTCACATACACGGATGGTAAGTGTGTTGGTACTGCTTAGTGAAGGAGATCCACTGTCCACAATGAAAATTGGCAGATAATAAACTGATTGCTCCTGTCTGCGGAATCCATTTCTCCTGGTGAGAATTGAGGCTGTATTGTCTAGGATAAAGAACAAAAATGTATAAGAAAGCTTCAGATGAGCTATATGTTTACAAACTTAAAGTCATGGTTTTCATTTTCTCTTAAATGGCAAAACAACTGTGTCTTAAGGTTTTTTAGAAACATTCTCAATAAATATCTTTGGACAGTAAGACAAATTTCTTATGTAATTCATAGTAATTATTAATGTATTTCTGTTCCTCAACAGATAGCCAACAAAACAAAAAACAAAAAAAAAAAACAAAACAAAACCATGACAATAATATAAAACTAAATGTTTTATTAAATGGAATCTTTATGCATAATTTCCTTTGTCATTTTACATATCTAAAATTTCAAATCATATGTTTACAGAAAGCTTGGTAAAGTTTTAAATGAATAGACACTCCATGTTAGCATAATTTCAAATCCTTCACTTACTTGAAAAGGTTCCAGATCAATAAAGTTATATAATAAACCATAAAATAACCTAGTCTTTATTTAAATTGATATGCAATCAAGTATCGCTGAACTAGGGCACACATTCCAAGAAATGACACAGGCAATTTCTTATATTCATATCATGATTATGATTTCATTAGGTGATATAATCTTATGGGTCTTCTACCATAGACATGGTCTATTAATGTCTGAAAATAAGAAGGAAACTGTTAAACTGAGATACTCAGAAATGAAATAATTGAAATAAACTTACGTATCTGTTATTCACAGCTTCTTAGGTAACATTCTTATAAGTATTAATCTATATTCATTATTTTACAGATTTATTTATTAATAATTTATACAGATATTAATTTATATTCATTATTCTATTTATCTAAAATAGTTATAATAACTATGAACATTTGAAAGGTAGTCAATATATTTATATCACTGCAATTATTATTACAGAAATAAATTTAATTTGGGGTTATTCTTTGTGTCATTTCTTTCAATTAACTATATGAATTTATAAGATTTTTAGAATTTATAATAACTAATAAAACTAAACCATAGCAAAAATCAGGGTCGTACTCTTATCCTGTATGTGAATATATTTTTTATTTCACAAATAGTTGAAAATTACTTATTTAATATTAGCATGAAAAATTCAGTAATATTTTAAACAAGATAACCTGATATAATTTTAGTATTAACCATCTCAAAGCAATAAGCAAATATTCAAGTACAGTAAAAAAGAAACCCTAATTTTAGATTAGACAAAATACAAATATTCCAGTATCATTTTGTATTTAGTATATTTTCACATATGCAATTTTGAAATGCTTTTCAAAATTGTTTTTAAGATATTTAAGTGTAAGATATAAATTTGAATTTGTAGAATATATTAGTTTACTAATTAAGCATGGAGTTGTTTAGAGATATCATTTATGTTAACGTACGCTTAATAATATACAGTTTAGTGGGTTGCTTTTCAAAAATGTTAATACTATCTTTATGAATTAATAAAAATGATTCAGAAAATTGTATATTGATAATCTATCATTGCTCACAAAAATCATTCATAGATACACACACAGTCATATACATAAATACACACACACACATAGTCACACAGACACAGACACACAGACACACACACACACACACACACACACATACACACACACACACACATCATTGCAAAGCATGGCCCAAATGCTCAGCATGTGGAAGAAGAACCCTAGGATCAAGAAAGAGCTTGTAAAGTATGCATTTGCTTGCCTATTGTGGGAGACAACACTAATAATTTTAAATTATTCTATTGATGCCCTTCAAGGTACAGCCTTGGAAACTTTGGGCTTGCTGTATGTGACATGAGGATATTTCAGATGTATGGAAGTACGGATGCTCCATAAATCCAGAGATTTTCTTATATGTGCTGTACTGCAATATTGATGCTATTGGACTGTGGCACTTGAGGGATATATTCACCATCTTCTTGTGAAGGTCATATATTCCCTTGTCTACAACTGTGCTAGATGACTTCAAAGACTGAGAGTGAACCTTTGCAACAGTGATTAAGTCAGAGAGTTTGGGATTACTCACCAAGAGGATGCTCTCTCCTTTATATTACTAAAGGGACAACAGAATTTCTCATTAGGTGGAAAATAGGATCAGGAAAAAATTATTACTTTCAGATTGAATTTTCTAGGATAAAATCAGTTTTTGCACTAAAGTTGTGTCCTCAGGCAAAAGATTTCCTAAATTTCTTCTGAAAGCAGATCTGTTCCGGTAAGACACCTGGATGCTTTACTTTAAAACTAAACCTGATTCACACCAAAACCTTTATAAAATATAAGTAAGTTATAATGCTTTGTTTAGAATGTCTGATAATTATTAATAAATGTTAAGCAAAACAACAATATGCCTATAGGTACTTGTGAAGTGTCACTACAGTAACACTTATTCATGATAGGAACAGCTAACTTTAAAGCAAGGAAATCAAGTCTGACATGAGAGAGAAGGAGTACTTTTATTATTTAATATTTTATTTTTTTCATTAATTTAAATGATTTGATGAGATGGTTTAATGACAACAGGACAGAATCTAAATATGCATTTCCATTTCAGATGACATGGGGAACATAGTAACTTCTCTGAAAATGAGGAAGGTCTATGTTCCCCTTGTTTACTTATCTAAATCAAGGAGTTTTTGTTGTTTCTGGATAGGGTGGTGACAGATTTGCGTATGTCATAATGAACTATTACTGGAGTAAGTAGCAAAGTGTGTTCAGTCATCCATAATACCTTCATGCAAATCGTGTCTATTGTGTCAATATCCTCCAAATTCAAGTTATCCAAGTATTATTTATTATTATTATTATTATTTTACATGAAAAATTACCTTTTTATAAAAACACACAATATTTTTTGCTATTCTTAAGAACACGATGTGGTTGTTAACTTAAAATGTACATAATCCTCTTATTTTTCTGAGCTCTCAAGTAGTGTCCACATACAACAGTCTGATTAAGGACCTTAGCTGGCCTTCAAAGTATGATATCATTTGGATAGCTAGCATGGTATATAAATGATAAGGTAAATACCTAGGAGACAGTCAAGAGATATAGACCTATCGTTTCTCATTTGGCTCTATGACTAAAATGATTTAAATAGCAGCTTCTCCTCCACAATAGCAAATCTATTAATTAATGTCCTTGCTGTTTTTTTTTCTCCTATAAAAAACATTTTGAAATAAAATACTGGACTTGCTTAGGAGCCAATGCTTGCAATGACGTATCTAGCCTTACCTTTGTTATCTTTCAATGAAAAGTTTTGGTTATTCGTCATATCTGCTGTTAAGCTGAAGTAAAACTGGTGTCCGTTGGATGGCTCATCTTTATCTACTGCGCTGATTTTCTGGATAACCTAGGTAGAGAGAATGTAAACAAGGAAGGTATACTAGTGCACTCTGCTGAGATTTCTACAGCAGGACATAGTAATTTTACACCTTATCACAATCGCCGTGTTTCTGAATTAGTTCGGGGAATAGATCAGGTGTACCGACTTGAAATCATTCTGAAAATGAGCCTTGGAAAATAAATTATGTACTTTTCAAAGCACATGTTTGAAGTTACATTTGTGAACTTCAAAATCAAGCTGCAAAAATTGATTAGACATCCCTGTAAACATCTTAAGACTCCAGGAAACAGAGATGGACAAGCCAAAGCCGCTGGAGACGCGCCTAATTCTGAGAAACTTGATGTATGTAAACTTAGTTGTAGTGTACGAAAGAGCCCAATGAAGCTTAATGCATTTTATTTCTCCTTCAAGGAATCTAGGCCTTTAAGTACATACCAGGGCTTTTTAAAATGTTTACCTTCTCTTCCTGAAGAATTTCATAGCCCAATTAAACAAGAATTTGAAAGTTCCTTTAATATTAGCTTATGCTACACATCAAAGCGATAATTTTGCTGAAACAAGCGGATTGTGAGTTATCTTAAAACTGGGAGTTTCAAAGGCAGCACTACAGAATGCTTTTGATTTTAAAGAAACTGCAAGAAGGAAGCTGAAGCAGAACCTCTCACCTGTCCTGGCTGAGCATTTTCACAGACAGTGGTTTCATAGTCCATGGCAAACTCAGGTGCGTTGTCATTAATATCCAGTATAGTTATGGCCACATAGCCTCTCCCGACCTGGGATGGATTCTCTGATAGATAAGAAATAGTTCCTAATTAACTCTGATAAAATACTCAACATGCATTGCTATTTTATTCAAAGAACATGAAAAAAAGCAAAAATTGAAAATTTTCCTTTTTTAAAGTATAATCTCAAATAAAATCTAGAGTAATAATACTATACTATGTAAACAGAACTGCAGATAATTTCACCCACATAAACTCATTAATTTAATATGTGTATTTATTCAAGCATACATTTTATGGGGTTGTATATAATGTATAGTTTTGAAGTGTCTGTATTTATATGTGTCTCACATGAATATGTATATGGACAGGCCCTAATAAAAGTTCAGAATGGAGACTAGTGAAATATGCAATTAATTTTAATAGTGCCACAGCCCATACATATGTCAGCATAAGCATATTATATACATTCATTTTCTTTGACTATATATTTAATAGTATATGGTTATAATTTCTCTTCAGTTATTTCATTCAGAGACTAAAATTAATTCAACATCACAATATTCATATATATGTATATGTGGGTGTGGGTTTGTGTGTAGGTAGACACCAATTTGGTACCTTCCTATCAAGATAAAGACAACATCTATGATATAAACAGATGAAAGGCTTCAGAAGGCAAGTCACACCCTTCAGTTTTTCTACTTTTCTCTGTAGCATTATCTATGTAAGTTTCAGCAGATAGAAACAATAAATTTGTATGTATTTTACATCTTAGTGATTTAGGAAGTTTCAAGGTTTGTTCAATTTATTCAGGCTTAAACTGACCTCACCTCAAATCTACCCATTCTCTATTCTCACCTTGCTCAATCCTAAATTCATTTTAATCCTTTTGACTTACGGCTCTCCATTGCGAGGACTGTAATGTTATGAACAGCATTTGTCTCTCGATCCAATGATTTGGCAGTAGTAATAACTCCACTGTTGGCATCAATATTGAAATATCTCTCCAAGTCTGTGTTTCTGTCAATTGAATATCTAATTGAAAATTTAAAGAAAATATTTCACACTCATGTTTAGTTAGAGTTATTTTTTTATTTTTTCTTTGATTTCTCAGGTGACCATCAAATCCTGATAACTAATTGCAGTAGCATACGTCATGTTCAGACCTTTTTCTGTGTAGCAGTAGGTCTACCACCTGTGTATTGGTAATCTATTTCTTCATCTGTCAAATGTTTTGAAATGAGCACCATAGAATACATTTATTCTTCAACATGACTTTGAATATTCCATTATACATCATCAAGCATTGCTATTATTATTTACAACTGACACCACGCCAGTCCTGGATATGGGTCCCTGTAAAATCAAACACATCGAGCTACCTTTTGATCTTATGAGCCTATCACATTTTGTTTTAGTAACATCAACCCAATATTAACATGTCGTTTGACAAGAATCATCACTTAGAAGTATTAACTGGCTTTCCAAAGACATGAAAGAAAGTTGTTCACCTAATGCTGAATGCTACATTAGACTGTAAATTTCAATTCTTTTCCTCTGCAGAATATTTACATTATGAACATTTGTGAACAATCATGGTACACTTGTATTCTCAGTCCATGTTAATATTCCACCACAATTACCATCTTTACATTCTGCTGTAATACTCATAATTGAATTGATTAGTGGTTCTAATTTTATAACAAATAATTCAGCACAAAAATGACAAAGAAAAATTTAATAAGTGCATACATTTTAGGCAAAACCAGTGATGACTGACTCAATTATATACATGCTGAACCTTCAAAATAATTTTTTATCACCTTGCATCACATAATCTATTCCTCTGCTTTAAATCTGTCATCAGTCTTTATAGACATATTATTAGCTTTCACAACACACATATGTAGTACTAATGAAACTCTATCTAATCATGTTCTTTTGTCGCTTATTCACCATTCCAGTAATTTTTATTCATAGTAAACAGAATGTACTAATGCTGTCAGTATATTTAAAAATCAATTTGCTCTTTTCTATTGTCTCCATTCATTCTGACCAATCGATGTAGCACAGCCCTTACTTATTTCACTGCTGTGGAATGGCTACTACATGTAACATCAATGGAATAAAACACAGGTAGTCTTCTAACATATTTTATATTTTTGAATTGGAATTTGGGAGAATACTCTTGAGGCAGTTTTCAACTCTTAATTCATCATGTGGTTGCAGATCAATATTGGCTGAGTATAGGGTAATTTGACATGACATGTTTTGAGGTCTTTATTCTAAAGTGTCATATTTCCATAGATGAGTATTGTATGAATGGTATGAGTAGGATATTGGTAGCTTATGCTATTTCTTTTCATGAGTGTTCTCACAGGAGGAGAGTGGGTTCTCAGAGTAAAGTTAAAGGTATCCAGGCAGCTGTAATTGTTAAAGATATCACAGAAATATTTTATACTCATCAAACAATTGAAAATGTTACTCTGACCACAAGACTCCACCCATGAAAGATTTTAGTTGTTAAGTATGTAAACTCCTTTGATAAGATGGAATCGAGAACGCTGTTGAAGGAGTTCAAATAACTATCATGGGAGTGTATGCAATCAAGTTCAGTTCTAAAGGCTCAAAGAGTCAATACTCTAGGAGAAACAGGACAGTGGATCCTCAGATATAGAAAAAGAATGGAACTGGTGTTAGAGAGAAGGTACAGGTATCACAAGGGATGGAACTTCAAGACAGAGATCCTTAATCCTGTTATAACTCCAATGATGTCATCTCTCCCAGATGTAAGACATAGAGCTTTGTAGAATTAATGTCTGTCTTTCTGCATTTCCGCCTCCATGTGTCCCAATTTTTCCTCACTATGACACCTTTTCCCTTTTGAAATTGAAAGCTTCGATCGGTAACATTGCATATTATAAGGATATAACTTAATTATTATAATAATTTTTCTCATAATATAGTCACATCTCTTTTCTGCTTCAATTGCTTCCCCCTTGCCCTCCCATGTGCTTCCTTGTGCTTTTCCTTGAATTAGGTATAAATCAAAAGTCTCTGAGAAAATACTGGAATTTGAAATTTTGAAAAATATTAGAACTACATGAATAACTCTTACAGATGAATTACGTTTATTCTGATATAATTTACTCTTATAGATGTATTAAATTCTTTTTGCAGTATGAGAAGACCATGGAATTTGTGGACCAAGACTGAAATAAATATAAGAAGTTTGGTTCATGTAATGGCTAATGTTCGTTGTCAACTTTAGTGAGTTTGATACCAACTAGGAAAAACTTAGGAGTCATTAAACTTGGGGAGTAAATATGTGCCCTGCCTGTGGATATTATCTCCGTATTGTCTCTGTATTATATCCATATTATCTCAGGTTAAAAAGAGGAAGACACAGGAGCGTCAACAATCTTCAGTAATTGCTAATTGTGGGTCCTTTGTGATTGTCTGCATCATTTTCACAGTGTTATGCCTTCCATGCTATGACAGAATGTAGGTCCTTAAACCATGAGCCAATGTAAACTTCAAGATTATTTTGTCATCCATTTTGTCACAGGAACCAGAAAAGAAAATAATACCACATGCATTCCTAAATAACTCAGTATGGCTTGGAAAGACTATAATATGAGGTACAGTTCTATGTCTGTGATAGGAAAGAAGGACCAAGGCAACTTATACAGAGTTTTATGGGCACTTGCAATTTCAGATCGTAAGAGTTCATGAGGGCAGAGTTGAGCTAGGAAGTGGCAAAAATGAGAGCACACATTGGCAATAAAATCTAAAATCCTACTCCCAGTTACACATTTAATCCAACTAGATGATCCTTTGTAATTTTGTGCATACAGATTCAACAAATGAGGACCTAGTGAAGTTCAATTTCAGGCAAAAACAAAACAAACAAAAAATACCCACAACCATCCTCTTCCATTATCCTGCCTTTTAACACAGAGAATATAATTTGATCATACGTTTATGGATCAGTTTCTATAATTTTCTGTGCCATTCTTTTTGTTGTTGTCCAACCTCCCTTTGCACACACAATACAGCATTTTAATTATAACATCTATAAGTACTGAAATTAGACTTCAAGTCTTTAATCATCTTTTTCAGATTTGCTTAGAAATTTGAAGTCCTTTATATTTTATACAAATTTTATATTAACCTTATCTCTATCTATAAGTAATAATGCCTGCTGGGAATTTCATTGATCCAATGTATTAACTTGTGAATAACTGACAATTTCACTTCTTAGTAAGTTGAGCCATTCAAATGATGAATACTTGTTTTATAATTGGCTAGGTTTCTGTGGTATTTTCTAGGAGTGATTTGTCTTTATACCCATCTATCAGTTCTATACAGGTTTGCTTAGACATAAATATGCATTTATGTTTTAGAATTATTGTAAACTTCTTGTTTATGTCTTTAATTGATGCAAGCTAATAAATAAGTGTAAAATTTGCTTATAAAGTCAATATTCTTGATCAAGACGAAATTTTTTATAATTCTAGGAGAGATTATTGACTAGAGATTTGTTATGCTACTATAGTAATTGCCAATAAATACCAGCAGCCATGCTTTACCTCGTTAGTGTTCTCGGGCTTTCTTACTTTTTCAGGTCTTACTGAACTAACAAGCTTGTCTCGTGTGGTAAGTACATTTAACATATTTATATACATTTTAAATAAAATATTACACATTCCCTTTCCACTTTCCAATTCTTCTCATTCTAAGCAGTTTCCATTTACAGCTTCCTTGCTTATCATTATTAAACCTACACATAATCTCACAGGGGAAAATATAAAATCCAATGTTCTTAGTCAATATTGTTCATGTGCATATGATTTCAAGCCTCAGGACTTGAAAAATAACAATATCAGTAGACATGCCAATGCTGAAAGGGTAAAGTTTTAGAAGGTTCCACACTAGAGAAACAACTACAATCATATAATGGCTGATAAGAGAGTAGGACTTAGCCTCTACTGGAGATGAGCACCATGAGTATTTAAATTAATTTAATTTAATTTAATTTAATATAATTTAATTTTCAGTAGGCTCTCTCCCCCCCTTTTTTTTCCTTTTCTATTTCACCTTATTTTTTGTAAACAGGAGTTTTAGTACAGGCTGTACCAGCTCAGTTGGAAATCTGATTGGCTTGAAATTTTGGTCAGTTTTTTCTAGAAGCTTTTAGAAAATTACATATTCATAGTGATGGGTTTTATAAAGACTTTTTCTTCAAGTATATTCTGAACTTCAGCTTCTAAATTAATAAAAGCTGAATGGCTCTGAGTTGACATGTATTCATTAGATTTATCATTAAAGTGAAGCTAATGGCTATATTTTACTCTATTATTTATTCCAGAATTGGACTAAACCTCATGTAAGGTAAGAGTTCATTTGTTATGGTGTTTTCAAGTCCTTTTTATCTCCTTCAGAATTGAACACAACAGAGGATCTAGAAATAATCTAAGTTTGTAGGAAACTAATTTCTCTATCATTCAAATAGTTATCATTCCTCAATTATAAACTCAACTGATTTAATGCAATATGTATCTAAACAGCTGTAATCTTTACACCAATCCATAGTGTTGCTATATATGTATGTTGGTAATGTGAATAAATGGTCATAATTTCTTAATTTGTTCCTGTTATTGATTTACAGATTCAGAGTGATTATTTTAACACATTCAAATGACACTACTTTTGTGGAGATCATATTCAAGGGAGTTCTAGGATAAATATAACAAGTTGAACTATTGTGTTAAATAGGGAAAGTTAAAGTATGGAGAAAGAACTGCATAACTGCATATTAAGTCAAGAAGAGATGGAAGATGTTGATAATGCACACTAGCAAACAAATAACTTGTCCAGTAAGCTTTGTGTTTATCAAGTTCCTAAATGACAGTCTTGAGCTAACAAAATATTAAAAGTATTGCTCTGTATCTACTTAGTAGACACAAGATTGATGGGGATGCCCAAAAATTATAGGTAAAGTTTGGCTAAAATCACCAATTAATTAATAAAGATACTAGATAAAATATAACCCCCTAAATAAAAGAAGCAAAGAAACAAAGAAATATAATATATATAATATATATATAATTTTTTACTATTAGTAGAATAGTCTATGAAAGTAGAGTGAACCTAAATTTAATTAGGGACCTTGAGCCTCAGACCTCAGAAGGATTTGCAAAGACACAATGTACTCAAAGTGTTCTGGTTAATTACTATCAATCTGAAATGATTTATAGTCCTCAGGGAAGAGGTATCCTCAATGGAGAAACTGCCACCATCAAACTAGCTTAAGGATATGACAATGGGGTATTTCTATTAATTGTTATGTAAGGGCCCAGGCCAACTAAAGGAGGTGACATCTGTAAGCTGGTGTGCCTAAGCTGTAGAAAAAGTAACTGAGCAAGGCAGAGGAAGCACAATGGAAAACAAACATCATTGGTTTAGTTTTATCTCTGAGTTCTTTCCTTGAGTTCCTGGCCTAGCTTTCTGTGATGATGTAATTAATCTTACAAGCCAAATGAACCTTCCTCAAGGTGATCTGCCAATACTTTTTGACAGCAAAAGAACCGAACTTCACATCTCCATGCTCAGTGGTACAGGGACTGATGAAGGCACTTGGTTGATTAATTTGAGGCAGAATGGGAAGTGGGAGGAGAGTTGTTGTCTCAGCCAGGAGCCACCTATCAGTGCAGATTCTTATGCTGGTAATATTCGGACTCAAAATGATTGATTCTTCTATCTCTTTTCATACAAATGCTTGACTTCCATTAGTACTTGTTGGAGTGACTTTTCAGACAACGTAAGCAATTGTAGAATGACACTTAAACTGCCCTGTCTTTTTACAGATAGACATAAGTGTATCTAAAAATTATCTAAACTCATTCATTCACATTTCTGAAATTTTATATAGTGATGCATAAGTGTCTATTATTCATGTTCAGTGCATCCCAAAGAAGATCCACCAGCCACTCCCCCTCTAAAATATCAACAACAAACACCATCTTTCCTTTTACGCAACTACTCATTTCAGAAGAGACTGAATATTTAGAACATAGGCTATCATTTCCCCCAATATTTCCATAAAAATAGTATCAAGTGTAGGAGGGACTTGTATTTGGACATATAGATCTTATTTATCTAAAGTAGTCTGAATTTCTCTTAGTTTTTATTTGAGGAAGGCCTGTGTGCATAAAAAAAATGTACAATTACTAACTTTCCTTGTAAATATTTAGGTGTTGGTGTACATGGCCACAGGTATTGGCCACTGATGTACTGATGTGTCCAACATAGATTTGTTATAGATAACATCAATATATGAGCTCATATATATATATATATATATATATATATATATATATGTGTGTGTGTGTGTGTGTGTGTGTTCAAAGCCATAAGTGTAATGTGTATTTAGAATCAAGAAATAATAATTTTTATATAGTCATTTACTGAGAGGCTACTTCAAAATAAACCACTGAGTTCTGTATATAATGATATAAAACACTATGTTTGAACCACTTTTGGCCCTTCTGATATCAGCAAATCAGTTTTGCCTTTGTTGATTTAAACCTTCTCAGTATTGTATGATTTGATGGCACAAAGTACCTAGAATATTCTGACTTAGTGACAGCATATACATCAAGAAAAGAAAAAATGTTCCTCAAGATGTCTAAGTCATAAGCAGTAGAAATAGAAACAGATTAACCCCCATTGTTGTATCTCAAAGGCTCTTATTCATAGCTACTCCATTATTTTTACAAGGTGACATACTCTTTCATTCCTCTCATAGACTAGACGTTCATAATTTCCTCTGTACTTTCTGTGACATTTGTTAATTTGTTCCATAGGTTACCTTCCCTCCTTCCGTCTTTCCTTCCTTCAATTTTCCTTCCTTCCTTCCTCCTTTTTATCTATACATCCTTTCTTTCTCCCTTTCTTTCTCCCTTTCTTTCCTTCCTTCCTTTCTTTCTTTCTTTCTTTCTTTCTTTCTTTCTTTCTTTCTTTCTTTCTTTCTTTCTTCTTTCTTCTACAGGAAACAAGTTAATCAGTAGTTTCTATTGACTGGAATTAAAACATGTTATCAAGACAATAGAAGATATATAAGTAGATATATAAGTTTGAACTCTGGCAATATTCAAACTTCTGTATATTTCCACCTTGTGTGTGCACACACACACACTCAGAGAGAGAGAGAGAGAGAGAGAGAGAGGGGGGGGGGGGCAACAGAGACAGAGAGACAGAGATACAGAGACAGAGACAGACAGAGAGACAGGGACAGAGAAACAGAGAGAAATTGTAGATTTTTGTGTTCTTCAACTAATCAGATGCTTTAATTGGCATTAGAAATGAAAATTACAAACAAGAGGCATATCAAGCAACACATAATTTTCAATAAATTCTTTTTATCCAGAGGCTTGAAAAAGATAACTCAGGTCTTTGCTCAGAATTCTAATTCCAGAACAATTTCTTACAAAATAAAAATAATGGCTCCAATAAACTAGTCATTTCCTACTTAACACAGTTTAAAAATGATCTTTGCAAAGTAAGCACACTAGTCTAACAAAACACATTTTTTTTGGAATCTCCCTTTTTTGTATGCATATTCTCTCTGTACATTTTTAGTAGCAATTATGTTGAAATGAACAACAGTTTGAAATGGAACACAACTCCTAATTTCCTCACAGAACTGGTTCCTGATACTTTTCAGATTAACCATCTGCACTGCAAACACTACTTTTTTTTTTGCATGGCACTAATTCCCTTTGTGTATTATAAAATGAAAAAAATCATAAATTATGTAGAATAATGCACACAACTCTATGTATGTATACACTCTACTTAAAAATGCACACTAAATTATTGAAACCAAATGTGTTCTCACTAGCCACACTATATCAGGCTATTTCTGAAACCATTTTATGTTTTGTACTGGAAAACATGCAACAAAAAGAATGTCATCAGGGCTTGTAGTAAATATTATCCAAGCATAATGCAATGTGCTTATATAATTTTAGAATGAAATGGTGAGAAATCTTGAAACTGTTGCTTAGTAATTTTTAGACACCCATCCTTACAACTAATCTTATTTTTAAAATGTCATACTTTAACACATAGTTACTTTGACCATTCTATCTTTGTGTTCACAGTTCACCTATGGAAAATGGAAAGCAAATGAAACAAACATGAGAATGTTCAAATAAGCTATCTAGATTAAGGAAAGCCACAGAGACACTTAACATTTCTAGTGGTGTTATATTGCAGATAACCACAGAGATCTGGGCTCATATAACCTAGCTATCTATACCCTTTGTTCTACGCCCATTAGTAAATAGTCATATAACTTCATGATTTAGCACCAGTCCTTTAGTATATAACTAAAGGAAACATAGTCATCATCTACATTATATTCGTTCAGCTTATCCAAAGACTACCATACCCAAAGCGATATTGATGTTATCATTTCTTCACGTTAACTGAGTTGTGATTTGTCTCACAATTTGCCATGTTACCACAAAGACGTTTTTCCTTGTAGTTCTTATTCTTACACAAGCTTGCTACTTCATCTAGATGGTAAGTTGCTAGATGTTAAAGAAATGTTTCATTCATCTTTGTTTTCTTATCAGCACATTTCCCAGAGCCTTGCACAGAAGAGTTTCTTAATAAACATAGGTTGAAACATTGATCAATCTGCCAGTGCTGACGTGAAGAATGAGTCTGAGTTCTTACTCTCTGGATTTCTTTATGGTCCTAACAATCTTGAACAAGAACTTGAAAGTGATGTTGCTACTGTTTTAAAAGATGATGACATACAACCGACTGCAGCCTGCCATTCTTTGTTCAGTAGATGTTAGCATTTACTGTTCAATGTGACATAAAATATCATACAAACACTTTAAAACAAACTGGAGACAGGTGTATACTCTGTTATCTACTGTGCCTTAAAGAAAATTTAAAAATATAACACTTTCTTTCCCTGAGTAATTTTAAGTATCACCTAATTCCCACCTTTGTATTTCACAGTTCATATGTGGAAAGTGGAAAGCAAATAAAATGAAATATGGGACTGTTAAAATAAGATATCTAGATGAAAGGAAAGCCGCAGAGAGACCTAACATTTCCTAATGGTGTTATATTGCATACAATCACAAAGGTCTGAGTTCATAGAATCTTGCCATTTGCACCTATTACCTCTGTAACAGTCAAAATGACAATGTTATGACAGTGATGCAAGCAAGCAATTTATTTCTTCTCAGCAGAGGGCAGTTGCATAGTTAAAAGTCACTGTGTTTGATGCATTAGCAAGGTGATATTTCCTTTTGCATATGTATGGGCTGGATTACATTGGAAGAGGATCTTGACTTTGCCTTACCATTACTTGTATTTCTACTTAGAATCCACACTATGCAATATGATATTTTAATGTGTTAGCATGAATATTGTTAACAAATTCAGAACTGATGAGTCAATGTCTGAACTGTTTAACACCTCTAGTAATATTGTTTTCCCTTTATGTCATTATAATAAACCACTATTTATACCTCAAGAACAATAGGTGTTGGAGATCTGAAACCATATGATGAAGAGGGAAAATAAGGCTCACAAGATGCCATCTTTCTTCAACACACTATATAACTACCCATGTACAAATGTAAAATCACACGTGTTAACAAATACATACACATTCACACACAAACACACATTAAATAAATGTAAAACAAAATGAACAAAAAAATCTGTGATGTTGTAGAAGTAAGATCACAATTATAAAGACTCATCATACTCTAGTACCCTCTGCAAATTCTTGCTTTCTTCATCCTCAGGACACTGTTGTTTACCATGTATAGGTCCATGTGGCGAGAGGATTTGAAGTATGAAAGTTCAATGATCTCTTAATGAAAGTAGATATTAACTTCCACAAAGACATTGTAGAATGCTTGCCATATATATATATATATATATATATATATATATATATATATATATATAAAATACGTTTTATGATAAATAGCCAACATGGCAGGAGGAGAGCTGGCTGGCTTAGTAGTTACCAACGTATACTCTCCTGCTGAGGAACCACATTTGGTTCCAAGCATTCATGTTTAACACCTCTGAACTGCCTGCAATTCCAGCTTCACACTCTCTTCTAGATTCCACAACCATCTGTATATATACGCATATTCAGATACACACATACTGAGCTCATGCACACATACACACACACACACATTCACACAAAATAAATCCTTAAAAATAGTCAATGTGATTGCTTATGAAATGTGAATTTAAACTGACTTTTCTGACATTAAATTGTCATAAAAACATAACAGTGAAAACACATAATGATAATATTTGTTATTATTGGTCATTTCTATTTATCATCAACAAGCAGAAAACATAAACTAAAGAACATATCAGAGCAGTTTTTCCCCATTACTGGTTCACAAAGCAATATAGGAAGTCACTTGACAATATGTAGATCATTCAACAAACACTGCTGGGAAGAGACCCAATTTTTATAGATTGCATGAGAGTAAACAGAGTCAACAAAGCAAAACATGGAATGTTAAAAGAGCATAAATGGATTGGGAATAGAAATATATAAAATTAGATTAAGGAAAAATATGTGCCATGAATGTTAGTGCTGATATTGAAAAATAATTTAAAATAATGAAATGTTTCAAGCATAACTGTATTAGACTCAAGTCAAGCAGTTAATTTGATAAAACTAAGACACATACAAACATAAATTAATTATTTTAAATTACTTGACACAAGCCTATCTCTCTGTGAGAAAATAATATAAGCTTTTCCTTAACTTCCAATTCAGTTTATTACTTTGCAAAGGAAAACTTGCAAGGTGAACAACAGTAGACATGTTATGTCATTGGTAAAAGTCATGATATCTTGACTACATAGCTTGGAATTCAGCCTTTGGCCTGGCTACCTCCTGCTGAGATCTGAAGTTCATACTTCAATTTCCCTAACACAAGCAGCTATACAATTCAGCCTGTCTGTACTCCCTTTTACTTGAATTACCATATTGAATTTTAATTGTCTCTTTTCATGTGCAATATTATCAAAAATGAAATTGTTTCTCAAAAAAATCATCGATATTATATACAAATGAATGAATACAATAAAAAAATTAAGATAACAAATACAAATGGTCTCTGTATATTTCCCTGAATGCCCCTTTTCATTGAAGCCCTAAATAATGGTGAATGTTAGTATGCTTTTATCCCTTTCTACACTTACAACGACTAGAAAAAAATTATTGTGCATCTCATTAAATTAAATAATTTAAGTAGAAGTATTTAAATTAAAGTAAAAGTAAAGAATTATTATCAGTAACTGGTTTATGCCTACTGTGAATATAACTTGTGAGGGTATGTAATAACTAATTTAGTTATGCCTACTGTGAATATGACTGGTGAGGGTATGTAATAACTAATTTAATTGGTGCAGAATAACCCAAATCCCTGTGAGTGGATCATTTTGTCGGGAGGAGCCACTGAATTATGTAAGAATGGAGAAACTTTTCTTACCTACATTCTACAATTTGAGGACATTTCATAAGGTTACACTCCTAGATGAAGAGCTAGAGTAGCTTAATGGCTGCTAAACGAGAAAAACTGCCTTCCCCAAGGTTAAGCCACCTGATAGACTATCTACTCACAAATGGTCAACCCAAATTATGTATGTATGAAAAATACTAAATAAAGTCATCAGGGTATATTTATGTAGTTATGTGCATTCATTCTCTTTCTATGTTTCAGTATAATAAGACATAGCCAGCTATCTTTTGTATCCACTCTCATAATGAACTGTAGCGTAATGCTGAGAGATAAAATAAGCCCCTTTTCTTTAGGCTGATTGTTGTAAAGATGTTTTAGCAAAACTTAAATGAATAAGTAAATAAATAAACTAGACTAGCCATTGAGTGAGGCAATGTATTACAAATTCAAATTATAGATCAGAAATATTTTCTCAAGTCTATTTTACTTACTCTGCTCTTCCAAATCTACTTGAGTTATTCATTGCATTCATACGAACAAACAAGCTGGTTGCAGATAGGCTAGTGGAGGTAGTTTGAAATGCTTACATATCAAAAGGTATTATATCAAAGGAGATTATTTGATAAAAATATGTCTAGTTTCATTTAACGAATGGTAATTTAAACTGTCTGCATACACATATAAGGTATTGTTTCATGTTTACTACTATAACCATTAAAGTTAATAAGCACATGCTGTACACAGAGACAGATTTGAACAATTTATTTCATAGATTCTTAATTAAGTTAATTAATCACTAAACTGAATTTGTAAAGACTCTGTGTGGTTCTGTTCCTCTTGAAAGTCTTAGACTGTGGCTTCGCATAAAAGACTTAATTTGCTGAAAATCAGAAAAGGCCGTTATACATAATGATGACTGTGAACACAAGAATACTGAGAAGAATTGAGGAAAATGGAGCAACAAACCGTTACCTCACAGGGCTGTTGGAAGAATCTGGGTCATGAGCTGCTACAGTGCCAATGATATGCCCCACCTGTGTCGCTTCTGACACCTCCATGGGGTACAAGGGGGAAGAGAAAACAGGAGGCTCATCCACATCTTCCACAATTATCTTAACCGCTGTTGTGTCACTGAATGGACCCAAGCTCAGAAATCGAGGATCTGCATCTCGGTTTGCAGCTTCTATGCGCAGTGTATAACTTGTTTTGGCTTCAAAATCGAGTTCCTGTAAAGAAGGTTATTAAGGAAATTAAATTACCAATTAGATAGTCAGCAAAGCACAGCGTTTTCATTTATGAATAAGAATAACCGTAGAGGAGACACTGTCATGAAAAAGCACAATCAGCGTTCAAACACAATAACCATTTATGTCAATCAGAGTCCTTGCTAATTTTCCAGCTCAGACAATGGTTAAGTGCTTTTGAGCTAATATCCATTCTATTGTTATATATTGTTTGGAAAGACACAGTCTTTACAACTTTATGTGAAAGAATATGTTATGATTTAAAGGTATTATCCAACAGGGCATCAGTGTAATATTCTTGAATCATATAATATATCTATTTTACTCAGTAATATACATTATATGAGAGGAAAAATTCTGTGTTCACTCAGTTTCTCATTTAGAAGATCAACGGTTTAGGGGGCTATGCTCATTTTCTGAGTTCTCAGGTGCTCAAAATATAGATGTAGGCAGTGGAATTATATTTATGGTACTCATGCTCACACTACAGCTTATTCCTTTCTATAAGGCACTGACTGTTGATGCTTTCATTAACAGTCTATTGCTAAAACCAATGTTCTCTAGTTAGGTGACTGATACTTATATTTCAGAATATTAAATTTATATGTGATTTTCTAAGGGGACTGATGACTTTAAAAAGCTGTTCAAAGCCAGTCACTGGAAGCTTGAAAAGATTATAAAAATTAAATATTTCACTAAAAACACCATCTGTGCAAAATTTTGGGCATATATATATATATGTACTGGATACTTGGAACAATAACATGTGGAGAGAGACAGCTTTTCAAGCTTCTGTTTTAAATCATATCACTGAAAAATGTCCCCGGATTCTCTATATTTAATGATTCTAAACAGAAAGACTATAAAGTAATGAAGAACGTGATAGAAATATGGCTAATTCCAAAGGACATTTTACTTAGTATAAGTATTTAACAAAAAAATACATTGAAAATAAAATAGTGCCAGTTGGAATGTAAATTTATCTATTGTGCCTTTAGGCATATGTGTGCATAAATGTGGGTATGCAGATACTCCAAGTCATCTCCAAAAGGGTATGGAATCAAGTAAAATGCATTTTAAACAATTAAGTAGTATAAAATATATTGACATATATAATATATTAAACAAAATACGGTATTCTATATATGATATACAATATATAGTAGTTATGTAGTACATGTGATATATGCAATATTATAGTACATGTAATATATACTTTACATAAATGTACCAGCACTGTTATACAAATATATATATATATAATAGATTATGCTAATCTACTTTGGCTAATACAAAGGAAAATTGATACACAAAATTTGTTTCAATACCTAACCTAGACAAATCTTTGTAACTGACATTCTCCAGTGTCATCCCCTTCCCCACGTCCTGCCTTTCTGTGTTTACAACCCCTGTGTGAATGAATTACGATTTGAAAAATATAAATAAATTATTTTTTAAAACAAAGTTATGTGTCATGCACTAGTTTGCTACATCTGATTGGTTTCATGCTTTCATTCTCAACAATCATTTCTCTTTGAGTTTAGAAAAGAAACTCCGTAAATTTTAACTGAGTTGTAGCAAAACTACCAAATTAAAGCACTGATCTTGAGCACAAACTGCCTAAAAATTGACCTAAGGTTTTGATTCAGATGATGCTGATAACCCAAGTGGAAACAGTGAAAGAAATGATATATACTTTGTTCTTGATCACAAACATACAAAACTAACTTTGTAAACAGTTCCAGGATGAAAATTAAAAGTGTGAATCATATCCGAAGTTCTCTAAAAAATGCTGAGGCTCAGGAGAAGCAGTGGCACAGACATCATCTTATTAGAAATTCTGTAGTTCTTTAATGGAAAAATTTTGTGTTTATATTTTTCATTATCATTTTATTTTGTGTGTACAATATGTGTGTTTCCAAACAACAGGGTTTACAAATGGAGATGTGAGGACAACCCTGTGGATTTAGTTGTTTCCTTTCATCCCATGCCTGCACTGGATGCACTCTTACCTACTGAGTCAGTTACTTGGATTGCTCATTTGTCTATAATCTAAATGTGTGTAGAGTCTGAGACTCAGAATTTTCAGCTTATTTGATGAGGCATCAGTTTGATGAGGAGAAGGATATGTGTAGGCATGCATATTTTTAAGAGGTCTATCAGGTAATTTTGACACAATTTCTCATTTAGAAATTTCACAGTGGTTATGAATTTCACTGGGCCTGCACCAACAATTCAATGCTCGTTAGTGGGAGAGCTGAGAACCAAGTAGATAAGCGGTATTCACCAGTCAGTGTTTGCAGACCTTGACAGACTGTAAACGCTTTGTACACAATCTTGTTTCAGTCTCATGCTTCTTATACACATGTCAAACCATAACAGAAAAGCCTTCATCTAACATAACATCTATATTAAACATGGGAGATTAATATTCTATTTGCTATCTCTTTTCAAATCAGTATAAACCATAAATGACCTTTAAGACAATTAGTCAAACACATTCAACAATACTAAGGGTACTGTTCAAGTTAAATTTTGTCCGACCTACAAATAATAATTTAAAATTTACTATAAATGTAAATATAATTATTTTATATTACTTATGTTTTAAACATGTTCGGAAGACAGCACATGAGGTTCAGAATCTGGATGTTATAAATTCATATAAAAGGAGAAATACTCAAGAAATAGTCTGTCTAGAAAATGATGAAAATAGAATAATCAAAGAATTTATATCAAATATTATAAATCAAGGTTCAAGGCCATGTTACATTAAAGAAATAAATAGTTGCAGAGTGTGTCACAGCAAGCCATGCATCCACTGTTCGAATGGGAAGTGTTATCATTAATAGTATTATTTAACAACTTGAACACATTTTAAAAGTGACATTTGATTCACTTTTTTCTTCCTCACTATTGAAATACTTGAAATGCATTTTAAGAGTGTTATATTTTTACCAAGATAATCCCTTACATTGTGGTAATGATGTTAAGATGGCCCAAAATTAGAAAGGAAAACAAAAGAACAGAGCTTGAATAACATAATACTGGAAGTTGCATAACAAATCAGCATCACACTGATGCTTACTTATAATAATAAGTAAGAGCCCTGGGTGTCTCTGCATTATGAAGACCAAAATTAGTAAAGCAACAAAGCCACCCTGGGAATTATAGGTACTGATTAGTCACTTGTCAAGGATTCTGATGTCAGAGTCATAAGCAGAAGTGAAGGCAGCTGGTTTGCTAAAATTGGTTCACTGACTGCAAAAGAGACTTTTAAATTTACTGTTAGCAAGGATGAGTATATCTAAGGCCAGGGTCTGTCAATTTTCTGCATCTAGCCAGATGGTAAACATCAGACTTTATAAGCCACACGTTCTCTGCCACATATGAAGGAAGGGGCAGGGTCATGTATCAGTGATTCTACACAGATGAACATGGAATTCTACATCAATCCTGTGTATCCCTGAGTGTCCACGTTTTCCAATGACTGAAAGTCAAAAAATAATGTAGCCCATAAATTTTATGAGACCCACACACAGTAAATAAAACTTCCACTGAATAAAAAAATTCAAGTCAGTTCACAAAGGCCAGACATACCGTCTTTTTAGCCCAACTGCTCACTCTTCTTTCAATACCTTTCACTGCAATTAAAATGAACTATTTTACATTAAGAGCGCACAAGTACCTGCTGTTCTCTCTTTCTCCTATAACTTCATAATTTTTAGATTCATGGAAAGTGTTTTAGAGACCATTACCTTTTTTATGGATACTCTTATAACCTCCTTGCATAAATCATATAAAACCTTTATATCAAGAAACATTCATGGCCAAGTCATTTTTTTTCATTTAATTCTTTAAGGTGCAATTGAATATTTGAAATTATGTGAATGCATGTATATGAGAGTGAGGGTATGTTCACTTTAATACAGTTATTCATGGATGTAAGAAGCACATCAGATTCCCTGAAGCTGAAATTACAGGTAGGCGTGAGCAGTCCAACAAGCTTACTAGGAATTGAATCAGCAACAACAATATATGCTTTGAAACTCTGAGTCATTTTCAAGCTTCTTTGTTCAGAGGAACTGCAGGAGGGGGGACTGGGAGGGAGCAATGACTGAACTGTAAAAATAAATGGAAATAATTTTTAAAAGGCATTTACATAAATGGCATATTAATATGCATTAATGCTTAATTAATTGTGATCCTTCATGCTGTCAATATTTTAACCACCCCTGAAACATTGAATGATGAGATTTGATGGGGTCCTGAGAGGGCAGCAGATACACATACATACTGCCTGTAAGAAAACACTCCACAGTCTTCTTGTGCTACCTGTAAGGTGAAGGCACACTGAGAAGACCCTTCTTAGACTTAGGAAGAATGCTCTCTGCAGGAATTGATTCTGTCGTGACTTATGACTTCCCAGGTTTCAATTGCAAAATGAGTAGTTTGTTTTGAATTTTTTAAACAACATACTGTGTTATTTTTATTATAGCAGCTTAATAGGGAATGTTCCCTATTTTGAAGAGATGTGAAAACTATATAGTTCAGAGTCCTACAGAAGGTTACAAATATCCATGTTTAAGAGACAAAAATTCTCTATGAACTTTTGGCCATGTAGGCTTCCCACCCATTACTTTTCTGTTATATCACACAGGATTTCTGCATACATCTGTTTTGTATTCTTTAAAAACACTCCAATCAGACAGTTTTTAACCATCCATAACTCCAATCTTAAGGAGTCTGACATTGTCTTCTGTCAGATATTGGACAGGGCATAAATAAGCACATAAATATAAAATAAATTGTTACGAACACTCCATTCTGACTTGATCTATATTTTACATCAGACATAATGTATGTTTTCCAACATTCTTTCTTCTTGATTTGATGTTTATTAAACTTATTTCTTGTAAGTAAATGACTGTAAGAATGACAATGTTAATAGAAAAAGTAGCCTGTTCTACAACTCTACTATAAAGATAACCTTACCTTAAATAAATCGACTGTTCAGAATCTTCAATATAATCTACCACCACAAAGAAAGCATGACTGCAAAAAGTAATTCTGTACATTTTATATAATGATCAAGCTCTTTCTCCAGTAGCGTCTAAAAGCCAAACACAACCTATTCATTATGCAGAACTGCACACAGTGCTGTCATTTTGTTTTGTCCCTGGGTTGTGACCAAGAAGGTCTTAATGTTCTCTTCAGCTGTGGTAAATTTAGACAATCTTCTTTTGGCCTCCTTTCCTAAGAACATTTTCTTTAGAAAACTTGTCATGTAAATTGTTTCTCTGTTTCTTGGAGATTTAAACCCTTTAAAACTTCTGTCCATTACAACACAAGATTATATTTTTCTAAGACCCATGACCCAACACAGTGAATTGTTACCAAAGAGATGAGAGGACCTCTCCCTTCAGTCCATGGAGTAATTAGTGACTAGCTTTCAAGGGTCTTATTCTCAGCTTAATATTCTCTGTTTCCATAACAACACAAGAAAGACAATTGGCAAACACTAATGAGTCATGGTGCCTCATTTCGAAATTCAGTTACATAAAAATATTTCTGTTTGTATTACTAAACCTGAAGTCAGACTGCAGTTAAATGACAACTGATGATTTTCTATCTCTTAAAACTCTGGTCTTGGAGTTAAAAGTCTACTTTGTCTGGTAAATTTTGTACAATATCATTTTGTGTGGCAACTACAAGTAATTTTAGAAAAATGAGGGTTTGTCTTGATAATTTTTGAATCATTAAATCTATACGAAGTTACCAACTAGAAGTTATTCATTAGTCAAAGATAATGACAATAACTTATAGTGAGTAGATTATGGTATTATTTTGATATTTTATAATGACTTACGTGAAGTACATGAAAATAAAATTTAAGAACTACAGAATGAACAAAGTGGGGAAGTGTTTGTGAAGGCTGGAACCAGAGGAGAGGGAGCACAATGAAGATTTAGTATAAACACACACAAAAAAATAAATAAATGAAAAAAATGAGCAAAATCAAACAACAACAACAACAAAAACCAAAAAAACACTGTGTGTCTAAATGAACTTTACAGTCCTACAATTCAGAATGTTAACATTAAAAATATGCTTTAATTGTATGATTATGAAGACGACATGAATACACATTATCAACATTCACATTATGCAAAAATACTGTGCCAGTATGTACAAAGTATTACACATAATTCCTCCAACATTAAATCTAAAACATTAAATTATGTTGGTGAATTATAAATAAAAATATGGTTATTAATATCAGAAACTTCATTTCTAGTATGTCAAAATGTTACTGTTATTTCCATATATATTTTAAT
The DNA here is from genome assembly GCF_004785775.1 of Grammomys surdaster. Taxonomy (NCBI): domain Eukaryota; kingdom Metazoa; phylum Chordata; class Mammalia; order Rodentia; family Muridae; genus Grammomys; species Grammomys surdaster. The sequence continues at coordinate 2,228,674 of NW_021604698.1, forward strand.
TAACATTTTAATGTTAAGATAACAATCTCTAGTTTTAAAACTTCAAGTGGATTCAAGGCATAATATCTCCATTGTACTTTTCTTTCAAAGTCAATGCTTATTGTGCTTCAGATTCTTATGTGAACTTACATGAAAGTTACTATCTGCCATGGTTTAAAAGAGAAGGAACACTATATGCTCTTATAATTGCATGCTTGGTCCCCAGTTGGTGGAACTGTTTGAGAACAATTAAAAAGATTAGGAGGTCTGTCCTGTTGGAGAGGGAGTGTCACTAGGAATGGGCTTTGAAGTATCAAAAGGATGCTAGTCCCTCTCTCTGTCTCTCTCTCTCTAGGTCTCTCTGTCTCTCTGTCTCCCTCTCTCTCTCTCTCTCTCTCTCTCTCTCACTTTCTCTCTCTCTCTGTCTCCCTTCTGCTTGCAGATAAAAATGTAAAGCTCTCACCCACTACTACATCACTAAACCTGTCAGTTTCTCACCACGCTTATTGTGAGCTAACACACTAAGACCGTAAAGAAGCCCCTAATGCATATTTTTGAAAGAATTGCCTTAATTAAACTGTTTCTTAACAACAATAGAACACTAGGAATTTATTTATCATAAATTGATGAAGACATTTCCCATTAAAAAGCCACATTTTTTATCTAATTATGTGATTACATCATTTCCTTTCTTTAAACTCTCTTTTTCCCTTAATATTTATTGCGCACGCACACATACAAGCACAATTTGCTCAGTCTTTAAAATGTGGTTTGAATGTATGTATGTAGGTATGACCATTTGGTGTTGGATACCTACTGTAATATTCTTCCTTGAAGCAGCACATTTCTCTGGCTCTCAAAATTCCTACCCTCTGTCATTCTTTGTGTATCATTGAATCACTGAAGCTGGTAGACTTTTTCTCACAGTCTATGCCATGGTGTCATTATTGTTCAGTTCATGTGTAACTCAGTTTGGTGGGTTCCAACTGTAATCTCAGGAATTTGGAGTTCAAGAACAAACTCAGATACACAACAAATTCTAAATTAGTTCAAGTGACATTAAACAGTGCCTCAAAAACAAAAGAAAAAATGGTGAATTTAAATCCCTTACATGTGCTGGCTATTGCTTTAAGAGTTTTACAGTATTCAACTACTAACTACTCACAACCTATCATTTTATGAGATTTGACACCTTTTAATCAAAACTAGAAACTCCAACAGGATCAGTTTGAGTTTCTTATTCACAGTAATACATTCAGTGACCTTTATACTATCTTAGGATCTGTGTTTACACAAATTCACAGAAGCAATGTGAATAAATTAAAGTATAAATCAGATTTAAAGAGCAGGGTATAGGGTAGAATGGAGAGAGAGAGAGAGAGAGAGAGAGAGAGAGAGAGAGAGAGAGAGAGAGA
>NW_021604698.1:2230077-2359627 GCF_004785775.1 Grammomys surdaster
AGAGAGAGAGAGAGAGAGAGAGAGAGAGAGAGAGAGAGAGAGAGAGACTTGACTTTTAGGATGTAAACAAACTTACAACTGGCACACAACATAAGGCAAACCCACATGAAGCATATTCCCAGCTGAAAAGCCACACAGATGCACATAAGAACTCCAGATTACTTAAGGACCATCAGTAAACCCTGCCTTAGTTCAAAAGATTGAGGCCTTTTCTCCACCTCCTCCTCCTCTTCCTCCTCCTCCTCCTCCTCCTCCTCCTCCTCTTCTTCTCCTCCTTCTCCTCCTCTTCTTCTTCTTCTTCTCCTTCTTCTTTTCTTCTTCTTCTTTTCCTCTCTTCTTCCTCCTCCTTCCTCCCCTCTCCCCTTCCAAGTATTCCCGGCCAACTCTCTCCTCCCCTTTGATTCTTAACTACCTTCTTCAAATCTTTGTTTGGACTTAATTTGCTCTGCTACTGTGACCACTAGCCCTCACTCTCTGTGCCTCTCATAGCCCCACAGAGAAAGCTACTACACAGCCAACAGAGCTGTGCTTCAGATGGCAACATATGCCCTAAACTTTCTTTCTTTTCTCACCTGTCAGCCCAAGCCCAGACTGTGGTCTCCTGAGGGCCAAAAAGCAGACACCCACCCACCCTCTTGCTTGCCCCAGTTGTAGCTAGACACACAGATGGAGCTCAACTACTGGTACTGCCTCCAACTTCCTATGCTCCTACTGATACTATGCTACCAAGCCTCTATGCTTCTTATGCTCTAATTTTACGATATACCAGCCAAGAAAAAAACAAACAAACATGGAAAACAAGGGACCTGTCTGTTAGAGCACAGCCATGGAGAAGTAGTACAGGCCCCTCTACCCCTGCACCTAGATATGCCAGACAAAGACAATGGATGAGATCTTGCTGCTGAGAATTCAAAAGATAAACACACCTGAAACCCTTAACCCAAATGTTTCCAGGCTATGTCTTTTAAATGCTTGTTCTCCCTTACCAGAACACCTAAAATAATGTTCATGCTTTTTAATGCCAAATTTTCATGCTTCTTTATTTACATATTTATTTTTCTCAACTTTTAAGCTAAAATTGTTCTAAAATGTTTTCAGTTTAAAATTTCTTTTAATGTTCAAAAGTCATTTAATCTCCTCTCACAGGTCAAATCAACTATACTGATAACCATATTTAATCCTAATTAACCATCTTCCTTTTACAGACAAATTGTTACTGTCTATCCCCGACTAAATTCCTCGAACACCCTTGCTTTTCTAGGATGTGCTCCCAAGCAATCTGTTACAGCTGTCTTGAGACAAACACAGTGAAATCCACAGTTGATATCTGAGACCCACAAAGGACAGACTTAGGACTTTCCAGCTACAGATGAGCTCTCTTGTCAAAGTCAAATGGCTACCACACTTGGGGAAATGTACATGGTAGTAATGAAAACATGATGTCTATATGAAATAATCCAATGTTTAAACCCTATATTAATACCCTCACAAACTGTACAATAGACCAAACAATTAATTGGTTCAATAATCTCTTGTCTTCTAGCACCCACCCCTCATTACCCCTCTGGCTTATGCTGTGCTAACTATCCTGCCCGTGTTGTGTTTCATTTTGATAACTCCATCTTACCCCAAATTTTTCATTACAAATAACACAGTCACATGATGAAGAAAAAGAAGGAGTTGAGGAACATAAAGCCATGCCAGGAACTTTGGTAAAGTAGAAGAGGTTGAACCCTGGAGACTTGATAGGCTCACACCTGAAACTTAGGTGACTCTCAGCTCCCTACCAGACTCCTGACTTAGAACATGTGTCATGCGTCTCACAGAAAAGAGATATGACCTGTGGTCATACTGTGGGTCCAAAGCAGAGTTTGCCATGCTAATGAGTACCTAGAGGTCCATAGAGCTTAGCCAATAAGCTTCCCTTCCCAGACATTCTTCCCTACAAAAGGTATTTAATCTCTTGTCCACTCTGAGAAGTGGGGTATAGTTTTATACATCCATTTTCTGCCATGAGAGTAAACTGTTTGGAACCATGGATTGTCTCTTTTCATCAAGGTCTTCACCTACAAAGCAGAAGCCTAATTTTCCATAGACGCCTTTTCTGTATTCCTGGCCACAACCACCACCAAGCTTGTCACTGGCAAACTAAGAACAATTCCAGGCCAAGACAAGCCAGAACTCCCCTTTTTCCCCAACCCTGAGATAGATGCTGTCCCCAGCCCTCGGGCCCCAACTCTGTTCCCTGCTCTTTGATGACTCCCAAAGCACCTGGATGTCCAAGATACTGAGAACTCCACACTTAAGACTGTGCTTTCCTAATCCTGGATGATGTCTTGGTGCTTCCCTAGAGCCCAGCACCTGCCCAGTAGGTGGCATGGGATAAGTGTAGTCAAACTCCTCCTCCCAGTTCTACCTTCCCAAGGCCCATGCCCAGTGACAGAACAACAACCCTACACACACACACATACACACACACACACAGACACACAAACACAGAGAGAGAGAGAGAGAGAGAGAGAGAGAGAGGGAGGGAGGGGGGGGGGGGGGAGGGGAGGGGAGCTCTATCTCATGATTCCTCTCAGCAGAGCGAGGAAGGCATAATAACTCAAACTTCTACAAACATCTTCTACAGTTTGGAATTTCTTCAGCCCCCCTTTTAAGTATAAATATAACAAGATTGTGTAGATTGCACAGGATAATCATGCTAATGTAGCTTGAGTATATTTTCTGGACAATGTGACAATGTGAATCATAAACAAGCCATTTATTGAGCACAGACTGGAACTACTTATCTTTCAAAGGAAATGGAATTTGAAAACGCACATTTTTCCACTCTACTATAATCCAACTATAAAACGTTTTATAAACTAAAACTTTCATATTTAATTCCAGCTGAGGTTTCATATTGAAAGTTGAAGTACAATGAAGAAAAAATTGTTGTACCTCGAAGAAAAAATATAAAAGACGGAAGGACCTAAGCTGTACATTAAAGTATAGAAATGTACTCTAGGTGGAGTGAAACTCAGTTTTTACTCAAATAGGATAATCTTAATGTTTACACGCTGTGAATTCTATCTAAATCTCTATCACACTTGTTATAAACAGTATCACAGACCTATTTATTAATGGCCTCAGATTAGAATATGCATTGCTCTGTCAAACATAATTATGTTATCATCAAAGGTTTTTTTACAATATTTTTTAGTCTGCAATCATACTATTCATAAGGCAAGAAGTTGGGATTAAATCATGTAAATATCATAGGACTTAAACAAACACTGAATCTTATAGATGTTGTGCTGTAGATCCATTAAGCATCTTCTGTAAACTTTCATGCAATAATTGCATAACTAAAGCTAGTCTTTCCTATTTCTTGTTCCTAAGTTAATTTCATGTTAACTATGGAATACATAAATATTTAAAATATTGATAAACATGTTCAAACTGGAAAAATGTTTCCTATGTAATCTTATATAGTTTATGGCAAAGACATGAAGTGAAGTTAAATTATACTATGATTCAGAGAAACAGGCATTCAAATGATCAGGAATGCACTCCAAATAAGACTTATAATTAACTGTAATAACTAAATGGACCCTAGAACTCTGGTACTACAATGTGAGATAATATTTTTAAGTTTGTAATGAGCAGAAGATACAAATTTATGTCTTTATCTGAAATCTTGCAGCATATTGGTTGTGTTTTCCTAAATCTGGAAGGAACTGGAAAGGCTGTTTATGGGAACTGCCCATAGTGTTTTACTGTTTATCGTGCGAATATTTGTAAGAAGTCTTGAAACAATAAAGGGGAGTGAACATGTTTATTTTAGAATCCCTTGGTTATATTCAGAATGTGGGCAAGAAACAGCCTTTTCAGATTTTACAGACAATGCCATGAGATTTCTTACAAGAATCCAAGGAATTAGCTAGCCATTCACTTCTATGATAATTCCATAGGTTTGTATTATCTCTGGAAATGTTTTGGGAGCTGTAACAAGGACCTTGGTTCACTGATGCATTGGTATAAACACAAACAAAAATGAAAGTAGCCTACACTCTTCATTTATTTTTGTTGCTTTCTATCAATAAGAAGGACAATAACTGGTACAACAGGGTCCTGTCACTAATTTGGAGATGAAGAGTTAAGTTATCAGAGCAAGAAATGCCATAAAATGCTGTAAACAGAGCTTAATAGGCCATTTTAATCAGGTTTAGGAAAAACAGAAATAAAGAGATATGTTTGCTTAGGGTTTCCAGAAGGAAAGAACTCTAGAGGGAAGGGAGTAGAAGCTATTAAAATTAAAATCTTATAAAGGATTCAGATGCTTTATGACTTTGTCTTGCAAACTTCAATGTGGTTAAATTTAAAAGTAATAAAATAATGTTTGTCAGAGAAAATATTAAGGCAGCCAGCAAGGCATTCATTTTGTGTCACTGTGAGTACTCACCCTACGTATCCAGTTCTCCAGGGGAAAAGAGCAACAGACAGACAGACATTTCAATGGGGTAAGTCTACACTGAGATTTCCAAACGGGGACTCAGCGCAATGGAAAGCAACTTTTTGGGAAAGTATTTCGGTATTTATATGGGTGCCTTCTCTAAGCAACAGAGTTGACTATAAAGTGCGTTTATATATTACAAACATTGCGTACTACACTCAAAATGAATAGTATACATTATTTCATAATATTTTATATTATGAAAATATATTTCAATATTTCATAATATTTTATTTTCCATAAATGTGAAAGTTATAACATTATAAAGGGGATGGAAAATCTCCTTTATATGCTTTTTATGTTTTTTTTTCTTTAAGGATTTCGAAACTGCTTAATAAGATAAAGCAGCATCTTGTTATTTATTTGAAGTTATCTTCTTGAAAGATTTACCTTTCTTCCATTTTGAGATAGTTAATGATTTTCTCATATTTTTCTGGAATAAAAAATGCCTTAATAATATTGAGCAAACATTCACAAACGAAATATGACTAAGTAACTTTAAATTATTACTAACAGATATCAACAGCCACCTATAATGGAAATTTACATGTTGAATTGTCTACTCATGTCTTTGTTAAACTGTGTTTCTTTTTTTAAGTTCATTTAAGTGACATTGCTATAATGTGAGAAGATTCTTGTTATGGTTCACCTTTTAATATTTTTGAAATATACAGAAATTATTTTAAAATGTATAAATTGAGAATTGAGGCCAGCAGTTTTATTCAGAGGCTTTAGGATCCTCTTGCCAAACCTGAGGACTAGAATCTGAGTCCACATAGTGGCAAAAGAAAATTAATTTTGCTTTAACACGATGGGCATGAAAATGGACCCCCTGACAGAGTTATTAATTTAACAGGCTGGCAAGCCAAGGATGGGTAAGATTCTGCACAGAGCCTTACCAACCTAAGACAGAAATGCATTGATTTTTGTTAATGTATATTTCATGGTGGTTAAGGAAAGCATTCTTGTCAGAATGACCTAAGACAGGCTCCGTCTTATTTATGAAATGAAAAAGTGGGATAGGTGGAGAGCCTTTGTTGCTGCTTGGCAAGAATCTGATATTGACAAGGACAACGAAGTAGGCTCCAGGCAGGAATCTGTCATTAGGCTAGAACAAAGAAGTTATTTCAGGCAGGAATCTAAATCTTAGACTAGAACAAGGAAGTAGGCTTCAGTCATGAAAATGACTTTTGGCTAAGACAAGGAAGTAGGCTCAGATATTTTGATCATCATGATAAACCCTTAGAAACAGTGATCACTGGCGTATTCACCGAACTTTATTTATTACCTTGCTTTGTCTTTGACTATTTGTGTTTATTGTCTTGCTTGTTCCTTGGCTATTTGCATCTGTTGTATTGCTAGTTCGTCAGCCTAGAACTGACCTTAATACGTACATGTAATTAAAATGGTATAAAAGCAAAAAGGAGGAAGGGGAATGTTATAGGAGGTTTCTGGGGAGGGGAAATGGGGAGCAGGAATGACATCTGAAACATAAATAAATAAAATATCCAATAAAAAAGAAACCTAATTTTGAAAGTTACCATACATATCACATGGAAGACACACCTGCTCCCACAAATGGTCCCACTCACATGTGGACACTCACACACAACATATGCAGACACCAAACCTTGACATTATTTCTGATGCCAAGAAGTATTTGCTGACAGGAGCCTAATATAGCTGTTTCCTTAGAGACTCTTCCAGAGCCTGACACATACAAATGAGGATACTTGCAGCCAACTATTGGACTGAGCAAAGGGACTCCAATAGAGGAGTTAGAGGAAGGACTGAAAAAATTAAAGGAGTTTGCAGCTCCATAAGAAGAACTACAATATCAACCAACCAGACCCCTGAGGGCTCCCAGGGAATAAACCACTAACAAAAGAGTGCACATGGATGGATCCATGGCTCCATCTGCTTATGTATCAGAGGATGGGCTTATCTGGCATCAGTGGGAGGGGAGGCCCTCGGTATTGTAGAGGTTCTATGCCTCAGTGTAGAATGCTAGGGAGGTGAGGCAGGAGTTTGCGGGTGAGTGAGGGAGCATCCTCATAGAAGCAGGGGAGGGGGATGAGATAGGAGAATTGTGGAGGGGAAACCTGGAAAAGAGATAACATTTAAAATGTAAATATATAAAATATCCAATAAAAAGTGTAAGTTGAAATAAATAAAAATTAAAGATGAATTTTTAATTTTCTATTACTGAGTTAATATCTCATGACAGTTATAATTTCAATTATCTACAGCATGTCTATTAAGGTCTGTAATATATATTAATATGATCAATTAAAAAAATCTTCAGTATGTTTTCAAATTCTTGAATATGGCCATATTGATTTTATAATATTTTGGAAATATTTCAGAAGTATACATTATTTTATTCCTTTTGTTTTAGACAGCAAAAGAAGTCATCTTGCAAAGAGTTGGTCTATCCTACTTATTCAAACTTCTAGACAAAGATCATTGCAGTATGAGCTAAAATAGCATCTGTCAACTGGAAATACAGAGTAGAAATATTTTGCCCATTGGCCTGAAATCAAACATATGTCTTAGTAAAAATAATTAAACTATAACTGTCATTATTGGTTTTTTAATTATCATTGGCTGTTAATTACAGAGTTATGTACCTGATTTTTAAGCCAAATAAACATGCCAATTTGGGGAAAGCAGTGAGTCTCAACATTTTTAATATTTCAAGTATTTAATATTATGTTATTTTATTATTTTGCAACTAATTCTGTTAATTTCTTCTTTACTACATTTTGCCAAACATAATATACAACTTAAAAAGAGAGTAAAGCTAATATTATCTACATTATGTACAGATGGGTGGGATCAAATTTGAGTATGTCAAAACAAAGAAATGTTTTTTCCTATTATACTGCTATTTCATCTATATTTTATGTAAAAATTAGACTAAAATAGATTTCAAAGCTTGCCATGCTGTTTTGATATTATAAATTCCTCCAATCATAACTGTTACATATTTTTAAAAAGAGTAGATGATAATGCAACAAGGCTTCCTCACTTTGTTTTTCCTAATTATATGTATCTTGTTTTCATATATGGTGTATAATTGTATTGGTCTCAAATAAAAAAAGATTTTGGGTAAAATTTAATACCTATTAGTGGAATACTCAAGAAAGTAGCAATTATCTCTCTTTGTAACTATTTAAATATCACAATTTAACAGTGATCTGATTGGCATAGCACTATAGATAACCATAGTCTTTGCTCAGAGAATAGAATTGACAAGTACTATTGAAAATGTCATTCAAATTTACACAAGATGTTGAGACCTAAATATAAATACATAGCATATCATATAAAAAATTAAAATAGAAATAGTTCTGTATGACATTCAGTGTGTCTGGCCCATTCTTCCATGAAAGTCATCCTGGTAGCATGATAGTTTGTGGCATTGTAAATACAGAGTAAAAATAGCAAACAAAACACTACCTTTTGTATTGTAATGATTCCTTCCTGTGTGTCTTTGTCAGCAGATATCTTGAAAATCCCAAGCCCATCACCATCCACTATTTTGTATTCCATTTCTGCATTGACTCCGATATCTGCATCTGCAGCTTTAATTCTGGCCACAACTGATGCCACAGGCAAAGATTCTGGAACATTATACTGGTAAGATCCTGTAAAGTTTCAGAATACAGAATGAACAAAACCTTCTAACTTCCTTCTGCTAGAAATTATTTTTTATAATATAATATAAATATAAATTTAAATATATATATATATATATATATATTGTTTCCTCATTAAAGAAAAGCTAAGACAAGCTAAAACAAATTACAAGTTTCATGAAGTCTCAAGAACTTTGAGGTTGATGATTCAACAGTAACAAATGTCAGTAACAAATTGCCCAAAGGCAGGTTAGAGTCTCCATTGGTGTATATCTATATGTAAGAAATATGTTTCTTTTAGAAATGAAGCTAAACTAATAATTGAAGTACTAAGTATGTTATTATTAGATACCATAATCACCATGATTGTGTACTGAACAGTAAAATAACTCCTGGTCCAATGATTCAAATGCATACCTATTATTGCTAATAAGTTGACACTGTAGTTTACTTGGTATTTCTTTTTTTATGTTCAGAATTGAGGTCTCTCCTTGATTTTTTTTCCCTTTGATGAATATGAAGTATCCTTCCTCATCTGTTTTGATTACTTTGTGTTCAAAGTCTATTTTCAATCAATATTAGAATGGCTACTCCAGCTTGTTTCTTGAGTACATTTGCTAGGAAATTTTTGTTTCACACCCATTGATTCTGAGGTAGTGCTATTTTTGTTGCTGCAATGTGTTTCTTATATATACCAGAATGATGGATTCTGGTTATGCATCTATCCTGTTAGCCCCTGTCTTTTTACTGGGGATTTCACTCCTTTGATATTGAGAGATATTAATCACTGATGATTGTTATTTCCTTTTCCTGTTATTTTTATGTTGGTGGGGAGAGAGAGAGAGAGAGAGAGAGAGAGAGAGAGAGAGAGAGAGAGAGGGAGGGAGGGAGGGAGGGAGGGAGGGAGGGAGGGAGGGAGGAAGGAAGGAAGAAAGGAAGGGAAGAAAACATTTTTTTAACATTCTTAAGAAATTCCACATGCTACAAACACAAAAATGTTGGACAAAACAATTTTGTAAACAGGAAACAAATTTGTATTTGTCTTTATTTCTAGATCTGTCAAAAGATACTTTGTGCAAAAGCTCATCTGAGAGTGTGGATTTCTGATGTTTTGGATTTCATTATTTCTAGACCTTTATTATTTATAAGAGAGATATGATACAATTATAAAAGTAATGCACATTATATATGACCTGGTCAAAAGCATAAAATGAGCATATGATTATGAGATGAATCTTCCAATTTTTGGAATGAGAATATTAATAATTATAACAAAAGATATTTTAAAATAAATTATTACAATTTTAAACACAAGTAAAAAAATAAATGTTTGATAAGTATAAATACAGAATTACAAAGAAATCATATTCACCATTTAAACTATAAATTCAAGATAAATTTTATTGTATTTAGAGAGAAGTACGAAGCTGTGACAGCATCTCTATATGAGCCTTACTATTCCATCGTGTGTGATTAAATTAGACACTTGATGAAATGCAAATTTGGGAGAAAGTCAAAAGAATTAGTTGTTTAAAAGCATTTGAAAACAATTGTCATAAACGTCTCCTTTTATATAAGTCATTGCATTGAATAACTTACTTCGAGGAAATCGAGGTGGGTTATCATTGACATCAGTTAGGGTCACAGTAACTGAGGTGGTTCCAGACAGTCCACCATTTTGCCCAACCATATCCTTTGCCTGAATGACAAGCAAATACTGGTCTTTAGCCTCTCTATCCATGTTTGGAAGGGCAGTCTTGATGACTCCTGTAAGATTTTAAATCTCAGTAAAGCACACAACGACCCATTACATTATAGTAGCAACAGACATCGATAATGTAGTATGTCCCTCTTCAGGTTTTATTTAAATTGCTTTATTATATTAGTTTAAAGACAAAAGGGGTGCATAGTTCAAATATATACTTGCACATTGTTCAAAGAATGCATATTTATACTTGCACATCAAACTAAAATGCAAAGAAAATTATAAAATGTGCTCTTAGTATTGCTTTGAAAATTTTGATTTTAGGTTTTTTTTTTCTTCTTTGACTCGTACCTATATGACTTGGCTGATAGTTGTAGATCTGAATTTCTACTTCTGATGACTTACCTGGCTGTATCTAATATAACTGTTAGAGGAAAGAACCTCTAACTTCATAATAACCTCACCTGCACGCTAAATAATTCACCTTCAAGTATTTGAGTAGCTGGCAGTTGCCATAGTGATAACTGGGGGAAACCACACATATAAAAATGATGTCACACTTAGAATTCTTAGAAAATCCTCATGACTTGTAGGAAAGATGTGAACATTCCTTCCATATGTGAACCTATCGCTTCTCACTTCTGTTCTCTATTTTTAGCCTCTCCACCTCAAACATGTAGAGAAACTGACTGGACAGTTTAGCCTCCCACCTTGACTATTCTTAGACAATAGTGATTTCCAGGGCTGCTTGGCTGTACAGTGAAACTTGGTCTCTAAAAATCAAAACCACATGGCCAGGTGAAAGAAACTTATAATCTCAGCATGTTTGAGGTAGAGAACAGGTGATCAGTTGCTCAGCACACCTAATCCTTAATGACAGTGAGCTGCAGAGCATCCCAGAACACTCTGTCTCAGAAACCATCGTTATCAAGATCATCATCATCAACAACAACATCCAAGAGTCTTTTCTACTTCTCAGTATAAATTCTGTCTTAGTTTTGTTTTCAAAATGCCATGTAGTAAAAAGCCCATACGGGGGCAAAAACAACTAAAAATTTCAAAGAAAGATAGGGAAATGAATAGCAATTTAAAAATAAAATGTATGTCTTTTTTTCTAATAATGAGAACTTTAAAAAAATCATATGATAATCAATTTGTCCTTTTGTTTCTCCCACTCCAAATACATGTAATAATTTATTTTCATGCATTAAGACTGCAGGTTGAATGGCACTTATAATTTATATAGTGATATTTATGTTATATATAATTCTGTCTGTCAAACATAATCACACTTACAAACGCACCCGTATGTATATCAATCACATCTGCAGCACTTCTATGTTTACATGTTTGAATAGCACCTACCTACATAGCCAAATTTTATTTCTTAACGTCAGACACTTTTTCCATGCACATTGTGAAGAGCATCACAAATTAACTCCTCTGCGCCTTTTCTGCTGCCTGTACACTGATTATTGACTTTTGAAATAAAGTGAAAACAATACTGTTTGCTCAACAGCATTATGTGGGAAGGATCTGATACAAAGGACCCTTTACAAACTGCAACGATTTTATGAATATTTCATGTTTTTCTGTATCTCACGATCTATAGCAAAGCAAATCATGGGCCTCACTCAGTATGAATATATCCAAAGAAACTTTTTTATTTTATGAATTCTAAAACTTATATGCTAACATCTTTTGTTCTTGCTTTTATTTATAAATAAGTTTTGTGTAACCTCTTAATTACAAACTGGTAACCTTGAGAATTTGTCTCAACATTTTCATTTGCATGAAAAAATGAATTGTTTTACAGAAAATTCTATTCATAGATTCAATGTTTTATTTCTGTTCATCTCTCATTATTTTCTTCCAATATTAATGTTTATCTGTTATCGCCTTTATCAAATACTGTGATAAAAACAAGTCCATGATATTTCACATGATCAAAAAAGAAAAAGAAATGGGAGATGTAGATGCAGTTGTTTGGTGAATAAATGTTTTATTTTTCAAGAGTGAAGACCAGTTTAGATTAATAGAATCTACAGTGAAGTCCAGCAGGTGTGGCAGCCATCATTAATCCTAGCTCTCTGAGACAGAGGCCAGGAATGTTGGGGCAAGTTGACAAGCTACAACAGTAGAAATGGCTGGCATGTTCCAAGGTCACTAATAGACCTTCCTCAGTAAAAAAGTAGAGTTTGTGGAAGAAGCCACTGTGAACCTCAGGCTTCCGTGTGTCTCTGAATACAAGTTTATACAGATTCACATACATGTGGGCTCATACACATGTGAAAATGCATAACACACACACACACACACACTATAACTGAAAGTAATTCTGATGCCTTAGACTTTCAAGGTTTACTTAGTGCTTTATTTTTTGAAGCAATTACAACATCATTACGATAGGATCAGGGTATCAAAGTTACCCGCTTACTTTTCACACCTCTAATTGCCTTATTAAAAAAGATCTTATTAACGCACTTTCCCAATGCTAAAATAATCACAAAGCTTAGAACTAACTGAGAGCAGGTGGCAGAGGCGATTTCCAAATTCCTGAGCTTCTACACAGGGATGAAATAACAGGCATCACGTGACTTTAGATACTCATACCTAGCAATACTTCATTTCTAGTTATTTAAATTTTGTTAGCTTGAAGTTACCAAACTAACATTTGTAAAAATATCCTTAGACATTATATTTTCATTTGGTCAATAATTATGTATTTACCTACACACAGGTACACAGTAAGTCCTTACTTGGTACCTCACACAGTTCTAAGAAGCTTTTAACTTTTATTTATGACAAAGTATAACATACAAGCTGGGCTCTAATACTGTTACACATTCGAAGACAGAATCAGCTTCAATTTTCTAACGGCCATCTGTCTTTTATGTGAAGTTGCCGTCATAAAACCAACTACTTTCTATGCTAACAAAAGTCATACATTTGGTCTATAGCTCCTTTCCAATGAATAATAAAAATTTTATGGCCTTAAAAATCATTACCAATTATCAAACCAATGTCATTAACCATATTTTTTGCCTTACTTCACTTTCAACAACATGTAACTCTTCCTTTACAATATTACTTCCTTTATACAATGACATCACTATGCAAATAAACAAAACTAAGACCAGAAGGGAAAAAAAGTAACCTATGATATAATGGTATATAAACTGTTAGTCTAATAAAATTGGATCCCTATATCCTATGATAATATTATGAAATTAAAAATATTCAGTAATCAATAATTATTAAGTCATGTTTACTGAAAAATAAATCTATCATTAGCACTTCAGGAAAATATTTTGCTTTGTTTTCAGTTTTTCATGTCTTAATTTAAAACTAATGCATAAAATCTGAACTCTCTACTTGATAAAAGAAACCTTGATTTATTTATAACTCACTTTTAGAAATTATCCTAATAGACACACACAGAAGAGAAGGCATGAATATATATTTACTTTTATTCAACAAGTGTCTCTTCTGTAGTCTAAGGGAAAACATTCTCATGATTTTCTAATGTGTCACCAATTATGATGGCTTATTCAGTTACTATTACTTATAATTTCTCAGTGTGGTCATATTTAACTATAAGAATCTTTTTTTTGGTAATCAATCACAGAGATGGAACAGTTTAGACATTGCAATCTTTCTGAACACTCTATTTTATTTCTTTCAAAAAACACATGGTCAAAGCAAACATAGGTCAGAGATATTTAAGTTGTGAATGGTCAATTCATTGGCCTCACTACAACTAAATGATATTGAAAACCACAATCTGAGAAGATTAATATTAACCTTTGAATATAAATTTTGAAACACTAATTTTCTCACTTTTAATGAAAACTACGTTCCAGTAAGTACCAAGATCCTATGCTATGCTCATTTCCTTTGGCAACAACAAATTTTGCACCTCTCATTCATTATGACTGCTTTTCTGTTATATAGTCATTCTGATTACTCCAAGAACATAAAATTAAAAATTGAACATATCAGCTTCCTTGTTATTTCTGTAGTTAATAATACATGTAAGAGGTGACGGTCATAAAGTCTTTTGATGCAATGATTGTCAAATAGGAATACCCCGTCCTTTAATGAAATCCAGTGGTATTAGCAATGACTTTATCTGCATGTACAGTATATCAGATTCTTTATGAACACTCTATTTTTGTTTGGAACTGCATTTCATGTCATTTCTCTTGGTACCTACTTCAAAAACAGTTTTATGTTAATATAGACCTATGAATAACCATAGTATATGTGACTATGAACTGACTATAGTCACCTGCTATACATTCAGTTTCTGTCAATATACCTTATGAATCTTAGAATTAGTTACTTATAATTAGTTACTACATCTTTCATTTTATACAGATGGCTGTTAAGCTACATATTGTTCAGAAACAGTGCACAAATAGGAAACATCTACAACACTAACTGCTTATTTTTACACAATACGATGAGTTGCCAAATTACAGGTGAGAAGATGACAGTCCTTCATGTGCACTTAAATTGCATAGCAATGGTGGACTCTATAAATATCACTTTTTCTTAAAAGATGCCCCTCTATAAGCAGGATAACCCCCAGAAACTAATTTTAAGTAGAAAAATGGAAACTGATGAAATCCAACTGAATTTTAAAATTAAAAAAAAAAACTCAACTGTAATGAGCAACAGATAATAAGGAAATAAAATTTGAGGTCAAACAAACAGAACGAAGGAGGAATAGTTAGGAATATGTACTGTGAGGCGTAATCTGTGTTGGAAAGATAAATGGACCAGATAATATAATGGAAAACATGAGATATAAGTGTTGTGAATTATTCAGTAATATATCCATAGAGACTCAGAAATAGTGCAAACTAGAGCAAGCCAGCAGGATTTGTACAATTCTGAAATAGGGACATGGCGAAATAGCTTTTTGATAAAGCAGTCTTCAATTATTTCAGATAAGTAGATAAGACTGGATCTTGAAACTTGTATTTCAAAGGAAATTAGAAGCTAAAATACCGTAGCACTTAAAGCTTGTCACTTTAAGCAAATATCTCCTACAGTAAATGGTAATAGAATGGTAATTAGGAATTAATTCCACAAAGGGGCAATAAGCTCAAATCTGACAGATTTCACACTGACAGATTAATTGGCACTCATCAGCAGATATTTGCAATTACACAAAAGCATGAATTTACTATGAAAATGCTATGCTTTTACCTGAGATTTTTCTTGGGAAAAGAATCCCAAACTAAATATAAAATATAATTGTATAATTACTATATAGCTGATGTAGAGAAGCTATATAATCTCTTCATGAAGTCTGTTTCTCCTTAAATTTTAACCTGGGCTTCATATTTTGTTAGTGATTACTTGAATGTAAAATGTGCACTGAAGGCTCTTTTGCCTGAACACTTAGTTCCTGTAAGGTGGACCAGCCCCTAGACTTCATTCCAGGATCCCATACAGAACAGCCAGACATTGTACTTTGCACTGAGAATTTGAAGGCAGGCAAATCCATGGGATCACTGGGCCAGCCAAAATACCTGATGTGAGAAAGTTCAGGTCAATGGGAGAAAAATCTTGTGTCTAAACTATTGTATAAACCACATCAGAGAACGGAGAATGATGAAAGGCATATGTGTAGAAGTTTCAGGTCTTATAATGAGCTATTAACACAAAATTTAGCTAAAATGAGTCCTGACATAATATGTGGGAGGATTAATAAGTGATCATTAAGTAGTATATTCAAGAAAGAACTCCTCAATGGGAGCTGGAAGAATGGCTCCTAATTTACTCCTGATACTTGAGTGATTGATAACACTTAACTACACATTGACTTCCAGTGCATCATATGGCCGTGTAGTTTACACACATGCATGGAGAGAAACTATTCATACACATTTAAACTAAAACCAAACAACTACCAAATGGCAAATGACCATTGGAATTTAATTCTTTTTCTCCTGAGCTGGGTTCATAGCTTTGAGATTTTTAAAATTTATTAATCATTTTATTTATTCACATTTCAAATGTTATTGCCCTTCCTGGTCTCCCCTCCATGAACTTACCACCCCATTTCCCTCCCCTTTTCCCCTAAGACAGTGCATCCTCAACCATCCACCCATTTTTAATTCTCCCCTATAGCATCCCCCTTCTGTGGGACATTAATCCTCCACAGAACCAAAGGCTTCCCCTCCCACTGATGACAGACAAGGCAGCCCTCTGCTACATACGTAGTAGGATCCATGGACCTGTCCATGTATATTCTTTGGTTGGTGGTTTAGACCCTGGGAGCTCTGAGGGATCCAGTTAATTGATACTGTTGTTCTTCCTATGGGGTTGCAATCCCCTTCAGGTCCTTCAGTCCTTCCTCCAGCTCTTCCATTCTAGTCCCTGGGCTCAATCCAATAGTTGCCTGTAACTGAATCTTCCTTAGTTATGTGCACGCAGAGCCTCTCAAAGGACAGCTATATCAGACTCTTGTCCTCAAGCACATCTTGGCATCAGCAAAAGTGTCAGGGTTTGGTGTCTACAGATGGAATGGATCTCATGGTGGGGGATCTCTGGATAGCCTTTCCTTCAGTCTCTGGACAGTTTTGCCCCTCCCAAAACTTTGAGATTTTTCAGTGACATTATCTGCTTACTTGGTTTAAATTTCTGCTAAATTCTATAACAATTCAAAACAACCATAAAATGGCCTACTTTTGTTTTGGACTGGATATTATTAAACTATTTCTGTTTTATAACAAATATATTCATACATGGATTACATCTTTAAGCAAGTTGTCAATATTAATCTTTTTCCTACTACACACAGTATAGTTTTTTGGAAGAAGAAAGTACAGTAGAAAATATGGCTGCCCTCCGGGAATATGTATGTTGCATAAATAGGGCATTAATGGGACAAGAACTTTTAGGTATTAATCTAGCTACTTTCTTATCAAGTGAGAAACTTTACGCAGCACACCTAAGAGTCATTGCCTGAGGCTATTTTGCTATATTTAGCATACTATCAACATATTTTTATTGTCAGAATTCTAAAAAACGTCAAAAAAATCCTGAAATTTGAAGAAATGGAAGAATGTTATTCCGCTCATAAATAAACAACATACTGACACCTGTAAGTAAGACTAAAACTTGATTCCTGCTCTCTAGACACAGCGGATTAGAAATTTCCATTTTTACCACAAAAATATGTCACTTTTTTTTTTTTAAAAAAAGGCATATCTTAATAGTATAAGTAGTTTAATGAACTGAGAGTCACAAAAGATATCTGAGTGAATGGCTGTAGGGAGAGTTATCCCAATAGTGATCATGACTACTGTATTAAAAATATGTTTTTTACCATCTTTCAAATAGAATCTACTGTGTCTTGAAACTAAAATTGAGTTTTCTTTTGTCACCATGAATAATGTAACCCCATGGCATATACATTGGCTAATTAGTGTAGTTTCAGCTCTATAGGTCAACAAAGATTCCACAATCTGGGGCAAGACTAAAAGTCCATGCCTTTTGAAGCAGATTACTTAAATCAAGAGCATGATGGGTTTCTGAATTTTGTTTTTCCAATCTGATATTCAGTTCAACATACACACTTTCTACATTTACATGGCTCATAGCAAAACCAAGTGCTTTCACTTATTCACCATCAACACTAGCCTGATTAATTATAATAATTTTTGTTTTAAAATTTTCAGGTATTTGCCAAACTTTATCATTTGTTTGATATACCTTGGGCAAATTATGCATTACAAATTGTATTGAAATTTTAATGACTGCATAAAATTTTATTTATTTCTCGTGTACATTACAATTGTTGTCCACAAACACATTCAACATATTTGCCCTTGCTTTGATTTGAGAATGAAATAATATTTCTATTTTGGCAAATATGATCAACAGAATCATTGCCTTTAAAATATTCAACTAAAATGATCCTTATGGTGACATCATTTTGATGATAAAATATTAAATGAGAGAACTTTAAAATATTGAGTCAAACCAGCCTCTCTACAAGAAGAAAAGGAGAGAAAAGCTGCATTTTGTAATAAAAATAGTTCTTCATAGTATATCACTCAATTTCTATTTTTGCTTAAAACTAAACTACAAGGACAGCTATGTAAATATTCTAAGAATTTAACACAAAATGAATAAATCCTTTGTTTTTGATTTAGTATTTCATTATTTTGTCTAATTTTCCTGTGAACTAATATCTTTAAGTTTGGCTTACACATACTTCCATTTTATGTTGCAGAAAAAAATGGTTTTGCTTGTTTCAAATTATGAAATCTCCAATACTTTTCATGAAATTAATACAAAAAAAATTAAAGTGCGCAAGCAGATTATGAAAATGTTCTAACAAAATCAGGAATCTCATGTGATATTGCACAGCATTTTTATTAGTGGTTTTATGAATCTTGGTAAATGGAATAAAATAGGTGATAATTCCTTTGTAATAGGATATTTTTAGTGATTTTGACATTCTGAGAAAGCAGAAAGAAAAAGGACCTATTAGCATTATAGTAATAGAAAGTAAATATTAAGTATAATCCAAGATATAAATGACAGCTTCCATAACTGTAAATGTTATTTTGTACCTGTTTTTGGTTCCACTGAGAAGTATGGCTGTCCTTGCAGAATACTATAGACCACTCGAGCACTGTTGCCATAGGTAGGATCATCGGCATCTGTTGCTGTCACTTGTACCACTGAAGTCCCTAGGTAACAACCAAATTGGCTTTGGGTTAAATTTCCAAGTACAAGGGCACGGAAGTTCTTACAAACTATCAGAAATTCTAGATTACACTTATCTATTATCTTTAAAATATGTTCACCAAGGCACATGAGATATCGATCTAGTATATTTTCTTGTTTAAACCAAACCAAAGAAATAAAATTCTTAAAATAGGTGATATGGATATATTTAGGTAAAAATACTGCCTAAATATGATGAATGATGAATATTGGATTCAAATCAACTAAGATCCAAATGAGGATGAAATATTAGGTGTCATCCCCGTCGTGCTCAGATGACAAGTTTTGATTCAGAGCATTGTCTCAAGACTCAAGGGGTGTCCAAAAGGCAGACTGAGAGCTTAGAACAAGCTGGTGCTCATCTAATATCATGCGTCATCAACAGTGAAAGAGAAACTGAAATCTGTAATTGTATAGTGGATATTTTGTCCATTTAACACTATATTGAGTGTTTATCTCCTTGATAAGTGTTCTGTTTTTATTTGATTTTACTTCTTCATTTAAAAATACCGAATTTAAAAATTTTAACCAAACCTCTACAGAGTTGAGAAGCAATGGCACTGCAAATATTACATGCTCCATTCACCCCTCCTCAGTTTCAGTAAAGGACAGGCTTCTCAGGGATTTAACCAAGCATGGCATTACCAAGTTGCAGTATTAGGCACCTCCCTTCATATTAAGACTTGATGAGGCAAACCAGTAGGAAGGCTGGAACCCCAAAGCAGGCAAAACCATTTGTTGGATCTTTCCAATAGAAAAAAAAAATGATTCCTTTATAGGAGGTAGGGCGTTTCCCTGCGATGAGATTTCCCTAAATTGCCCAGGCTGGATCCCAAATAGTGTGATTGCAGGCATGAGCCACCCCACTTGAGTTCTTCTCTCTTCTCTCTTTCTTTTTGTGTTGCTATGGCCTTTTTTTTTTTTTAATGGCCTTTTACTCCTGATTCTATCTCCACCTCCCAAATGCTGGAATTATAAGCAAACAACAGGTGCAGGGTGAATATTCCTTCTTAAAAACTGGAAAACTAATATGCAGCATGGAATATATCCAGTGAAGATGTTTCAAATTAAAAGAGAAAAAAGAAAGAAAAAGAAAATGGGTGGATCCAGATGGGAGAGGCAGAAATGAGGAGCTGGAAGGAGTACTGAGAGGGTAACTGTAATCAGGATATATCATGTCAAAGAAAGAATATCAGTACTAAGTGACAGGAAAACCAAAGTGAGAGCATTGATCCCAAGCTCTGTTTTTTCCCCTACACTTAAAATTGTAAGCTATAAATCCACATAATTACTTCATGCATTTATGCATATATTATATAATTTATCTTCTGCCTGATGCATAGGAAAGTTACCATTTCATACGTTATTTGAATATTATTTGGTTACAGTAATTTCCTAAATGCAGACTTTTAAATTTACTATCATCTTGACATATGCTTGACATATGTTTCTTAATGTCTTTTGTCACTAATAATTTTTGAAAATTCCATTTGTTTATATTATAATATACATTTCTAATTCCATCCCCCTTACATTTAATGTAGAAATGATTAAGCTATAGTCACAAATATTATTTGTGTTTCATTTCCTCTTTGCTAAACTTCACAAATTATTATACCCCATAGAACCAATATGGTCAATAGTGTATACTCATAAATGAATCTAAAAGTTACATTTTGAGTATTCGTAAATGTGATAAATTATGTAAAAATGTTTAGTTTATCAGCATATTTAAATGATTTAATAAATGCAGGTACAAATGTTTTTGCTAATACGTGCTTATAAACTTGCTCATAAAGTTTCAGGTTGCATGTGGGTAGGTGGGGGCACTTGTATGGGTGATAGAAAGAGATCAACGCTGAGCATCGTCACTGACAATCGATCCAGTTTGATATTTGAAACAGGGTCTCGCCCTGACCGGGGCCCCACCCAGCAAATCAGGAATCTTTCTCTGAGCCTCCCAGAGCTCGAATTACAAATGTGCACAGCCAGTTTTTGCCATGGATCCTGGACTTGAGCTCAGATCCTCATGATTTCATGGCAAGCAATTTACTCACGAATCTTCTTTTTCTTTGTCTAGTCTTTGAATGTAAATTTTCGAAGCTTATCTATAGTCTATGGCAATGAGTAAATTGTTCTGTGGTCTATTATCATTTATAAAACATACTCTTAGTGTTAATTAAAAGAAATGTTTTATCTCATTGAAATAAATCAATAAAATTCAATAAAATAATTTGCATGTGTGCCTAATATTCATGCTTCTTGATACTGGAATAGATCCCATTCACAACAATCCAGTAGGTACATTATGTAGCCTCAAAAAATAACCAATTTGCATATACCAAATTAACATATGTAATGATAAAATACCCATTAGATAGAAGTATGACACTACGTCAAACAGACCTAAATTCTCTTTTAGTAAACATGATTAATTGGAAGAGGAAACATGCCAACTTCTCATAAACAACCCCCTACCCACAAACTTCATTATTGCTGTTGTTGCTATTTTTGGCAAGAAGCACTTTGAATAATGGAATAGAATACACCTGCGATATCACAGACATGCACACCAGTGTACCGACATTTACAGGCTACAAATACCAATAATTTTCCTGTTTTCAGTTTGCATTTATCTAACAGCCGAAGCCAAATGTCCCCAAATGATTAGGATCTAAATTGTGATGCTGTGAATATAACACATAAACAATATTTATCTGTACAATCCCACCCCCTTTGTAAAAGCCCCAATAAAATAATTAAATGGATAAAACAAGATAAAACATGTTGGTTAAAATGTCTATATGGTATAAATTCTTCATGGATCTGCATCAGGCTCTCTGCATATAGGCTGTGTTTCTTTAGATTGGAGTTACTGTTGGACTTCTAAGAGTGTGAGTGTGGGGGGTGTCTCTGACTTTTTTGACTGCTCATGAGACATTTTTCACATACTGAGTTGCCTTGTCCAGCCTTGATATGCTGGTATATAACTAGTCGTTCCATTTTGTTATGCCAAAATTTGGTTTTATCACGGAGTATCCTGTTCTTTTCTAAAGGAGAATAGGAGAGCAGCGGGTCTGGTGGGGTCAGAGGTGGGGACAAAGGGAAACCTGTGGTCTGTGTGTGTTATATGAGCTTTACCCTTCAATAATAAAACTAGCAAGGATAACTTTTATAGATACATTGTCCTATCTTACAGTCCCATTTTAAAATTTTCATTTATACACATGAATTACATACTGGCTAAGGAAAGTGCTGTTGAAGAAGTACTATAAAACTTTTATAATGCTTGGTATAAATCAAGAATTTACATTTTGTTCTCTAATGAAGTGATGATGACAGACTTTACAGAAAGAGACTTTCTATTGTTTTCCTGTTTCTCTGTTGCTTTAATTCTATGAAAACATAGAATTAAAATTTCTATGAAAACATAGAATTGGTTTGTGATTTACATGTGAAAAGGTTACAAAAGAATTAGTGGTGGTGGCTTTGGATACTCAGACAGATAATAGGCCAGCAGCCCTGTGCTGAGTGACACAGCTGCTAGCAGCCTTTTGGTAATAAAAGTAGAAATCAGAGTACATTACATGTAGTCAGAGTAAAGTTTATTGTTTGTGTGTTTGTTTGTTTGTTTGTTTGTTTTATGGAGTTCAAGCTGCATTTGAGAGCTAGAGAAAGAGGATGACTGGAGAGCTGGAACAATATATATACAGTGAGGTCCTTTGTTTTTTTTAAAGTAACTTGTTAGAGATTATTATAATAGAAAATTTTAAAAAGTAACTATTGATAGAAGGAAAACGCCCAAGCCATCTATTAAAAGCAATGAGAGCTGTGCCAAAGAAAAAGAATAAAATCAGTATAAAACGTCAAAATATAAAACAACAAAAGTAAAGCTTTTTACAAACCTTCCAAATAGGTAAATGAAGATAGAAGAAAGCTAGCGTGTTATCGGTTTTCTTCCTTTCTGACCATCCCTACACATAGAACAATACTATTTTCAAACATTTATTGCAAAAAAAAGAGCATGCTCCATACTTACCCACAGGAGACATCTCAGGAACTCCTGCTGTGTATGGTCCATCTAGAAATTTGGGTTCATTGTCATTGATATCCTGAATCTTGATAACAAACTCTGATTCAGGCTCCACTGGCTTGTTGGTGAGTCTGTCCAGAGCTTGGGCTCTGAGTGTATAATAGGCCTGCTCCTCCCGGTCCAGTCTCTTGGTAGCATGGATATCACCAGTGTTCTCATCAATAATGAAAATTGAACTTGCCCCTTCGCCTGACAAGATGTATTTGATGGAACCATCTCCTTTATCAACATCGGAGTGAAGCTGGTGAAAAATTCATGTGAGATGAGATTAGCTTACAAGAGAGTCAGCAATATAAAGTTATGCAAAAGTCATTCTCATGTCACAGCTGTAAGAAATTCCACTGTTGTTGGAAAGATGTGCTGAGTGCCGATTGTCCTAAGAAGCCAGAATACACAGTGTGAAATCCAGCACTGGGAACAAGTAGGTTTTATTTTTTTCTGCACATAGTCTCATTTCTAAACATATCTCCACACCATTCCTAAATATTATATATATATTAAATACATATTCATGCATATAGTTGATTTGAATTTCATGCTGTGAGATTTTTCTGCAGAATATTTATGAATTTAGTTCTGAGATAGTAATTAATTTGCAGGCACACACACACACACACACACACACACACACACACACATGCTTCACTCTCTTAGAACCTCTATCTCCTACCTCCCCAGCCTGTCCCCAGTCACAGTCCTCTCTCTGATTAATTTGCATAGATCAAAATCCAGTCTCTTAATTGTCCAGTGTTTTACATTTTGAAGCTGAAATATTATTGTTCTGGAAAGTAGGGATTTTAAATCAATATGAACATGGGATTCAACTCAAGATTTCCTGAAATACCAAGAATTCAATAGATTTGCATGATTAACCCTAGTGTCAACATCAGGGTACCACTTTCTGATATGTATTTCATAACTAAAATTGGCTGTGCTGTATGTCAGGACATAATCTTGTACAGAGGAACCTTGGAAAATAAACATAGAAATGTTTACATAATTTTCTGAAGTTTATAACCTGAGAAACATGTGATCCGATCCATCATTCACCAAATGCTCATTGCTTGGAACTATTGTCTTCTAGGACTGTTGTTAATAACACAAAAAGCCGATTTATGAAATAAAGAAATTTTTATTGCCCTACACTAATATATTTGCATTTTTCAAAGAATATGTTGTTAAAAATAGAAAACTTTGGAAAGTACTTAAGATGTTGTAGGCACAGCATTTTAATCTCCTCATGATATGGAGGATGCAGGTCCTGCTGTCTACAATTCTGCAAGTGATGCTTCTTACAACTGTGCTTCAGGTTTTTAAGTGCTGAATCTATGCTTTGTTTTCTGAATAAATAGCACAGAAAAGCATTCTGACATTATAGTGTGTGTGTGTGTGTGTGTGTATGTGTGTGTTATATTATTTTGTTTTTGGTATGTGTGTGTGTCAGGGAGGTATATTCATGAATCATGTGTATTACTAATCTATGAGGAAAATTAATCACCCACTTATTTCAAATTATACTGAAATTACTGATATGCACATTAGTATATTGTGTATATGCAATAAATATATAGAGTAATGTGTATGTATGAATTGTTATAGTTGAATGAAAGAAACCTTAGATATCACCTTTTTAATATTATCAACTCAGTATCTCATTCAATGTTCATAGTTATTTTACTAAACTTATCAACTAATGAAGAAACTGTGTATGCAGGCAAAGACTGAGTACGTTTTCTGTCAAGGCAAAAATTGCTCTCTACAGCAAGAGAATGGTGGAAAGTCACTGGCTTGTGTGATTATTAAGACTACAATATTTAGACACTGATACTTTCTCTGGGATAGGAGCTGTGACCTTATGCAGGAGGATATGCAGAGTTTCCACAAAGGAAATTTTGGGAAAAGGCGGTACAACTGCTACCTTCTGCATACTCTCTGTAGCTGAAATTCGGGTTTCAGTGTGGCTTCCATGAATTCATCTTGTGACTTATTAAAACATGTTTCAACTAATCTTACTTGAGCATCAATGAGATGGGCCTTTGGCAACTGCCTGTAGTGTGAAAAGCTGGCTACCTAACATTGATCATTGTATAAAGATGTCCAAATTAGATCCCACAAACTTGTCTTCCAGTCTGCAGATGTCTCTCATGGCACTAAATAACCATAATCACATTACACACAGACACACAACAAACTTTTTCCCTTACATAAATCTAATTGGTGTTACATTATCTGGGATTTCTAAATGATTCCTTTAGAAGACAAGGATTAAAAATGAAAGCCAATCATGGGTAGAATCTGACAGTCATGTGTTCTGCTTAAGACAGTTTTCTTTTTCAAACCAAACCACAGTCTTTTATTTGCATATAAATTCAAATATCCTCCCTTAATTCCTTTTTGTTTATCCCATGAATCAGCATATTAATACCTCAGCTCCTTGATTCTTAAAAAAGACACCAAGTATGTTTTTAAACATAGCAATTGAAATCAGAGATCTACCTTCCTTTGTAAGGATAGACAATTACCTAGCTGGGTGGGATCCTATCCTGAAATTACCATTTCGACCAGACCTGGGCATAGACTTACTCTGTCCTAGGCTGACCTTTAATTCAAGAATCTTACCTTTATATCTTTCTGAAATGTTGCTTTTTTGTTACAGCTGTCTTATTATTTCAGGTCTGTGAAGTCCCTGAAACAATTCACATTGCATATTAAAAATTATATTTTGAATAGTCTAGAAAAAAATCTGTTTTTGAAATCATGTTTTCAGAGTTCTTTCCTATAGCCTTAAGGTATGCTCTGAAAGTCACAGCAGTCACCATTTTTGTTGAGGAACACAAGCACACACGAGGCTCGTGGACTCATGCACTATCATAATCTAAAAAGGTAGAAAACTTTGTGTCATTATTCTCCCTTGAGAAAAAGAATCCTCAGTGTAGAAGAAAAAGTTGCATTATCAATAGCGAATTGCATTCTTAATTTTTAATTATTTTTTAATATGTATGTTTCTATGTGTATCTGAGTGTGTGTGTGTGTAAATATTTATTTAAGTGCAAGTGCCTGTGGAGGATAAGAGCATGGTTTGGATATCCAGGTGATCTATATAAAAGATTTATATACCACTTTATATTAAAACATGGATCCAAATATGAGTCATCTGAAAGAACAGCATGTGCCCTTAACTGTTAATCAAATCCATGTCTCCAAATGTCATTCTTCCATTCTTAATTTGACAAATACCTATATAGTTATACACACACACACAAACACACACACACAGGTTTATTTATGTGTGTGTTTGTGTATTTTTGTACATGTGTTTTTCTCTGTGAACAGCTATTATAATTTAAACGAGTTTTTACATTTTAAAGTTTCATACATTTATAATCCAAGTGCATTTAAAAAACATTAATTTTAGCAATGCGCCATTGTCTCTTTATCTCTTAAAGAGAACTACTCTTACTCTTCAGGTTGTATATAATATTACATGGTAGGGACAAGTAAATATTTTTAAGTTTCAATATTTTTTACATTTCATTTAACTTGCGATGAATATATTCATTCTTGCCTTGATCTAATGCAATCCATATTTATATGTCATATCCCTTTCTATAATGTTACAATTCATTTCAAATATGAATTTTTTGATATGTACCAGTTATGTAATTCCTTTTGTTAAATGCGTGTTTTAGTATTAAGAGAACCAGAAGTGATTGGGACCAAAACTTACTGTTGATATATCATCCCACTTCACCCTTGATCAGAAAGATTGATTGTGATTCATTTCCAGAATAAGCCAGCATCTAGAATAGGTTGCCTAATGTCCCTCTACTTGGGGGTGACTGATTGATAGAATATCATTTGAAGTATTTAGCCTCTATTCAGAGTTTGTAGAAAGAATGTTTTTTCTGAGAAACCATCTTTTGAAGGATGTATTCAAACTGAATATAACATTTACTGCATTGATTCTCTTCATTTCCTTTTCGTATTTTCAAAAATATTTATTAACCTTCTGGTCTGAGCCTGTGCCCAGAGCAGGCCTTAGGCACTGGCTCCACACCCAGTCCCAAAACACAAAGAGAAAGCTCAACTCCCAGGTGCTCTAAGTTGCCCAGGGTCACAGGTGAGGAGGACACAACATTTGTTCCAACAACAGGAGTAACAGGGATCCTCAGAATTCAGGGACACAGGAACACTCATTCTGGAGCGGCACTGGTTCCTTCTGGTTTGAGCACATGCCCTGAGCAGACTTTTGTGCTGGTTCCACACACAATCCCACAAAACCCAGAGGAAGCTCAACTCCCAGGTGTTCTAACACACCAAGAATTACAGGCCTACAACAAGAGGAACCATGACTCCCAGGAGTGCTGACACATCCAGGATCTCAGAATCACAGGACCCAGAATCACAGGATCACAGAGACAGCTAGACTCTGAGGAATTCTGACACAACCATAATCACAGGAGAGATAGGCTCCAGTCAGAGACAGCAAGGGCAGGTAGCACCAGAAATAGATGGATGGTGAGAGAAAATAAGCAACAGAATCCAAGTCTACATGACATCATCAGAACCCAGCTCTCTCATCAAAGCAAGTCCTGGATACACTATCACACCAGAAAAACCATACTGAGATTTAAAATCACTTCTCATGAAGGAGAAAGAGGAATTTAAGAAGGACATAAATAACTCCCTTAAATGAATACAGAACATAGAAAAACAGGAAGAAACTCTTAAAAAGTAAACTCAAAAATCCCTTAAAGAGTTATAGGAAAACACAACCAAACTGGTGAAGGGGTTGAACAAAACTATCCAGGATGTAAAAATGAAAATAGAAACAATAAAGAAAACACAAAGGGAGACAACCCTGGAGTTAGAAAACTTAGGAATAAGATCAGGAGTCATAGATGCAAGCATCACCAACAGAATTCAGGAGATAGAAGCTCAGAGAATCTCACACGCAGAGAATAACCATAGAAAACATTGACACAACAGTCAACAAAAATGCAAAATGCAATAAACTCCTAACCCAAACTATCCAGGAAGTCCAGGACATAATGAGAAGACCAAACCTATGGATAATAGGTATAGAAGAGAGTGAAAACCACCCATGCTCATGCATTGGCAGGATTAATATAGTAAAAATGACGATCTTGCTGAAAGCAATCTAAAGATTCAATACAATCCCCATTGAAATTCCAACTCAATTTTTCAGAGTTAGAAAGAGCAATTTGTAAATTCATTTGGAGTAACTAAAAACCAGCGTAGCTAAAACTATACTCAACAATGAAAGAACTTCAGGGGGAATCATCATCCCTGACATCAAGCTGTATTTCAGAGCAATAGTGATAAAAGAAATTTATGGTACTTGTACAGAGATAGGCCGGTAGATTAATGGAACAGAACTTAAGACCCAAAACTGAACCCACACACCAATGGTCACTTGATCTATGAAAAAAGTAGTTAAAATCATTCAGTAGAATCAAAACAGCATTTCAACAAATGGTGCTGATGTAACAGGCAGTCAGCATGTACAAGAATGAAAGTCAATCAATGCCTATTTCATCAATAAAGCTCAAGTCCAAGGAGATCAATAGCCTCCACATACAACCAGATACACTTAAACTAACATAAGAGAAAGTGAGAAAAGTCTTGAACACATGAGCACAGAGGAAAATTTCCTGAACAGAACACCAAAGGGTTATACTGTAAGTTCAACAATAGACAAATGGGACCAAATAAATTTCAAAGCTTCTGTAAGGCAAAGGACACTGTCAATAGGACAAAACAGCAACCGAAAGTTTAAGAAAAGATTTTTGTCAATCCTACTTCCAATAGAGGGCTAATATGCAATATATACAAAGCACACAAGAAGTTAGACTCCAGAGAACCAAATAACACTATTAAAAATGGAGTATAGAGCTAAAAAAGAATTCTCAACTAAAAAATATCAAATGGTCAAGAAGCACCTAAAGAAATCAACATCCTTAGTTATCAGGGAAATGCAAATCAAAACAACCCTGAGATTCCACCTCACACCAGTCAGCATGGCTAAGATCAAAAACGCAAGTGAAAGCACTTGCTGGCAAGGATGTGGAGAAAGAGGAACACTCCTCCATTGTTGGTAGGATTGCACACTCGTACACCACTCTGAAAATCAGTATGGTTGTTCATCCAAAAATTGGACATAGTATTACCTGAGAACCCAGCTGTACCACTCCTGGACATATACCCAGAAGATGCTCCCACATATAACAAGGACACATGTTCCACTATGTTCATAGCAGCCTTATTTATAATAGTCAGAAGCTGGGAAGAACACAGAGGTCCTTCAACAAAGGATTGGATACAGAAAATGTGGTACATTTTCACAATGGAGCATTACTCACCTATTAAAATCAATGACTTCACGAAGTTCTTAGGCAAATGAATGGAACTAGAAAATATCATCCTGAGTGAGGTAACCCAATCACAAAAGAACACACATGGTATGCACTCACTGATAAGTTGACATTAGCCCAAATTCATGGACTACCCAAGATACAATTCACAGACCACATGAAGGAAAACTTAAGTGTGGATGTTTGGTCCTTCTTAGAAAGTGGAACAAAATACTCATGGTAGCAAATACGAAGAAAACATGTGAAGCAGAGACTGAAGAAAAAGTCAATATTATTTAATTCTCTGTTATATTAAGGCTTAATGACAATAGGAAATGCAATTCAAGTCAAATGGAGTTTAAAACTTTTGAACGTCTTGTATGTCTTTTGGTAATATATTCTCTATGTATTTCTTCCATTTCATTATTTACAATTTATTTTGTAAGTTAGGAATATGAACCAGATCTAAAAGTTTTTTAATATATCTTTTAATGAGATAGCCATGATAAACATTACCAGGCCATGTTAATTGGTTTCATTAAAATATCAACTGCAAATGATAAACATTCCTCAAAGAAAACTGAAAATGAAAGATGTTAATATAATGGTCACCTTTGCTTTCTTCTATAATCTTTTTAAACTGAGCACTTGTGATTTTACTTAAATTCTCTCTTTATTGACAACCCTTTACCTCAGCATGTGTAAAGCTGAGATAAAGAGGCACGAACTTATATAATTATTTGTGAGCCTAGCTTTTAACATTTGAAACAGGTCTGTGGTGAAGGTTGGAATAATTTAGTTTTCTTTAAGGGTCTGGACACTGAGAATTTGATTATGCTCACTGAGAAGTGTAATTTAGAGCTTTTGTTTGTTTGTTTTTGTTTGGTTTGGATTTTTTCTTTTATACTGGGGGGGCTCAAAATGTTGAGGGGATCTAGAAAAGACCGGGAAGTGGGTGATATTGGGTGTTATTGCAAAATTCCCAAGCAATCAATAACAATTTTATGTTAAACATAAGATGTATGTAATTGTAGTTCACTGAGCAGTTATAAATACTATTTCAAATATCACGATTATAAAGGTAAATTAGTTTACCATTAGGATTGTGCTTCTTGATATCTTCATACTATATTTTAAATCGTTTATAATACAAATCTAAACATAATAAAGCTATGGAGGAATTGGTATATTTCATGACATTTTTGATACTCAAAGTAACATTAAATTATAGAATCTTCTGGCCACACTCTTTCATTTATGAGAGTACTAGCAATTACTGTAACTCTACGTGAGTCATTTTTTTCTTGTAAGTTTCCCAATAAGAAAAAACAAAATGAAAATGAACTACTAAATAAAATCTTATAAGTCTATTGAATCTCTGCATAAGAAAATGGGATAGTGATGTTGGGACAAAACAAGTAATTTCCATTCATCTGAAGGTGATTGCACATACAGCGGAGTATAACACTCAGAAAAATATGGATGATAGAGATTAACATGCGAGCTACAGTGAAGCCTTCACCAAAAAGAAAGTATAGAGTCTTCTACAATTTCGAGTGATTAATATTAAATATTAACAATCCCACATAAAATGAATGTTAATTATTTGATTTATGCTTATAGATTACTGGCTTTAGTGTTTATAATAGTGTATTTCTGATTGTTCCAAGACATTCAAGATATTTTATTAATTATATTAGTAATATGTACTATTATTACATTTTAAAAATGTTGACATCTTTAGTATAGATAGATTTAAACAGTAGTTGACAGAAATGAAGCTTCTGAGATATACTTATTACATCCAGATTTTCTTTTCTCATGATTCTTAGTAAATATTTTCCATTTGTCAGAAGACACCTTGTAATTATCGAGCTGTTGAAGAAATATTGAGAAAGGAAACAAGTGTGTGAGTCATTTCTTTCTGGTTGAAGTACTCCTAATTTATAATTATCATGTGGTCGAGGATAATGGAACACAATTTACTTATGAAGCATCTTTGATTAAGATGTGTGGTTTACTGTGACCAAAACAGGGGAGCAGATGTCTCCATTTCCAACAGCAGATTTTAAGTCAAGTATCAACATGTAATAATTGTGCTCAGTTGCTGAATATGGTGTGATATTTGAGCACATGTATAGTGTCCATTCATCAAATCAGGACAGGGATGACGCTTTCCATCTCATTATTGCTAGTTCATGCCTGGATACTTCAACTCTATAGATTTTTATGAGCTCTGGTTACCCCAGTGGGTGTTGTTTCTGTTACCTATGATTTTGATACCTGCTATGCAGTCTCCATTCCATTCAAATTATTGTCTAAGTTTTGGTCACAGCACACTGTACACATGCATCTCGTCTTCACATTCTACCCAACACATGCAAGTAATTACTTCATCTTCAAAAAAAAAATCATCTGAAGGCCCAAAGTACTAATAATGATAATATAGGAGAGAAAATAAATCAGACTATCTAGAATATTTTTTAATTCAACATGTGAAGAAGATCAAACTCTCCTTTTTGCTCTTGATGTGGATCCCTGTACATAGAAAAACAAACTGAACGTCTTCACTTCTAAAATACAGATTGGCAAATATCACAGATATTTTCACAATGCTAGGCACCCACTAGGCCACTCCTGCTGGGGGCCATGTCATAAGCTGAGGCTATATGACCTCTGAGATTAGAAATTGTCACTAAAAATAATCTCACCTATCCTGAGCAATAACTACCTGTTTGAATTTTGGAAATTAAAGCATCATTTCCTAGAATTAATTGTCCAATAAAACTACACTGAATGTTCTAAAAAAATAAAGATGTGTGGTTTAAGAACTTGAGTTATTAATTACCATGTATAGTGAAGCACGGAACAGCAGTGTGATTCAGGAAGTGCATAGACAATGACAAAGCTGAGAAGAAATTACTCATAATGTATAGACAATGTCAATGAGTTCTCAGTAATCCACTTGTGAGCTATGATCAAACTGGAATCTTTGTTCATTTACTTAAGGGAAAAGTGCTACTCCAAGTTCAGTACATGTCACCATAGGTATGGATTTTGACTCCAATATTACCTCTATTGTTTTATTCTAATGATCCTTAATTTTCAGTTGATTTATATTATAGATCCATTTTATAAATGATCATGCAAACTTGAAAGTTGAAAAACGTAAAATATAATAATGTCTTTTTGTTTCTTAAAAACACAGAATACATGCCTGTGGATGGAGTATTCCAAAGCAAAGTTGCCTATCCATGTTTATAAACATTCAACAATGGAACAATAGAGTTGTCTTTGTTCCTTAGAGAAAATGATCTTGCTTTTGTTTGACTAATGTGTACATCAGGGCCTAGAATGTGTTTATCCAAAGCTGTAATCATATCTACAGCTTTTTCAAGAAAAGAAAGAAGATGGCATCTCAGACAGAAAGTAGCCTGCCTCATACAGCTGCATTAAATCCCCAGTGAAAACTTCACAATCTCACTATATCTCTTACTGGTTTCCCAGCCAAATCTAAAACATTAAAATCACAAGAGAAATCTTCTCAGAGCCTACTTTTTCCTGATAAAAACTGGAGTAGAAGAATCACCTTCATTTAATACAAGCATGAACAGTTAACATTATCTGGTTTACAGCTCTCCAAGAAGACTGCACCTTGATCAGTGAGTTATCAGGTCCAAGAGTAAACTAGAAGCAATTAAAAGCAAATTCTTGAAAGATCTGACCTGTTTTATTTCGGAGCAAACTTTTCTTTTTGCTGTTAAACTGGGTGTAGTTTAGGAGTTGAGTTAAACAAGTATTGTCTGAAGCCTGAATCTCTCTACCTAAGAAGAGGTAAGGAAGAAATGGAGAAAAATTGCTTAGCAATTGTTATAGTACTATATGCCATAAAGTCTACTTCACAAAATAAGAAACAAAACAAAGGCATTGATTTTTAATGTAAGTAATTCATCTTATAGCATCTTTCAAGATTATTAGGAAGTCATCTGTTTTATTAATAATCCATGTACTCTGTGTTATTAAGAAGCACAAAAATGAGTAAAAAATTCTACCACCTACTGTAAAATTGGTCCTTTATCACCAATCATAGGGCCAGTAAGCAGGATTCTACTTGAAAAGTCTTTTTAATGCTTCATTCAAGTCAATAACAATCTGACACTTTTTTCCTTGCCCTAACTTCATCTAAAGCATTTGGCAACAATGGAGAAAGAGGCAGGCACAGGTCACCCATCAGATGTTCACCAGGCATTTTTGAAAAAACATGCACACACATTTTAGAGGACATTGCTATAACGTCTCTGCAATGCACTTCCTGAAAAGTTCTGAAATGTGCTGTCTTCCCTTATGTATGATTAATTGAAACATTAATAGATGATGTAACTGAAATATAATTTTAGAGTATGATTGGGAGACACTTTTATAATCTAAAGAGAAAAATACTTGAATTGCTTCTCTTTAAATAGGAGGATTAACCTGTGTCCAATGTGAACTAATATTATCAAAGATTATAAAAAGACAACTATGACTACTTTGTTATGAGTACCATTGAACTAGAAGGTAGAAGATTGAAAGAACTAAAGAAAGTTCAAGAGGAATGCAGTCAGCGGGCATGTTCAGTAATCAAGCTTATTAATTAGAGTTTAGTAAATGATTTTTAAAAGTCTTTACTCTTCTATAACTATTCACAACAATTAATCACCATGAAATCATCCAGTCCTGGTCAGCTTGTTCAGCTATGTCCACTGCTGAATCCCACTTCTTTCTTTTTGATTCACATACACTTATTCCAAGCATGCATTTCATCCACAGGTAACGCCATGTTTCAACGTCCATCTCCTGCCAAGCCTGTCAAGCTAGTCTGTACATTGATTCTCTCAGTGACTGATGAAAATCACCTATTCTATACACAGGACCTCACATATGTCATTTGTCTTTCTGATAATGACTGTAGAACTCCAATGACATAATTTGATAAGAAATGTGTAGATCAAAGTAGGAATAGAGGAAGTATGTGCTGCAGATTAGCAAACTTGATAGGAACCATACCCCATGCTGGAGTATTTTATTGGATTCTCCTGTTTTACTCATGCTTACATATGTGATTTCTGTATCAAATATACATGGTGAGATCTTATTTTGGTATTTTTAGTCAATAGATAAAGCAAAATTCCTTGGGGTTGATAATCTTTCTAATTTTTTCATCAGTAATAAAGCTCCAGGGAGAAGCCACTAAAGAATAGCATAAAAAGAATGTTTATCTATGGGCCTGATTTTATCTTTTGTCTGAATCAAACTACTCTATATCCAAAATATGAACTACTGACCTAAAAGGAAGAAAGAAAGACACAGATTGTCTGAGAAAAATGTTCTGCTACTGTATTGATGATCTCATTTTGAAAGACAGAAAATAAGTAGGTTCATTACCTAGATGCTAAAAAGGAAAATAAGTATGTATACAGAATTTTATAATGGCTATAATATGTTAAGAATCTACAAAGAAATAAAGAATACTTCAAAATTAATCTTTGGAGTAGCTTTAATAAACTCTAAAACTTCCTAAATGAAAAATATGCCAAGTACTCTGAACAGAATCTTCTGTGAGAGTGGTAATTGCCTCATCCAAAATATAATCAGTATGAGGATACATATGACCATAGTCCATCTTGAGTAGCAGAAGACATGAAAGATGTTTTATCCTGTAAGGAATATCAGACATTGCAAAATGGTGACCATATCTCCTCTGAATGTTCTGCTCCTTTCTCAAATCTGCAGCCATAGTGACTTTCATTGCCTAAATCTCTACCATTTTGATTATGTGTTTAAAGCTCTAAGGATAAACTTTTTCACAAACCAATGTGATAAACTTACTAAAGAAATAGAGACAAAGAGAAGGAGATTGGAATAGAATCAGACACTTAGAAATCATCAGAAGACAAAGTCAGTTATTATGATAAAGCATGGTGGAAAATCTTTACGAAGTTATCTGAGTTTCTTTGAAGAGACTACCTATTGCTTTTCTGTCTTTTCATAGTTAAGTTACTCTGATATCAGCTGGAGAACTCCTCTAGTAACAGCTAGAAGCATAGGGTGGGTATAGAAGGCTACCCTGCATCACAGTGCAAATTTAAGGAGAGGAGAACTGGATGAGTGGGGATGATTAATGCTGTTGGTGGATTAATGCTGACCTTCGCAATATGTTATTTAGCTTTTCAACTGATGAATTGTTTGATTTTAAGAACATTGTCTGTTATCTGATGATTTTTCCCAGCAATATATATATTTCAGTGCAGGATACTTTGTTCCTTCGTTCCTTATATCTATCACACGTAAGGACTTGATTCTATTAATCCCAATTCAATAGTAGTAGAATTCAAGAGGACTAAATCAAACATTTCAGCAACATGGCAACAATCACTCCAAAGATTCAGAAAAGATTTAATCAATTTATAATTGTATTATACAACAAGAAACGTAAAAACTGCTAAGTGTCCGAATGTCTAGAGTCCTAATGTTGTCTAAAATTGGACAAGCCTAAGACATTATCTCGGGCCATATATGTAGTCAGTAACTATGCAATTACTACCCCATGAGCATTGTTGATTCCAGACCCTAGAACGAACAGGGATAACCTTTAGGTGTTCCATTTTTGCTTAGTTCAAAATGTAGGACTATATAGCTCTACCAAACAAGTAAAATCAGGATTTTCAACACTATATTCAAAGTCTTCTATCTTTAAAATTTGTCATAGATATATTTATGTAAGATTTCATCCTACACTTTTGTAAAATTTTACCCTACAATGATTACTTAACAACAAGATGAAAAGAAAGGAAAAGGCCTTTATTTCTGATCAATTGGATTGATGACTAATGTGTGCTTATGTGTAGCAGATTCCAATTTGGTCAAGATAATTCAATAGAAGAAATATCTTTTGATTTGAAACTCAATGTAAAGAGCACATATAAAATAGCCTTAAAGGGTGTGACAATATAATATATGACCTTCAAAGACAACTCTAAGAGCAAGAACATGTATTAACAATGGCACATTATGAAGAAAACTTGTAATTTATCTAAGATCTAATACACAATTCCATTTAAGATCACTTAAATGTCTAAGAAAAGCCATTTGCTCTTTCATCTTCTGAGATGTACAATATAGATTTTCTCTGTACTTCATCCAGTCACATTATGGCTATAAGCTTCAGATGTTGTCTTAGTTATTTTCCTATTGCAGCAAGAAACACTATGACCATGCCAACTAATAAAACAAGGATTTATTTGGGTTATAGTTTCAGAGGAATAAAAGTCCATGATATCAAAGCAGAGGTATGATGCCAGAAGCAGGAGGCTGAAGCCACACATTTTAAATCCACAAGATTAAAGCAGAGATCTCAATCTCAAATTGGAATGAGTCTTAAACTCCCAAGGCTCACCTACCTCCTCCAACAAGGCCAAATATCTTTAGCCACCTCAAACAGTATCACCACCTGGGGATCAAGTATTCAAATGCAGATATTATAATAGACACCTCTTTCACACTATATTAACTTAAGCTATCCAGAAGTTCTTGTAGCACTGTGGGCATAACAAATCCTGGCACTGACCTACTATTAACAAACACTAATACACAGGATTGTCTCTAGAGGACATGATTTGAGACAGATATTTACATTTCTATTATAAATGCTGTCTCCATTTATTAAAATATCTTCTGCTATGGAAAAAAAGCAAATTTGAAATGAGCTTCATTTATAATTGCAGTTGATTCAAAATAATGAGGTAAACTATATCTTCATGACTTATATGTGCATATGCCAAATATAAACTACCAGTAAACACTAAACTGGTGGACACTGAGCTTCCTTACTCAAAAAACGGGGTTGTCTTTGTTTTGTTGCTGCTGTGATTTGCACATTTGTTTGGTTTTGCTTTCAATGCACCTATACAGCAAGTGCTCTTCCCTTTACAAGAGTAAAGTCTTCCCTTACCACAGATCTATCTTCCTCGATTTCTCTTCAGAAAATGTAACCAAGTTATGACAGAAAAATGTCCTGAACAATTGACCAAATCTCATTTCTTCTGCAAAAGCAATTCTTCTATTATTGTTATAACTCTAAACTTAACTTATAAATTCAGACTTCATCTGCTCTTCTTATATGTGGTTTCATGTCTATTTCATTCAAATGAATAGAGGAGGATAATCTTATGTAAATACTCTGGAATGGAGGTATTTATTTTTTCTGACAAAGTACTACTATAGGCTAGACATTGTATTCTAATTTTATATATGGGGCAGGAAAAAAATGTATAGAATTTACCAATCTTTACTTGGCTTCTCATAATGTAGTCCCCATGGCATATACTTCTACATGATTTTCCTATGCCTCCTACTAAAACAGAATAGTTATAGCCTTCAGACATTTTCTTTAATTTGCATTCCAAAGTTTAGATTGGTAGTCAGTATGTAAGCTCTGTGATTTCTTTTGCATTAATAAGAAAGATGGTTTGTGACTAAAGTTAAAGGGGGAAATATACCATAAAATAACATTTTAACATGGCAATTGTTGCAATAATCAGTACTTTTATGGAAAGTAAAATGTAGTTAAATGATGCAACTTGTAAATTAATGTAAAATGTTGTGCTTTTGGATTCCTGTATCTCACTTCCGTCCTACCTGAATTTTTTTTTCTGTTTTTCTATAGATTCTCTTGTGACTCACCTTCAGAAACCTACATTACAATGCCTAAGGTATTCCTGTAAATAAATCAAGCAGATTCCATGCTGCAAGTATTCAGGCTTTACATTGACCTAAAGTAAAACTCAAGAAAGAGCAAATAGCATGAAACAGTGGTCATTATATGTTTCTAAAAGCAACAGCTTTGATAAATGCTAACATTTTGTTGACTGTTGATACTGTTTGTATTTTTCACATAAGATTTTCTTAATTTTATTTTCTTTACAAAATTGTTTCCAATGGAATTATGCTGAGTGACATGTCTTAAAACATCTACCGTTACTACCATTGACAAAATATCTTACCTAATCCTTGAAATTTATTTACAGACTGAGGTGTGATAACATTACCTGCTTTTAATGCAATTCCACTTACCATCAAAACAGCTTTAAATATGTTCCCTCAAATTGCATATATTTATTATTCTGTAGAGAAAATATCTCAAGATTTTCAGGATGGAGAGTAGGACCCTAACAATCTAAGCAAAATACTGAACTTAGAAGGGATAGTGTCTAAAGTTTTAGGAATAAATGAAAGAAGAGAAAGGAACATGGAGGGCAAGGAGAGGGAAAGTGAGTTGAGAAAGGAGAAAGTGAGTGTGCTTCTCTATTACTGACAGCTTTAGAGAGGAAGCTGGTACAATGAACTAAAACCTTCAAGGCCGGGCCCAGTAGTGGAAGAGCTAAGGACAAAATCATCAGATAACAATTTGCAAAGAGACATGTGCTATGACTCACTTATG
Organism: Grammomys surdaster; assembly: GCF_004785775.1. Taxonomy (NCBI): domain Eukaryota; kingdom Metazoa; phylum Chordata; class Mammalia; order Rodentia; family Muridae; genus Grammomys; species Grammomys surdaster. The sequence goes on from NW_021604698.1 coordinate 2,268,624, forward strand.
TTTAAGAATGATTTCTTAAATATTGGCTCTTGCCAAGAGTTTCAGTTTTATGAATAACGAAGAGAGCCAGGCTGCACAGATGAGACAACATTGGAAAAGGGGCATAAATGCAGAGAATGGGAGAACATGGCCTGCCTAGTGCTGGGAAACTCAGGGATAAGGCTCAGACCACTACACTGAATCCATGGGGAAAAGCGGTAAAACATATCCTAGGCACAGAGCGAGTTATTCTTACAAAAACTGCCTTAGAGACCTCATACACATATCCTTCCTTCCACACTGTCTGCTTTGGTTGTTTTAATATATGGTGAAAATTTGAAGTATATGCTAGCTCTACCTGGAAGTGAGCTAAACAGTATGTGCTTATGTGATGACAGGTTTGTTTTGAGGTAGATATCCTGAAGATGCAGTTGATGTATTGTGCTTTAGTGTATTTACAATTCCGTCTTACACAGTATGTGAAACATAAACCTCTTCATGTCCTTTTTGAAATGGAGCTTTCCTCTTTGCCCCTTTAAGAAAGCGCTCCTTGCAACAACATTTCTGGGGCTCCATTGGGGTGCAATGACAAAGCTTAAAGAAGATTTCAAAAATATAGAATTTGAACCTCAGGAGACCTTAAAGAGAAATATCTAGCAGGCTATTACAGAATACATAGATAACGATGTCTTCAAAACAATATCTGAAAAAAAATAAGTATACTAGAGTGAGAAACTTTAATCAATGAAATTTAACTAAAGCCAATGGCAGAAATTTAAAACAATGTTCCAAGAGAAAAAAATAAAAAATTAGAAGAAAAAACATATACAACCATTAGGACAAAAGTAGTCAAGTTACATCATTTTCAACTCAATCTGTCTTGTTCTATCAATATTATAAGCCCAGTGACATATATAATGCCAGAGTGATCATTAAATTATTACAAATATTGTATGATGTACTATAGCTCTAATCAATTCCTTAACATAGTGCCCTCACTTCTAAATAATGGAATATAACTCTCCAAGTACCCTGCTAATTTAAACACCACTGAACTCATTCTCATAGTGAAAATGAGATGTTTGGAAAATGAATAAGCATCTATTGCCACCACCAATGACATGTTTTATAATCAAAGTGGCTGGTCTCAGGTTTGGTTCCACTGATTCTTGCTAAAATATCTAAATTACTTTCAGTTTTATACCTTCTCAATTATACAGACACCTGATCCTAATGTATGACCAACTTCAAAGACTCATTGTGAGATTCTAGAGAGGTACTGTGAAGTAGTCCTGATTACGTAACCCATTTCTCTACAAAAGGTCGATTTTCATTATACTCAAAGAAAGAACAACTTGCAGATCCAGGTACTTCACTAATTTGTATACATGAGTGCATTAATATGTATGGTTTGTTATATTTGAACCATTTAAATTTACATTTGCATATATGTACACAAACACTTGAATACATTTTTAAAAAATAAATGATAAGCAGTGTGAAATGAATGAGTCCCATTCGTAAGGATCTAGTTGGATCTTGTATAGAAAAGATGTTTATAAGAATGTTAGCAGTATTTTATATTACATTAGTTCAATGTCATTTCTCAAAGATTATTAATGAAGCTTCTAATTTTTCATAGTTATATAATCCTTTTCATGATAAATTATTTTCTATTAGTGATATATAAATAATATATTATTACACAAGCAGTGGCTAACAATACATGTGTCATTTACTATTGGGTATATTTGAAGCTTATCCAATGCCTTATATTTCATAATCTTTACCAATGTGTTTGAGAAAGACCCAAAAGACTATAAAATGGAAACATGATTATGAGTTATCAAATAAGGAAAATGAAGATTGAGAAAGTGAAAAGCAAACAAGCCAAACACAGTGTATTTCACAGTATATATTCATAATCTTTATTACTAAGAGTTACTACCTTAAAAACAAAATTCTAGATCAAAAGGCACTAAATATCAAGTTCTTTACCTCCAGTTAAGTCGAATTAATGGCTTCCAAGCTACAGCTTAGAGACAGAAATGAGTATTTCAAAAGATATGCCTCAAATGATTTCATTCAACATGATCAATTAACATCTTATTTTGATATTTCTTATTTTGGAGCTAGAAACATAAAGTTTACTATTCATGCTTCAACATTAACTTCTGGGAATCTAAAAAGTACAGACAGTGAAAGTCAATACTGTAATCGATGAGAGTCCAACCTAAGAAATCAGAAATTGAATTAAAAAGAAAAATACATTGTGAAATCTCATGACTTTAGTCTATGTTACAATGTTGTGTTAGGCCACATTCATAGTCATTATCCTTTGCCCCATGTGGCCCATCATTTGTAGATTGGACATATTTGGGAAATGTAGATACCTTGTCAGATGTTACAAACACATGTATGAATAAGAGATAGTGTCTCTGCATAGACTTCAAGATCCCTCCTGAATACTCAACTGAAGCTAACCCTGAAGCCCTCATGACTGTTCCACTTTGTCGATAATACGATTCATCAAACCCTTCTTTTGTCACCTCTTATCTTTTCTTTATTGAGCAGGTATCTGACAAATGACATCATCAAAAAGGCTGTCTGCTCAGAAAGGTGATGACGTTAGGAGACTGTAAGTCACTAGAGAGTCAACATCTGTGTGATAATTTCACAAACTAACAGATGGTCCTGGGAAGTGATCATCTATGAACATACACATGTGCACTTCAAGATAAGCTCAGATGGCAGCCATAAACTATTACATATTATATGACAAAATAATTTCCTTCTTTCCTGTGTCCTTTTATTCTTTTCTGTCTCTTTTCTGCATTTTTCATCTGTCTTTTTTCTTTTCCAGATTTCAGTGATTTGCTGTTATTCAGGATGAATAGATTAGATTATTAAGCCTCAATTATTTTAGAAATGGGACTACAAGGATATTTATGTTTTTAACTGTTCTAAATGTCACTGGCTATTTCAGAAGATAATATAGAATTTCATTCAAAGTATAGGTAGAATTCATCTAAGAACATTAACTAGGTTTAAAAATATTTGAGAATGCAGTGTTTTCCTATATCTACACTGAACATACTGGGAAGTTCATGCCTAATACATAATGAGCCCTGTGTCCTGATACATCTTAATAAATTATTTACACAGTGAACGTAGTTAAATTTATGATTCCACATGCTTGTTTTCAGAAAACATTCTAATGAAAGTCAAAGGGCAATAAATACATTGAAAGAATTAGAAGTCTTTATGGATAAATTATTTTTTCTTCTCTAATAAATTGATAAAGGTTTTATAGCTTTCTTTTATTAAGGTGACTTCTGCTGGAAGATATGCAATTATGTCCTTCTGTTTCTCACAGTAACTGGTTCCTTATTATGTCTTACATTTCACCAGTCTTCTCAGAAAATATATTACTAGTACATCTAGTGAATGTACAGCACAATTAGTCTACCTCTGCTTAGAAACTAGCTTCATGTCGATGGTATGTATATTAAAAATAATTAGGTCTTTTGATAGTTATTGAGGATGTAACGTCTAAGGATGAATCTTCCCTCACTCAAGAAAGTACAAGTTCATTAAATAATTACAACTCTGCCTTTATATACTACTAGGGCCCCATTGATGTATCTGAATTTTCAACCCTCCATTCATGCAGGGGATTGTAAAGAAGCTCTGCTTCCCTTCATAAGTCTGCCTCATTTCTGACTACTCCAGCTAAACCTTCGGAGATCTAGACAGACTTTCTTAAATTATGTTGCTTGCATTTGTTAATTACTCTTCATCCTCATACTAGTAAGTCATCTTCAGTCATGTCTTGTCCAATGATAAATGTTCAATGATATCATATTATATTCAATAGAACTCAGGCCCTAGTCCTCTCTTCTACTTCCTGCAAAAGCTGAGGCAGCAATAGTAATAGCAAGAGACTAATTGGGAACAAGTAAAAACCATCACCATCAGAATGTTAACAGAAAAAATCTTTCCACTCATATAAATGGTGCTCAAATTTTTAAAATCCATACTGATCTATATTTAAAATAAAAAGACTGCAAAATCTTCATATATAACATCTACCCTGCCTGTATCAATATATGTGGCTAATAATAATGATCTTTAATTTTTTGTTTTAAATATATAAAAATATCACTATTTTAGTCAGAAATAAGAGTTTTCAATTATGACTCAGAGAATTACCAACCCTTTAGAAATCCTTTTTCAACATCACTTTAAATAAGAATGTAATCGCATCACAGACATTATATTCATGTATTCAATTAAATACTTCCAGTATAGATTTATGGTTCTCTAGACAGAAGTGTATTTATCATGAAAATAATGTAGGTAGATCTCTAGAGCCTTATAGTTTCATGACTTCTTTCTAAAACCCAGGAGAAAAAAAACAATATAGTTATAATGAACCATATATTAGTATTATGAAGGGAATAATATATTATTATCTAAATATGATTATTCATGTTTCCATTGACTTGGTCATTTTTCCTCCCCAAGAATCTTTAAGGCTATTATTTTCCTTACATTAAGAAGGGTTTTCTTGAATTATTGGATGATGATTCACTGTTTGTATGTTATTTACTTTTAAGTAATATTTATGTATAGTAATTTATTTGTTAAGGAAATGGTGTTCACCTTGACAGGAGCACAATTTCATTCAACTATTTTCTTGAGAGATACACATTACTAAAAGAAAATATATATGGAATGCAGTAATGTCCACCAGCATTTCCAAAAAATAGTATTATGTTTGTTTCTTTTATCTGAGAAACATTTTTGAAATTATATTTTATGTTGCATTGTCCTATGTCATGAATGGTTATATTATACACGGCAGTTTTATTGATATTTGTCAGAGCTGTAAACAAATACCTACAAAGTCAAGCTCATGGAGGAAGGTTTATTAGAGTTTAATGTTCTGAGGCATTCTATCTATAGTGGCTGAGAGGCATAGTGGCAGGAAGCACTTGACGCATGACTCTGATTAGGAAAATGAAAAGGGAAAATGCCAGTGCTCTGCTTTTTATTCACTCTTGGACTCTAGCCCATGAGGTACAGATACCTACATTTGGGGTAAGCTTTTACCTGTGTTACTCCTCCTTAAAAACACCTTCAAACACACACACACACACATAAACACACAAGGAGTATCTTATCAGTGTTTGCTAATCTAGCAGAGTTCAAAATATAAATTAATTTTAACATCCACACACTCATTTCAAAACTAAAACAGAGAAATTACTTTAGATGTCACACATGTTCAACCATGTCTAAGTTGGGACACACTGCTTGTTAGTTATTATTTCAAAGTATTGTCCTCTTTTGATTTATTGAAGACAATTCCAAAATCCAGTAATAGAATTCTAGCTTCTATAAGACACAGAATAGTCCAACTTAAACTTCTTTGTAACTCCTTACTTTTTCAACTTTCTACCTAGTCAATAGATAGGATCCATATCATAAATGCTAGAATAAAAGAGTGATATGAGACACTCGTAAAAAAAAAAAACTTCACATTTTCCATTGTCCTCAAAGTCTTTCTTCAGCCTGTGGAGAGACTCAAACTTCCCATATAATTTTTTTCTTCATTTTCCGTAGACAACCTCTATGTTGCTCAGAGATTGGTCAGTATAAACTGCTGAATATGTCAGTTACTCATAACTAACTATTCTTTACATATTTTCTCAACTTTTAAAAGTTAAAGAGTTGCCATGATGTTCTGTATAACTTTGCCATTCTCCTGTAACATATTTGCACAAATAATGAAGTGAAAACTCTGCTTTGAATTCTAAAAGAGGAGCAGATGTTTTCAAAGTTTTCATAATTTTCATTCACAACTACAATTGCTTTCCAGCTATTTTACTCCTCATTTGCCTCAGTTTGTTCAGTTTCCCACGGCTTTACTCAAGAGGACTAATTTCCTAAAAACATGAGTGTTGGTGGTCCACAGTGGTTTTATTTTTACTTTGTCAAATGTAAGCATTTTATTGTTACTATCTTTGTGCTTTGTGTTTAATAATTAATTTATGCATTACGATGAAATGATCTAGGATCACTTATTGAATACACAGAAAAAATGTAAAGTTAGTGTTGAATTTGAGCTTCTATGCTGTAACAGTCATCTTTTCTACATTCAGTTTGGAGGCACATCTGCATGTCTCTTTGGGCTTACTTTTAGCTCTGCAGCTTGAATTACCCAAGGTGATGAAGTCTTCACTGGCTGACTTATTAGAGTAAAGTGTTTAAATTGGAGACTTGTATGATTTCTCATCTGGTAAAAAAGCTTTACTGCCAAACATGAAATTTTGAGTTCTATTCCTGAGATTGACAGTTGGAAACAGAAAATCAGTTAAAGCAAGCTTTCCTCTGACCTCTACATATGCTCTCTGGCACAATCCTCCTCATCTCCAAAACAAATAAATGTAAAAAAGCAAGTTTTTATTACATTATCTGTATTACCTTCTTTCTTATAACACCACCCCTTCAAAGGTTCAAAATGCTGATTTATATGTTATTTTCTCTCATGTACAATACATACAGATATGCAGTAAAACACCACAGATAAGTATAAAAATCTCAGGAATCACATAGTCACCTTATAAAACCTTCTGAAAGAATTTATATTTTTATGTATTCTAATATCATGCTTTGGCTATTATTCCATATATAATTTAAGCATTAACTTAATTTTTATTATTTTCAGTGCTTCTTTATTTCATATTTTACTTGATAAATGATAAATTTACTTACTAAATGATAGTACAACACAGACAAATATATTAGAACTTTCTGAATATTGAGTATCCTATACCATAAAATCTAATCGAGCAGTCATTCTAAGATTTATATCAATTCTGGTATTTGAAAAAGAAAAAAAAAAAAGAAAGATGATGTGTGTTCTAGTTAGTTTTAACAGTCAACTTGACACTGCAGAGAATTATCAAAGTTGGCAGTCTCAAGTGACAAATTGCCCAAATAGGTTTGTTTTGTGAGTATATCTGTGGCAGATTGCTTTGATTGTTAATGTATATACAAGGGTCACCCTACTGTACATAGCACCGTTCTCATAGAAATTATCACTAAGGCTGGCTAAAATCCTAAGCATGATGGAAAGATGGCTTAGCTGTTTAGAATGCAAGCTTTGCTTGAAGAAAAGCCAAGTTCCATTCTTAGCACCCATGTCAGGGAACTCACATATACATGAATATCGAGATTCGGGGGATCAAACATCCCCTTAAAGCCTTTATGGGCACCTGCACATATATGTCCATATCCCCAACACAAGCGCACATGCATTAACATAATCCAAAAAAATTAAAGACGTGATGTAGCTGGGTCTTGAGGTAGAAGACCCTATTTCCAATTTTTTAAGAACAGCCAAATTGACCTCCAAACTGGTTATACAAGTTTGCATTTCCACCAGAAATGGAGGAGTGTTTCCTTTATTCCACAACCTAACCAGTGTGTGCTGTATTTGAGTTTTTGATCTTAGCCATTTTGACAGGTGTAAGATGGCATCTCAGAATCGTTTTGATTTGTATTTCTCTGATGACTAAGGATATTGAACGTTTCTTTAAATACTTCTCAGCCTCTGTTGAGAATTCTCTTTAGTTCTGTACCCCATTTTTAATTGTATTATTTGATTTTTTTAGTGTCTAAAATCCATTGAACATTAATACTCTGTCAGATGTTGGGTTGGTGAAGATCTCCTTCCCTAGTCTTTCTTCTCTGGCCTCAAGAGGAGAAGATATGCATAGTTCTACTGCAAATTGATGTGCCTGGGCAGATTGGAATTGAAATAGGGGATTCCCTTTTTTCTGAGGAGAAGAGGAGGTGATGATGGTGGAGGGGTTTGTGAGGGTGGTACTTGGAGGAGAGGAAGGAGTGGAGACTGTGATCAGGATGTAGCGTAAGTAAATAAATAAAGAGAAACAATATTAAGAATAAAAGAAAATAAAGAAAAAGACTAGCTAAACATGAGCTTGTGAGTGAGCCAGCAAACAGCTGTTTTTCATACATTCTACTTGAAACCCCTGTTTGTGTTCCTGCTTTGCATTCCCTTGGGGATCTGAAATGAAAATTAACATCGTTAGTTTTTCATCACTAAGTTGCTCTGGTTTAACCATTTTGTAGTAGCAGCAGATCTGAAATTAGATGAGTGTATTAATAAGATATTTCCTCTGTTAAGTTCTATACATTTTGGTTTTGGCACCAGCATCTTCATCTCATAAAACATGGATGAACTCATGGTAATGTGCTTTCAAAATAGTAGTGTGATACTGGTGCTTGACAATGACCATGATAGTCACTTTGGAGTGTTTACGATTTCACTGTACAAATGTACTGATTCTGAAATATATTCACTACAGTGATTCAATGGCTGATGGCTTCTCTGAATGAGACATGGTGAATGCTGAAACAAGTAAATCCAAAAGTTAGTTTTTCTAAGCAGATACCGATATGAGGCTGACAAAGGTGATGCCTTCGATTATGACATACTACAGTTGGTTCTTACGCTATACTTAGCTGAATACTAGGTAAATTCATGTAGGGCATAGAGGAGGGGCTTTTGCTATTACAAGACCTTTTTTACTTTTTGAGTGGGAGCAAGTAAGGGAGAAAGAACATCACTCCAAATCACCATGTAAATAGACTGTGGTGCTGGGACGTTCACTCAGATGCTGCTATTTGGGTGGATAATCCATCATTTTATCCACTTCCATGGATGCTCTTATCAGTATTGCCTCCTTTATATTGGCTCATCAATTGTAATAGCATATATTAAATATACTGTGAGGTTTTTTTGGGTTAATATTCATTGCCTCTAGTAATGTCCTGACACTCATGTATTTTACAGCTTATATATAATCAACTGTATATTGTATCTGAATAAAAACTACTGTAATATCATCTTTGTCTTCATCTTTGTCATTAGCTCACCTGTCAAGTTGACACAAACCCAGAGTCACATGGAAGCAGGAACAACTTGAGAATTTCGTGGATCAGATGTATCCTTGGGCATGGTTTGAGGCAATTTCTTAAATAGTAATTGACGCTGGGGAGGTGATATCAGTAGATTGTCTTGGGCTAGATGAGAAAGGTAAGCTGAGCAAATTAGGGGGAAGAAGCCATTAAGCAGCACTCCTTAGCAGTATCTGTTCTCTAAGTTCATGCTTGAGTTCCTGCCTTAGCTCTCCTCAGGGATGCAGCATAAACCGCAATGTGAAAGGAACCCTTTCCTCCCCATGTTGTTTGGGTCATGATGTTTATCACAGCCACAGAAAAGCAAACAAGAACTTTCCTGTGTAGGTGTCCTCAGCAGCCCCTGTCCCTTCTGTAACAAACATGTTCTCTGGATGATGTATTTTAGCTTCAGAATTTTCATGTTACTTGAATTATGAAACAAGAGAAAATAACATATGTTTCATTTTCCTCTTTGTTTGATTAATTATATTGTGAAATGTCTGCCAACCTAAACTACTGTCTTTGTCAGTGCCCCTGCAACATTTCCCCTTACATTTTGCACTATTTCTATATATTGCTAAGGACACCACCAAGGAAAAAACATGGATTCTATTCATCATACAGCATTTTAAAACCATACACGTAAAAATCTTGTTTATGTGAGTACTTAGAGATGTTTAAAACTTCATTATTCCTAAAGTTTAATAATGTCACGGGTCCAGTACTTACAGTGGAAATATTTAATGCTACCCATTGTGCAACTGGCTTCTAATGTAGTAAAACTCAATTTCAAAATTCAGAATTTAATGACGTATTGCATCTATAATCCCTACCAATGTGTCTGATATAAATATCAGACTAATTAAATCTCTGACCTAAGGCATGATCTTAAGAACAAAAACATTACACTAATATTTCAAAGGTTGTGGAATCCTTTGCCTTCAAGGAAACTTTCAAAGAGTTAATTTTCTTTTGAGCATAAAATATATTTGAAAAAAACCTTTCTTATATATGTGAGTGTATGATATTCAAAACTTTAAAAAATTTTTAAGATTGTATATAATTACAGCATATTTTTCCTTTTCATCCTTGCAGACACTCCCGTAGTTCTCTTTGAACTCTCCTTCACATTCTTGGCATTATTTCGCACTATTAGTGATTGCATATATATGTGTTTTCCCAAAATATAAACGATTCAGTAAGTATAATGTTATTTGTATTACACATTTATTGTTTCAAAAACTGTTATAAGTAATTTAGAATCTAGCTTAACTTTGGGAGTAAATTATTAAAAGGAAAGATCTGTGTTAGGTTTATTATGTACATACTTGTCATAATTACTAAAACATCCTGTCCAAGTATTATTCATGATTATTTACAAAAAAAATATTGGCATTAGAAACACCATTCTTATCTTAGCATTTTAATAGTGTAAACAGTTTGCACTGTTTCCACTTTTAAGTCTTTCACTTAACACTTAGTACTTTGTACACTGAGCATCTTCTTAACAGAGGACACTAAATCAAAGTTTCATTTGATTTGATTTTTATTGAGGAGAGGCAGATGGCATTACTATCTCAGTGTGAAAGAGGACAGGAGAGAAAAAATAATTTTGATATCTTGTCCATGATTAGGAAATGTGCCAGAGTGATGAAGCTTGCACACATCCATCCTTATTTTTTCTTCAGATTTGGATCATGTTTAAAGTATACTTTATAAAGAAAATATTTTAAGCTACTCAAGTATGGAATGTAGCAAATGTGGAGCCCAAAATTGGTTTGCATTATGATCTATAATAACACATATTATAGACATACCAAACACGAAAAATTTTGCATACAGCAACTTACTTAATATACACAAGAAATGCATTACATACTATCTACTATAAAACCCATTTGACATAGAAGTAGCTGATTGAAATGGGACATGTGTACGTTTGTTCTCAGATCTCACTGCTTATTAACCTGAGTTCACTCTGAAGTTAGTATTTCTCAACTAAGAAATGAACCACAGGATTCCCACTCACTTATTGTAAACAGAGAACAAAGAGTTCTTGGGTCCAGGAAAATAGATGAATGTACTTTAAAATATCAAGTGGGTCTAATATTTAACATATATTACTCTAGGTTGTTCCAGTTCCTGGCTATTATGTATAAAGGAACAAAGAACATAGTTAAGAAAGAAAGATGGTGAGTCCTTTGGGTATGTGCACACTAGATTCCCCTCAGCTGAAGAATGGATAAAGAAAATGTGGTACAGTTACATGATGTAGCATTACTCTGCAGTTTAAAAAATGTCATTATAATATTTACAGACAAATGGATGCAAGAAGGAAAAACTCAACATGAATGAGGCAATTCAGATCCTGAAAGACAAATATGATATGTATTCACTTATATGTGGATTTTAGCTATTAAGTAAATGGTAATCAAGCTACAATTCACTGACTGACAGAAGTTAGATAAAAAGGAGGACTATGGGGGAAGCATGAATCTCCCTAGGAATGATAAATAGAACAGATTTTAAGGTGGACTTGGGGCAGGTAGAGATAAGAACAGGAGGGTTCAGGTTTGGGAGGAGAGATGAAGTAAGAGAAATAAAAAGAAAAAACTGAAATAAAATGCCAATCATATTGTTCTTTTTATGAATAGCTAAAGCAAGCTATAGTCCTCAATGTTCTGTATTAATCTTTGAACTTGTTGCTATATGTAACCCATTAGTTAACATACTCAACAGTGGTTATACAAAATGCAGATTGTCCAATTCCATTTAGAAAACAATAAATAAACAAAGATCTCCCAGTTTCTCTAAAGCTCAAAGTTCTTAATTTATAATTCCCTCATTCTGTTCTCTGCTACTCTGATCTGAAGTGCTATTTCAGTGTTCCTCAGTGAGGCAGAAGGATGGATAAGGAAGAAACAATTCATACCGCTACAGATTCATCAAGATCTCTCCTTTGCTACCTATTCTCACTTTATTTCATTCTGTTGGATGTACAAGCACCTTTAAAACAGAGGCAGGGATCTCTTAGGAATTATATAAAATAAGTTGATCATACATGCTTAGGTGATATTGCCAAGAATGAAGTCGAGATCTCACTGTATCTTGGGCTACACATATTACAAATGAATTGAAACTTTAATTAAACTGGTACTCGAATCTATAGTCCATAAAACAGTCAGGGTCATGTGAATCTCAAACATGAGGCCACCTTCCTACTTGCATCATATTTTCCAACAAGGTAAAGGCAGAGTCCTAACTCTGATATTCTGTAACATGTTTCCAACGTAAGAGGTCATATATCTGATATTCTGTAACATTTTTCCAACATAAGAGGTCATGTATCTGCCTGGAGCAGAGAGTCTGAGGTCTCTTAAGAAAGGTTATTTTAACTTCTTGCACAGACAAAGAAGGCTGAAAGACCTGAGAGAAATGTAGAGATAAGCCAGCAGAATCTTATGTGGTTTTCAGAGACAATAATGGGTGAGAAGACGCTAGAGTACTATGAAAATGAATGATATTTCTAAGGAAAGGTTTTGAAGAGATTCAGTTTAGCTTTTATAGCTAGAATGTGACTATATATATATATATATATATATATATATATATATATATATATATATTCATACTATCACATTCCTTGGATGTTATTTCTATACATGAATGCCATAATTCATTATTACTTGTGTTATTATATATATGAAAGGATTGTTATAATAAAATAACAAAACAACTAAGATAATCATAGCTCAAATGTGTTATAAGAAGGAGATAATTCACATCAAGTTTCAACACCAGTAAAAATCTTGATGCACATATGTGAACCGCATACAGAATATAAAAAACTGTGTGGAACTTGGTCAGTTTGCCATATTTTCAAGAATCAAGAATCAATCACAGCTATGTTTGAAGACACTTCTCAAAATTAAGTCACACATAAAATGCTTGAGAACAAGAGTTAATTTTCACAAGCATTTAAATTTGGATCAGTACCAAATCATTGCCTTTGGACATTTTAAATCTAATTCTTAGAAACCAGAATTTGTATAAAGCTTAATCTTTCCTCCCAGCAATACGCATGGAATCTCAGGTTTTTGTGTGTTCCTGGTGCAATAAGTTCTAGTTGAGGAGGATGAATGGAGCCTAGACATGTGAAACACACAATCTCTTACTTCAAGAAGTAACACAAAATTTCTGTTTTGGCAGCTTCATTGTTTAACTTAATGTGTCCTATGAAGTGAGCATTACTGTATCTATTTTATAAATGACGAAAAGGGGAACCAGGCTATTCACTTGGAATTATACTTGGAAGCGGCAGAACAAATTAACAACCACAGATCACATAGCCCTGAAAATGGTGCATATGGTAATGTATATTAATATATACTATATGCATATGATGTGAATTATTGACATACAAATTTCAATCAGATACATACACTGTAAAATAATTATTTCTGTCTGAGGCATAGTGAACTCTACTCTTAGAAAATCCTATAGCCCTTATTCACTTACATTTTCTATTATGAACTGTACTCATGCTTACCACAAACGTTCTCATCAATGGGAAAAGAGTCTTGTTTCACACCATTATACCATAAACTCATCTACCAAATTTACTGACCATAGCTCTTCCATCACAAGTAAGTATCTACTCTTAGGTGTTACAATGATCAAACATATTCCAGATTATCCTCTGTAGCAGCCTCTAATGTTTACTGTCAACAAACCTTACCACATATCCCAACATTTCATACTATCCTCAGAACAAGCACAATTTCAAGTTCGTCTATGCAAACATATTTATTACTTTCATATCGATATTTCCTTATAGACTCTACATATGGTTTCACTTTGAAAATGATCCCACATTAGCTAAAGCCAGAATGCAGTCATCTATGATGTCTTTAAAACTCATATTTGATTGATAAGAATTGTAGCCCTTTTTAGGATTTATGTACTGGTATATGTGTAAATTAAATCTCAGTGTCTGGACCTCTATTCTCTTGAATAAGCAAGATGTAGCTGCTCTGTTATGATTCTGTTCTGAAAATTACATAAACTATGTTAGGAATAAGAAAGTTGTGCAACTGAGAACTGAGATTTTTGGATATGTTATGGGAAAGAAAATGGCAGTTTTTATGTTATTTATACTTCGTTCTAGAGAACCAACTGCAAAATATGTAATTTTTCCCTACAGATTTGGCTTCAATGTGGACACTTAAATGAGTCACAAATCAGAAAAATCTAATTTGAGCATGGTTTGACTAATTCAACCAGTGATCATCACAAATCTTTCAGACACACACATCTGTTGAACATTATGTATGTGTTGGCCAAATTTTGTTTGTGTGATTTTGGCTAAGTACCTTAAAAACATGTCAGCATTTTAACTAAGGACATCAGCAAACATTTAAAGGGAGGCATTCTTATCAGCTAATTGTAGTGTTTGTATACAAAACTTGCTGAGATGGTGTTAATCATGTTGCTTTAATTACAATTCTAGTAAAACAGCCACGTCTTGAAAAATTACCATTCTGCAGTCATTTTCAGAAGACAAGAAATCTAGTTGAACTAGAAATGTAGATTGCCTCACCAAACTGTTTCATCATACATAAATTTTGATTCTGCATTTTGCCTTTGTTTGGCAACAGGTCAGAAGATGCTTCTCTAGCTCTTGGCTAGACACCTGTTCTCACTGAAACAAATCTGATGAGTTTAAATCACTCCATGAAACAATTTTATCAATACATTTCAAAAATGCTCTGAGAAGTTCCAGTTTGCCACAGCCAAAAACAAACTATGATGCTGGCCCCATGATATGTAAAATACTTGTATTTTAATTAAAAAATATTTAGAAAGAATTTGACAAATTTCTCCATAGATCCCCAAATCTACAGATGCTTAAGTCTTCCATAGTTGCATTTAACTTACAAATGTTCTGAATATAGTGTAAGTCTTCTCTAGATAATTATGAATGCTAACATAATTTACTTGCTTTGTAAATAGTTGTAAGATACATTGTTTATAAGATAAAGCTAAATAAATAGTCTATATACTTACTACAAATCTAATGGGCTTTTTAAAATTATTAATACCAAGGTTTGGATCAAGCTATGAATGTTTTACTTGTAAGTATAAAGGGCCAAATTAGTGGACTACTGTCAAATATTATAAAAACTCTATTTTTAAATGAACTAGATTTAGAAAATTTGATTTGTGACTTATTTGAAAAATTCCTATGCTTAATAATGTACTCCCAAAAGATTCTATTGTAGATACACATGTTATACATATACATAGCAAAATGATATTCATAATACCTTAGAATGGTTGGAGGAAGTAGCAAAAACTGAATGAGTCCATAAAACTGACACCATAACCTGTAGCATGTGTAGCCTCATAAAAATCAGCAGTTCTCTATTTGTACCTTCTGAGATGCAGAGAAAAGATGACTGTCTATAGGTTAGGAAACAAGTCATTCCAGCCAGTGGCTCTACCGCTATACTGTCCATCCTTCTAGCCTCCAGAACTATATAGATTACACAAAACACTTATCACTATTGTTCAAATGGTGTGCTCTAATATTTTGTTATAGCTGGTTAAGGAAACTGGTGTGATACTGAAGTTCATAAATATGACTGTTGTTAATTTACAGTGCTTGAAAAAGTTAAAAATAAGGACATTATTCCTTTAAAGCATGAGGCAATCATTCTAGTTCTTCTCAAAGATCACTGTAATTTCTATTCCTGCTTCCCTTAATTAATGTGTATTTTTATCTATTTTAATTTTTCCACATAACTATTAACTCCTATGTAACATAACTCAAGGCATTATGAAGGTATGCTTATTATTGATTATCATAGCTCTAAAAAGAGTCATTTGAAGAAACTGTCAATTTTTGTGTTTTCAACAATGATTAATTATATACATATTTTTATATTAAAATATAAGCTATGAGATTTTTCAATGTTTACTTTATTTTTGAATTCTAAATGCTTATTATTTTCTGAAACAATGCTTTATGTATAGCTATATTGGTTACATATTTGTAAATTAAGCTTACTATGACAAAATTCTTTTTATTTTTTATGTAATAATGTTGAAGGAGATGTTTTAACTTAAGATCATTCTAAAATGTTGGTGATGCTTAAGATTATAAAGAATATAAAACTCTGACATGTAATTGTTCCTGACTGAAAGAACTGCAAGGATGGAAACGGAGAAAGAGTCTGAGGAAAAGAAAGTCCAGCGACAGGCTCAAATTGGGACCTAGCTCAAGGGGAGGCCCAAGGCCTGACACTATTACTGACGCTATGGAACACTCACAGAAAGGAACATATCATGACTGCACTCTGTAAGACCAAAGAAGCAGTTGAAAGAGTCAGATGCAGATATTTTAACCCAACCAAAGAACAGAAGCTGCTGACCCTTGTGGTTGAATTAGGGAAAAGCTGGAAGAAGATGAGGAGGAGGGCGACCCTGTAGGAGGACCAGCAGTCTCAGTTAACATGGAACCCTGAGATCTCAGACATAGGATAACCAACTAGCAGCATATACCAGATGATATAGGCCCCCAACACATATACAGCAGAGGACTGCTGGGTGTGGGTTCAAGCAGAGAAGGTGCATCTAACTCTGAAGAGAATGGAGGCCCCAGGGAGTTTTAAGGTCTAGTAGAGGGTTGGGGGTTGGGAAATACTCATGGACACAGGAGGGCAGGGAGGAGGTATGGAATGTTGGAGGGTGGATCTTGAGGGAAATAAAATCTGGAATGTAAAAAAAAAAGTAGAAATAAATAAATAAATAATAAAAAGAATATGATTTCACAGATTTATTGTAACCCAGATGTCCTCAAGTCCTTTCCCAATATAAAATTATTACTACAAAATTAGTGACTTTGTTAACAGCATTGTGAATTTAAATTTTTCCCACAGTTCAGATGAACAAACTGTGTATCCTGATAATGGGCAATGAAACCACAATAAATACCATTTGTGTCTTTATTACTACTGCAGTATTTATTCTAGTCTGTATATGATATAAAAGAGTTACATTGGTTTAAAAAATTTTTAAACATTTTTAAAATTTTAAATTTCAATAGATTATCTTTTATGTTGTTTTCCAATAAAGGAAACTATCATAGACTACTTTAACCAAGCAGTCAAGTCAACGAGTCAGCTGACCAGGTAAGCCTCCTGATATGATAATTGATATCATTGACAAGTATATACCCATCTTTATATTCACTGCAAAGAGACATGAGGGTGGTCTGCATTGGGAGATATTCTCACACATTATTCAAAATGAATATAGCAATGTTAAACCCAGTCATTGTCCCAACACTACTAAGGTGTTAAAGTGGACATGAACTTTCATTCCTAACCATTCTTGACATTGGCTTGTAAAAGAAATATTAAATTTCTCTAATAGATTTGTCCTGGGTATATTATCCACATGCCCAAGGGTAGACCTCATGCCAAAAAATGGAGAACTATCCTCAAAATGAAGTCTATGGCTCTATGGTATTTTTGGTTGACTCTATCTTAATCGGGGCTTTTAAAAATTCTTTGATCTTTTGCTTGTATACAGTATATAATATATAGCACTTTAGAATTTTGTACTTTTCTGAATTTTAGATCTCTCTTTCTCTCATATTCCATTCACCTTTTCCTCATTCCTCTCACAACCCATTCTTTATGTTTATAAGTGTAGATTTCTGGTGCTTTAAAATTTTTTTTCTGATTTATTTGCTTTCTTGCTTATTTTCTGAAGATGGGGGTTTCAAAAGAATGGAGTTCAGTGGGTGGGAAGGATCTAGGAGGAGGAGAAAAACCTCTGATCACAATACATTATATAAAGATGTTTAATAAAATATATGTATTTATTAATTAGAACAAGAACTAGGGATATAACTCAGTCTATAGAGTGTAAGTGATAGAAGCACAAGGACCTGAGTTTGAGTCCTCAAAACCCATATGAATTCCATTTACGGTGTCCCAAACCTCTAATCCCAGCAAAAAGGAGGCAAGAAGAAGCAAGAGGATCCCTGAAGCTCATTAGCCAGCAAGACTTAGCTGGTGAGTCCCAGGTTCATATATAGTACTGTTCTTAAAACCTCAAGTGAAGAACAACTAAAAATGATGTAGAAATACACCTCTGGCTTCTGTGTGCAGCCACATTAAAACATGGACATAGAACATAGATACAAATACACACATAGACACACACACACGCTGCTGCTGCTGCTGCTGCTGCTCCTGCTGCTACTGCTACTACTGCAAAACATAAATCAAACTGAAAATACCCTTAAAGTTACAAATTATCCCAGGTTGGAAAAGATTTAGGGCATAGGGCAAAAGAAAAAGATTGATACTTGCTTTATCCCCACCAAGAAATCAATTTATTAACACAACATTTGAACACAACTAGGTTAGTAAATGTTCCTAGTTTGAGTATTTTTAACACTCACTAAGCATACTAACTTTTGGAGAAACTCAATTTAGGCAATTTATCCTTATGCTTAAAATATCTTCAAAATTGTTATAATATGTATCTTTATCTGACAGATAAACAAATAAAACCTAATTGTTTCAATGACATGTTCAAAATAATAAGAAAACTACAGCTTTATCATCTTGCTTGATAAAGATTCCCAGCGTTCGAGTTTTGGAATACTTTACTCTAATTTGAATGAGATAAGTTGCTTACCCCATTTTGCCTTGGTTTGAAGAATCTATATAAAATATAAAGCAATTCACAGAGGTATGGATCCTCATTCAATCATTTGTTCAAAGATCCCTGAGTCAGCAGTTCTGGTTTTGTCCTTCTCCACTGCTAAGGTTTAACCTTAAATTTCACTGTTCTCTCTTATCTTTTGGTCACCTGTTTTTCTTATAAATCCACTGGTACATTCTATTAAAAAAATCTTTAGACTTAGCTCTTCAATTAAGCACGGGGAGCACAGTATCCCTTCAAAGTAGAGCTGTCATACTTATTTGAGGAAGAAATGATAGAAATAGTAGGAAAAAAGAAGAAGCAGATGCCATGCTTACCAACTCCTGAAAGATATTTAGCAGAACACAGTGTTGAATGTTTTGTGAAGACAGTGTCTCAGGCAATAAAAATATGGCTTAAAATATCATGGTTTTCTTTGTGAAAATGTTAGGGACGTAAATTGTCTTTACTGGACTTTTCTGCATAGGTTTAATTCAAAATCTCGTGTCTGGTTTATTATTATTTAATATTGTAATTATCTTAGTGGCCCAGAAAAAAAGCAGTGAACTCAATGGCTCCATGTCAATAGGGTAACCATATCAGAACAGATCAAAATAATGACAGTTGACTTTACATAGGGACCTAATCATCATGTTAGTTAATACCTTTTATCTCCTATACGTACAACCTCAATATAAACACAGTATTCAAAAACAGCAAGAGAATACTATCTTATATTCTTCAATTTTGCTGCTCCTTGTCCATTTTGCTGCTTTGTCACTCAGGACAAACAGGCGTGAAAGGAAGAACGTTTGTTACTTCATTTTGAGCATCTTTTGAAACTTGCATCCATAACTATGGGGTTGTCTGCAACCCAAAGACCACTGAACGGTCCCCAAGTCCTCCAGCTTTTAGTTTTATACACTCCTATAAAATCTTTGAGGTTTGTCATTTTCATTTATAAGTTAATAAAACAGGGAACATGGGAAAATTAACTTGAATAATTGCAAGTTTCTGCATTTTCTCTATCATATTCTGATATATTCTACTTCTGTGTTGAGAAAAAAAATACCAAATACAAATTTTCTATTATTGATTTCACACAGAGAAAATTAATTTAATTTCTTATTGTGATAATTGATTATTACAAGCAAAAACTAACTGCTTGGAAGTATTTATTAAAACACGAAATTATTTGTTTCCCACAGAGCTGATCCATGTCCAAATTCTTTTGAAACCACCGAGAAATCCAGACATCGATCAGAAATTTAAGAATTTAGAAAAAAAAGAGCCTTCTAGCCAACTAAACAGTTATAGAATTCGCAAGAAAACCAACTCCTATTCATTTCTACAATAGCAAGAACATCAATAAAAATAACATCAAAACACCAGTTTTTCCTCTTACGTTTCAATCTGACTATAGGCAGCAAATGTGTTTCAAGGACAGTTCTTTTTTGATTTATATGTTGTATGCTAGAATCAATATATATATTCAACTACAAAGATATGCTTTTCCCAAGTAATTAATAATTTGAGTTTGTTACTCTCCTTTTGTGTGTCTAACAAAATCTCAAAGGAATATAATTTGGAATTCATCCCATTAATGTAATTTGTTTTCCTGATAAAATTTCTGCAGCAATGAGCACAGCCACAGTGTCTGGAGACACAGAAGCTTGAGGAAAAGGATGTGCTGGTGTGTAATGAAGGAAGTGTGTAGGGAATTTTCACCAACACTTTCAATTTAAAGGAATGTGAGTCAGGAACACTACACTTCTACTTATTTGATTCTACTGGGTAATAGGTATAAATTCTCCCTGAATGGTTATGGAAGAAAGGGGAGTAGCATAAAAGGCTAGAGTGATGTTAACAATGAGGCAAGCAGACTGTGGAAGATGCAGAAAGCACATATTTCTGTGAAAGTAATGGCCTCGGGCGCAGCCATCGGCTGGCAGCCCATTACAGTTAGGAAAGATGAAAACCATTTAATACCTAGAACAGAGTCTTGGTGCTTTTGTAGACAATTTTTATTTTGTTAGACAGTTTAGTGAGAAATACCAAGATAAGGAAAAGACTGAGGTGTAAACCTATAGCAATGTAATCACACAATCCACTCTGATATGCAGCCCAGCAACAACAACAACAACAACAACAACAAAGCCCCTCTCTTCATTTCCTCTAATAAAAACTCCTACACTAAACAGAACCCAATCACTAAAAAAATACTTTTTCTTTAATTCTATGTGCATTTAGTATCACTAATTTATGGATTTCCATCATAAAAAGCAGGGAAAGGTATCAATTATGGTAAATTTATCTTATCTGAAACCAGTTCAGTCCAGGGAAGTAAAGTGCTTGACTTGTCCACTAGGACCTGAATTCAAATTCCCATTCCAGGGCTGCAGAGCCATACACATAAAGATACTTGTAGCTTGCTGTCCAGTCCGTGTAGGCAAATTGGGGAATCTTAATGACAAACTTATTTTTCATATAGTTATTGAATTCATTTTTGGAGTCCTGTGGTATTATCACAGCCTTAGAATTTAAATTCTAAAAGAAATTACAGGAATTATTTTTCCATTTCTAAGCTCAGTTCAAACAGACCATTATTCTGAACATTCAAAATAAGTACAAACGTTATTCAGTATATAAATCGGTAGCTACTTTCATGTAGGGAATCACTAATAAAACATTTGATACAGAGTCTCAATAACTATTATTATATATAATGTGACAAAGTCAAAATATTAAATTATTATTGTATTGAATATCCAGACTAATAATAATTAAAGTTATTTAAAAACAATTGAACTTACACGAAGGTGTATGTATTTGGGGAGGTTTGTATACACTGATGCGGTGCCATGGTACCAGAAAATTTTAAACTGTCCTACTTGGATGCAGGAAACATATGTTCTTAACCTCGGAGACATCTCAGTAGCTCTCCTAATATTTTATATCATTTGCTATGTAGTAAAAATAAACAGTAGATGTCAGTATTTCTATTTTAGAAGCACGGAAGCAAAAAAATTAAGGACACCAGGCAATTTACCTCATATAACACAAGCTGAATTAACTGGGAGAATAAACATCAGAGCTTGTCAATCTGAGATACTATGTATCTAGATTATGTGACCCATTAAAGCCAAGATGTTTATCAAAGTCACCTAAATTTCTTCTAAAATATCTACAAACCTAGGTTTTCTTCATATTCTTTGTTGATAGAGTGTGTGGCCAGCTCTCTAACATGGTAGAGACTTTGACATATGTCTTTGAAAATTATCTGCTAGGTTCCTTTGTTTTCTTTTATAATCATCTGCTTACTTATCTTCTAAATCTCTGTCTACTATATGTAGTTCTCTGTCCTCCAAACACATCTGACCACAGTCATTACATACCTTAGCTAAGCAAACAAAAGGACTTACATTAATTGTTATAGAACCGAGGGAAAATAATGAGTTTAAAGTTGTTTTTGTTGTTGTTGCTTTTTTTTTTCATTTTGCTACTTCAGATCACTAACCCCACAAAGGTTCAAATTTTTGCTCGTCTGTACAGAATATATAACATTGATGTTCTGTGTTCCCTCTGTACTAAAACATACAAATTGCTTCTATGAGGCCTAATATTTTTTTGCCCTGGAATATAAATCACTCACTCGATCAAGGGGCCAAGTTATTAGATTTTTATTTTTCTTTCTTGTACTGTAGTCAAGGGCATGTTTCTTGAACTCATTTTCTGTCTTCATTGGGAACACTTCCATGGGCACCTTTCAATACGTATCATATCGTGCAAGAGAAATACACAGACTTACTTAAATGTTCAATAATATATGTTGTTACTTCTGACTCTGCAATGCGCGCGCACACACACACACACACACACACACACACACACACATACATACACACAGCCAAGTGCAACCACATACATACTTTCTCTGTGATACAGGGTACAAAGTAGCCCAGGCTGGCCTTCAATTCTTGAACTTCTCAGTCTATTCTACTTCACAACTGGGATTAAAGATATGCTCAGCAATGTCTAGAAATTGTACTATTTGCCTTAAAACGTGAACACAATATTATCCAATAACTTAATACAAATTTCAGAGTAAGTAACCCAAGGCACACATTTTTGTAATGTTTAGAGTTACTTCTATTCTGAATTACTATGATATAGAATATTAAGAGTAATATTTCATAATTTTGTTGAATTTAAAAATTCCAACATGTTTATAAAGAACTCAGTTTTTATCAAGTTAATGGAAATGTTTTTACTCTTTTTAAAACTGTGCACATGGTCGCAAAATATACTTATGGGCGATACATGCTGTTTGTGAATTATTTGAATGTCACGATCAAGAAAAGACTAAAGCAAGCTTAATTCAAAAGTTAAATAATGTAGAATAATAGATTCTTAGTCAAAACTTTGAATTATAATTAATATTTTCATATTTAATAAAACCTCCAATGTATTATTTAATAATTAGGAGCCCATTCTATGATGCATACATGAGCAGTAGTCTGAGGACCACTTTCAAGGTTTAGTTTTTTTTTTTTCTACTATGTGAGTCTTAGGGATCAAATTCACATTAGTGTTTTGTGACACGTGACTTTACCTCCATCATTTTCTACAAAGAAACAAATTAAGATGAAATGACTGAAATTTTGGCACATATAAAATAAATGATCATAGGAGTTATATAAGATAATGACTGTAAAATAAATATAAATATTACATTTCTTGATATTTACATGTTACTTTACTTCAGGAAAATGCAGGTCCCTGATCCTTGAACATATTAACTAGTTTATATCTTTCTTTTCCCAAACAGGATCAATTTGTTACCTAAATATTACAAGAAAGTAATAATAAATACTAAAAATATTACCTTGAACAATGTAGCTATTCATTAAAATTTTTTCAAATTTTTTAACTTATTCATGTGAAAAATAACCTATATAAACTACTAAATTTCCTTTTTTGATCTCTGAAATAAAAAAATAAATCCTGATTTCTAAGCAAATATATCAGGAAGCCCTGCTATATTTTATGAGGAATAGACACTTCAAACTGGACAGAGTAAAGAAAGACAAACAGCTGTATAATTTACTTACTGATCTTTTCCCCATTCGTTTAGTAGTAAACTAGGAAATTTAGGACATCACAACACTTTGAAAAGCCTATGTCCTGGGAATGAGGTCAGAGAACAGTAAGCATCAGGCCTTGCTCTCTTGACATAGCCTTTATGTTAGTGAGTTGTTAAAGCAATGTTTCATATCCAGGTATTTACACATACAAATAAAATCTATATTTGCTTACCCCATACCACCAGATACATACACCATGAACTGATCATCATATGCCTAGTTTACAAAAGTACATTTTCAAAAGCAAAAAGAAAAAAGTGAAAAAAATCAAAACCAAAAGAAACAATAAAACAAGTTCTATGAAAAAAAAGTTAACTAAGCAATTGGGTTTGGGCTGTTTATAACTGAAGCCATGAGGTCTAAATATTTCATGTTGCAATTTGTAATGTTAAGCATAATGAAGTATTCATAATTTAGATATATTTACACAGTATCATGAAACTACCCACTAGGGAGTCAACTGTAAAATTTGCTTCTAGAGGAATAAATGTTGTCATCCCATAGCACAGACTTTGATAACTTGAGGATATTCTTATAACTAACTCTACCACTTCTCATACAATTTCTTATAAGAAACGCTGATGAAACTTATTGAATCATTAAAAAATAAACAAACCAAAGTAAACAAAATTTAAGAGATCAGATGGCAGATTAGTGTATCAGTGGAAAAAGGCAAAGTCGATTTCCTGGCGGTATTAGGTGTGGCTTTGAGTATGGTCAAAATTTATAGTATACACGTATGAAAATGTTATAATGATACTCATGTCCAATTATCCACAGACAAAATCATTCAACAGCAGCTGGTGAAAGAATCATATCGCTTCATTCATACTGTGTCATCTTGTTCTAATTGTGGTAGTAAGATTCAGCAGCACGTTTTAATAGTGATAAACTCCCACTAAGATCTTTTTCAAAAGAACATCACTCCTTAACT
Source organism: Grammomys surdaster (assembly GCF_004785775.1). Lineage (NCBI taxonomy): Eukaryota > Metazoa > Chordata > Mammalia > Rodentia > Muridae > Grammomys > Grammomys surdaster. Next base: position 2,293,395 of record NW_021604698.1, read on the forward strand.
TAGGCTTCACTGTCTCACCTACAGAGTAATTATTGACAGAAGCACTATAAATCTTTTCAGAGAGGAAAACTTTGTTCTTTTATCCCCAAATACAAAGTTAGCAGCACTCCAGTGAACTACAGACATTTACAGTACCCATTTGTAACTTTAAAAGGCCAAATACCCTACCTTCCCTACATAGAGGGGATCTGAACCCATGTACTCTTCCAGCACGAAGAACTGATTCCAAACCCAGCTGCGCTTGGTCCGGGACCTTCCTGACTGGAAGTATGGCTTGGATCTGGACTTTGGCAGCTCAGCTTGACTCATTCCAGAGAAGCACAGGAAGAGAGCTATAAGCTGTAGAAAATGACACAACTCCACTTTGCCCAACTTCATCTTTTTTTTTTCTTCCTTTTTCCTGTGTAAGAAAAAAACTTTGACAAGAGAAAAGGCACAGTTCTAGTTGGCTTCGTAGCTCTTGCCTCCGGCAGTGTGTCAGCTGGGAGTCCAGAGATAATAATTTGTAGAGTGTTGGGCTGGAAGAGGTCACCAGTGCTGAGTAGCCGTTGCCAAGGAATGGCGTAATAGGTTCCTAGAACAGAGAGGAGAGCTCAAGTCAGAAATCAGAACATGTAATCTCGCTAAGATTTCAGTTACTGAGAATACTAAACTTCCAGAAAGAGTGTTTGGATAAGCATTAAAATATTAATATTGAAACATATGAAATTATAATAATAGTAGCCACATGTATAAATTACATAATTGTTCCCTTTTTGAAGAATTATTTTCATTCCACAGTACAATTTTCATCTTCTTCTAGGAACATAGCATCACATGATTTCTTCTACATTAATGTATAACCCCATTGTAAACATTATTTTAAAGTTATCCTTTTTATACATCTTACAGTTAGTTGTATTCATTATATTAGGATGTGAAAGGCAAACATCTCAAACCTGGGTGTTTAGCAGATGGATATGTGCTATTTTAAAACTTTCCAGTGAAACTGTAAAGGGAAATAAAGTTTGAGGTGACTCACAACCGACTGATTGAATGATACTGAGACACAGACCAACACTTGTTTTGATGTGTTCGAATGTGACTGTGATTATCTGTAAAGCTCAGTGATTGACATTTTTCTACTATTCAAATTTATTCTCATTTGCACTGGAACATGGTTGGTGTATTAGTTTCCTGCAGTCTCTTGCTATTCCATAAATCTTTATTAAATACTCTGCAATAAAACTTCTACCTAGTAGGGCCTTACTGTAGCTAAAGAACTGACTCATAACGCTCGATAGGTGAAAAAACACTATATTTGAGAATCTTATTGATTTTCAGCTTGTAACCAGGTGATGCTTCAGGGACAGCATGGGAAAAGTCCTTACTCGGGTCTCTATTACTGCAGGCACAGCATCCTGATTATGCAAGGGAAAGAAAATCAGTTATAACAAACACCTTATACACCCACAAAGCACAGAGGGATAAGAAGACAATATTCTCACTTAAATCATTATGTTGGACTGTGTGAATTAATTTACATTCTCTAAGTAGTCATCAATAGGATGAATCCCTCTCTCTCTCTCTCTCTCTCTCTCTCTCTCTCTCTCTCTCTCTCTCTGTGTGTGTGTGTGGTATAGATAAAATACCAATAACATAAATCCATATTAAAGCAGAAACGGAATTATCCTTAAAAGGTATTTTATTTTTCATTTTGTAACAATGTACTCTGAAAGAAAAAACAGACAAATCAACAGATAAATAATTTAAACATATAAAATTTTCAGAAAAATAGCATACAAAGATGAAATGTGAACATAGAACTATCTAAATTTCTTGAGAATGTAAATCAGTTCACATAGTGGAAGAAGAAACAAATCCTAGGGATGTTTAGTCCTGGGAAAATTATCATATACCTTTAAAACACGTGTCTATAAAGTTTAGATATTCCAAAGTGCGTTTCAGAGTGATTCACTATTTATTAAATAAAGTATACTGCTACCCATGAGAATGAAATGACTCTAATAAACTTTAGTACCTATAGCCGGTTATGAATTAAAGATTCCCAAATATAGTGACCAATGGCAAAGTGATATGAAGACCAGTATAGGACAGAGAGGTAGGTGAATTAAGGTACTAAACCACAGATAGGAAGACTAATCTGCAGCTGAGTAAATTAAAACTACTCTGTGATCTAATGTGTGTTTCAAAATAGTGGATTAGACCGAAGAGTCTAGGAAATACATAAGTGCAGAAAGAGTGGCTAAGCAAAAATAAAGCAAGATCTGCCCCTCCTGCACCAAGCAACTAACTGCATTTCTGGGTACCAGGAGGGATGTTTTGGTCAAAGTAGTCAAATAAAAACACATCAAGGGAGAGTTCCAGTTTCTCTCCTCTGTTGTCTTTAAAGAAACACCTTCAAAAAATAGATAAAAATAGAATCGCATTACATAGGTCGTGTTATACATGAGCAACTTTGTGACATTGTTTCAGTGTGAAAATATATCCAACTTTTAAAGGAAATAAAGATCAAATTATTTTTCAAATTTAAAAAATGGGTGGGTGTTTAGTCCAAGTACGTACTGGCAAAGCATTTTCATGTTCCCATTCAAATAAATATCCATAAGTGAGATTGTGATTCTAAACTCCATGATCTTGGATAAGAAGAGTTACAAGAAACTAAGAAATCTCCAAGAGTGTCAAAACCCTTAGCCAATCACAGTGACAATTACAGTAGCAATAGTATCCTCCTGGCAGGGTTAACAGTTCAAGTTATAAGATGCTAAAAATGGATCTTGGCATATATAAAGGGGATTACATATGGCCATTACAGTTATTGTTATAGTAATTTTTTGTGTGTTTGAAACATTATCTGGAAATAAAATTGGTTAGTAAACTGATGTTATTTTTTTATTCCAATGTTACCAATAGTTAAACTTTTGAGATACCTTTTACTCTAAAAGAAAGCGTTCTAAGTAGGCAGATTCAATGCCAAGTAACATATACTCATTAATCAAAAACAGACACATGGATATTAGGCTCTACAGTATTTGCTGGATTGAAATTGAAGTTGATTTAAGTTCATATATCCCTTAATGGTATGAGGATATCCCCTGATGTTGGAAAAGTAGGCCATAATACTAATGGGGACAAAATCATTGTAGTCTTGCTATACAACTTTGGATCCCTCTCGAATTTTATTCTTTCTATGTACAAAATGAACAAGCTGAAACAAATATCTTTATATAGCCTGGGATATTTTTCCCCAATTCTTACTTTTAGGCTTTTAAGAATTACATAAGAATCGTACTGCCAGCTTTATTGTAAACCTGTGATAAAACTCCTAATTGCTAATAATTAAAGATGAAGAATTTGTGAACTTTAAAAAGAAATCAGATTGCAAAGGAAGCTCTCGGCCTACTTGTGATGCAGAGTGAGCTCTGTAACAAGCCCTGTTCCAGGTACTCATTGACTCTAGAAGATTCTTTCTTGTCTATATAAAAATACTGTAGATTGATCAAAGGAACTAGAACATAGAGAAGAGGGAAATTGCTGAACCCATTATGACTCTTGAGATAATATCAACCAAGGGAAGATACCTAAGAATGGTGTGCTCTCTCACTTAAATAGAGGGTTGTAAAAGTAGCTGGCTTAAGAATTAACCTTGATGCACTTTGTAGTTGTGGAGCCTAGAACTGGGTTAAATTCAGAAAAGTCTTTAAAGAATGTCTGCATTCTAATATATTTCATCTTGAGTGTGGAATATTAACCACATAAAAAGAAAATGTATGAATTATTTGGCATCTCTAACATATTAATGAAACTTATTTGGCAATAAATTCTAATGCACTTTGTTGTGGCATTTGAATTATGTGTTAGATTCAACCAAATTATCTGCATTTTTCATTGTTTCCTGAACTATTACACCAGGATACTTCAATTGGCTTTGTGTACAAGACTGAATAGTGGAATTCTGTTGTGTGATGCAAATAAATGTATCTGTAATGCCTTTTCAAGTATTACTTGAAAGTCAGAAAATAGTATCCACATAATTGTGATCTGAACATGGTGTTTTCATGGCATATTAACCAATAATTTTTGTTGGTAGCTGACTCTGCTAGGAATATACACCCTACACAGCAAGAGAATAGCTGGGTATTTGATTTTGTTTTATGCTTTCACAGACAATCTTCTCTAAAACTTTGCCTTCTTTGCAAACAAATGTAATTCTCAAGAAAAAAAAATGGCTGTAAAGCAGTTCCATAATTGTGACCTGAGGTGGTCTGTCACCAAGAAGAAGGATGAGAAGCAAAAGAAGAGGATGACTTAACGTCTATTTTGAAAAAGATAAATATAAAATGACAGCAACCCTTGAGTTACTTCTGCATATCGATATCGAAAAGAGATATCCGGAACATGAAACTTCATCATACATTGTGTAACTTCTCCACACAGTTTTCCCTGTGTTCGTGCAATATATATAATGGTGCCACAGAACAATTTATGCATGTGACTGATTTTAAGCAGAGAACAAATTGCATGTGTCAGCATTTCATGGTAAGCCCAATATCGTCTCATAAATCTGTGTCTCAAACCAAGAATGCTACATTTAGCCTTAGCTTCTTCATGATTTGTCATTTTCCCTGTGGCCTTCTCTCATATCGGAGTTTCACAAACACGTGTCAGCAAACATACATACGTCAGAGATAAGCAGAGACTGAAGTGGCCAGGTTCTAGGATGAGCTGCCTCCCCTTGTGGAATAACTAACTGAATAAGTCAATTCTTTAGAAATTTGAACAGCTAAACTCTTTTCTACTGATGGCTCAATAAAAGCATACACAACCTTTTTGATTTAAGATGGATGTAATTTACACAGACTGTGATCATGTTTGGGATAAGGTCAGAGTTGGAGCACTGTAATGGAGGAAATAAATTAACTCCTTACATCTGAGAAAAGGAGTAAACAGGAGCTCAGGAGGAAAATGTTTACAAGGGAACATGAAATAAGTGATAAGACTGTGCATCTGAAAGAAAAATATTGAAAGATTTTAAAGATATCTTTGTTTGCTATACTACTTTACAGTAAAGACATATTTTGTTTATAATAACTTTTACTCTTTCTAGAGTTGTTTATGTAAAATATTACGAATAGTACTATGATGAGAATAATGAACTTACTAAACAATCAGATCATCAGAGCCTTGGAAAGGAAATGTAAAAATGTATTGGAGTAAAGAGCAAAAATGGAAAATGGTGAGCGTTGGTCAGTCAATATCAGTTATTTGAACTAAAATGACCTCAGCAGCAACTATCATTAGTTTCACGTAAGTTGCAAAGAATTATTAAAGAGGAGGTTATTTATTAGATATTTAAATTTATTAGAGAATACAATTTTATCAGGATGAACTCATTCTTATAACTTTTCTTGACTTTCTTGAAATTTATGTAAAACCACTTTTAACAAATAAACAAATGATTGCCTCATGTGTAACCAAATGTTTCACTTATACTCAGAGGCAATGATTTAAGGTCTCTCCTTAACCTCAAAAGTAGTACAAGTTTTTATGCTTCAGCATATCAATTATCAATCATCAAAGATGCAAATTACCTGAAGTGTGCGCCATCCGAATTAAATTTAGCACACTATGAACATGGAAGGCAGTGTAAAGCATTTTCTATTTAGATCCTGCACAATAACAGATAACTTTAATAGTTTTAAAAGCATACCTAATAATTCACTGAAATGCTACTTGTGATTCCAGCACCTAGGAGGCTGAGGCAGGGGCTTTCAAGGTTATCCTAGCTTATATACAGATACAGTGGCAGAAAAATAAATATGCACAACAAGTAAAAGATCATCTAACTGGCAATGTAGATGAGCAGTACTATGCTTTTAGAAAAGCACATTGTGCTAAATGTTTTACAAAACAGATGTGATGTGTGCCTGGCAATAATATGAAAAAAAAATTTCCTTGCTTAGAGTATGTAGTCACTGGAATGTATTTATTGAAGTCTACTCTAAATTAGCAGCATTTTATTTCAATACAAGATCCCTTCCTTCCAGAGTTTCACTAAACCCTAGGCAAAGAAGAACTGCTGATCTTTGGAGTCTATATCAAGCACAGTTCTGAAATTGCTTTAAGATATATTTAATAGATCTCCTATCAGCACACAAGTTAATTATAACAGTTAATATTGATTTAAAGAAAAGGAGTGTGGCACTGTAAAAATCAGCACAATTAATAATAGTTTCTATTTTTTTTATTTTTTTTTTAAGAAAAGTTGTAGTAGGACATGATATTTGAAGGTGTTAATGAAATTAGTAGAATGGACCATGAGAACCATGGTCCATAACAGTTGCCTGACAAACACTACAAAACCTAACTACTAATCCTTTGGGTACTTTGTTGTCTCATTAATACATGACAGTACACAAAGTTACGGTTGTAACAACAATATCAAGTGAAAAATCATTGTTTCTGATCTATTGGGAAGAAACTGTTTTGTTCAAGATGACTGCAAAGCTTCAGTACACTTTAACAAGCAGTACATTTTAAATCAATTCTTATGAAAGACAACCAACATACTTGCTTAAAAGCAGAAATGCAACAAGAGAAGTAGCTAGAAGGCACTGTGCAGACTCACGATGCATTAGAGCAATCTTTCACTTCTGGTTCTTTGGCAAAGTCTGGGAGAGAACACAGTTCCTTCCAGATAATCCTTAGAAGAAACTGGTGTAGTTTAAGCTCAAGGAAGAATTTGCATTGAGAAATATTAGTTGGCTTTGCATAGTGGATATTACATCCCCATTATTGCTTGTCTTTATTTATAATGGAGAAAATTTAATACATTTTAAAATAAAAACATACATTCTAATATTTCCAGCTCATGCATGACTAAGTGTCAGAATTCTGCATTTGAGTGATGACTAAGAAAAGAAGATGAATTTCAATTCCAACTGTGTCTTTAGACGCCAAGCTATTAAAGACAATAGCTATGAAACAGTCTAAGAGAATGTCACTTCGATACTAGGAATAAAACACTGGATTTCCTGAGAGCTCATGCTAGAGAAAATCATGAAGAACTCAGAAATATGCTGTTCTTGATACTGGAAGATATTGGTAAAGCCCCAGATGAGTAGCATAAACCACAAAAATTAATTCTACAGAATACTTATTAAATGTCCAAGGTCACAAAGATCAATTCTTTTGGTATTTGGGACAAACACATGCAGGGAGTATTTTTAAATGTTTGCTATGAATTGTTTGGTTAAGTTAATGAGTCTCTTTTTTATGTACAATTCTAAGAATTTCCAATCTTTGTCATGGGCAAGAATTATGTAATCATTTTCAAAGTTCTTTTTAACCCTAACATGGAATTTTTAACATAAGAAATCATTTTGATAGCTTCTATGAAAAGCAGGAATTTGAGAATGAAAGTAAAGGGTTAAGGAAACTACTTTCTAGAAACTTTTACTGTATTAAAAATAATAGAAAGAGTGAACAATATCCAAAAATAAGATTACATTTTCACTACTGAAATACCTTGATTATCAAAAACTAAGTCAGAACACTAGGCAGTTAACCTTTTCTACAGAAAAACTGAACAAAATTCCATTGGGAATTTTAGAAATAGGGCATCAATTTAGAACAGTATTGTAGAATATAAAATGAATAATTAGGAACATTTTGTTTGTGAAAATAAATAGTATGGCAGTTTTTACCTTATGTGTTGTTAACTTAAACCCTAATATTTAAAGATATCTGCCATTATTATCATTCTAGATTTAATCTTACCATCTACAGTCTCTGGCATGGTAATACACCGCTGTACATTAGACTGAAGTTGTATGCTATTTAACATGACATTCTGTAAGTTTAATATTGATGAAACTCCTGTGTAACATATACATGTGTGTGTGTGTGTGTGTGTGTGTGTGTGTGTAAAATTTTATTTCAATTAGTGAGCCTTGGGAATTTATGTGATTTGAGATTTCTCACATAATGAGACCATGATGAAATCCATCAGCTCCCTAGTCTACACAACATTAAAAACATGGACCACCATCTCCTACTGATAACAGGCTTAAGCATAGTGTCAGGGGCCCTAGAAATTAATCACATAGCCTTTAGTGTGCATCTGGCTATCAAACATGGGGAAAAAAACTTCCTTAAGTGGATTATGTAGTTAATTGCACTGAAACAGAAACAACCCCTATCTTGAGAGAGAGAAATATAAAAGAAAAAAGGCACATGGTTTATTTTGAAGGAAAGAAGCCTGTATAAATTAAAAAGTAAACAAAGTAACAAAGCACAGACCTCTTGAATTATTTATGTAATAACTAAATGGATGTATTGTACTTCCAGGGCTATCTCTTTATATTGTATTTTTATACAAAATCTTGTTTTTTCCAGTTGTAATTTTTAATTTGCCCATGTATTACATCTTTTTGCCAGGTGTGATTTACATGACTTCCAAAAGGCTGCATGTTCCAATAAATACTTTACAAGATAACTTGAAATAAAATTTACAAGAATAAAAAAATCTATACTGTAATAGGAAATGGATGTATGCATAGACATCTGCATATTAAAAGGCCCTGGGAACTGTGTCACTTAGGAGTCTTGCAGAAAGACATGGAGGGGGAGGGGGAGTGATCAAGAGGGCTTCTCTGCAGATCCAGCAAATTCCCAGAGGAGGCACTGTTGTACTGTTGGTCACAGTTAGATCTCCTCTGCTTGTTAGAGGCTAGGGAGATGGTCACCCAGGACTTCGTCACATGGTTTGTCCTCAGCTCCCCTTTACCACAGCACGGAAAGTCAGACTCCTTTATTCGGGAAAGAAACGTCTGCATTTCTGTCCCTTTGGAATTAACTGATGCATGCTGGCTATTCTAGAAGTTTCTAAAATTCTCAATTTAAGATATGGCTTTGAAGCCTTCTAATGAAGCAAAAAAAAACATTTTCTATTTCCTTTTCATCCAAGAAAAAGCACTGTGATGTAATGCAAGCTGCTGAAGCAATAAATATAAAACCTTATAAAATTCAGGAAGATTGGAATCACTCAACAATAATGTGTACAACAGAAAACAAGTTACGGATTTAGTAGTTCATAGCACCTTTCTGTAAGATCTGAAAAAGTATTTATCTTGAGACATAGATGCATTCATTTTCATTTTCTTTTTTCTTTCTTTTACTTTTCTTTTCTTTCCTTCTTTCTTTCTTTCCTTCTTTTTTTTTGATATCTACATACAGTCTGAGAAGTTTAGACCCCTGATACCATTTAGAAACCAAAATACTGAATAATGGCAATGCTGGCAAGAAAATGATGCCTCAGAAGAGACAGTGGTTTGATTTTTCAGACCAAAGAAGACTGAACAGTGGCCAACAAATATGTTCTCCACCCTCTCTCCCTATTGGATGCTAAAACTCAGAGTCAATTCAAGGGTAAGTTTCACTAATATAGACGCCTAGTAGTATCCTTTCATAAGAAAGAGAACAACTCTCTGACATTAAATCAATAAAAGTAGACTTAGGAAGAACTGTGCATCTGTCAACTGATATCAGTTAACACAATTCTAATGACCTATCACAGTCCTTAGCTACAGTCATACCTCACACTGAGAGTGCACAATGCCCTTTTAGTAACATTGCAAACTAGAATATCTTCAGGGAGGGCTGTGCAGCTTGCTTTGTTTCTCTTTCCACACACAAAATCTCAGCAAGCTGACTCAGATAAAACAAGTAAAGATAAAACAAGTAAATGCTACCTCACAGCTCCCACTTAGCCATTGACAATTAAACGAGAGTACACCAGAAAGATTGCCATAAAGTTGCTGGCCAGACTAGCACCCGACACTTTTCCAGTTACACCTTGCTTTTCAAAATAGCCCCTAGAAACGAAGAAAGTCATTTGAATGCATTTCTCTTTCACATAGAATAATGGGGCACTTGGGTCAACATGATATCTGACCAGGTCTTTAGAAAATGAGCCGTTTGATTGGGTTTCTGGAAGCTGCAGTTGGAATTACTTTATCTTAGTTCTTCCTTCCCCTTAACAACTTCTCTTTATAAAGACTCAAAACTACTTAGGTTTTGCTGACCGCGCATCTACACAAACTTCCCTATAACAATGCTTGATACTACAACAGAACTCTGAAAATACATACATTTTTTGGCACTGGCAAGCTAAGCTACCTTTAACAACAAATATTGTCAATTTGCAATTTCAATATGCTGACATTAATATTTACTATCTGTAAAAAGAGATTAAAGCTATGTTTATCCACCTCTGTATAAAAACACCTGCTGGGCACTGACATTGTGGTGGGTAAGTCTTATTTTTATAAATATTGAACTTAATACATGATCTAAAAATATCGCTTGCAAAATAAAAGGTGTTTTACAAATATTAATGGATTACTATGCAGATTTTCACAGTCTAGAGATTGTAAATCTATAATTTTTTTCCCTAGTAGCATATGATTTCCCCAGTTCAGGGCTAATTCATTTTGGTAATCTTTACTTACCTGAACTATGACATCTAAGAAATCCGAAGGGTTAATGATCTAAAATGTGAAGCCATTCAAAGCAAAAGTCCTTTTGTATTAATCCACTCTGGAAGGCTGGAAGGCTGAATACCAGCAACTAGCCTTGTGCCAAGTGAACCCACGAAGATGTCCAAGTCCAGCACACATTCCAGAGAAGCAGGGTGCCCTTTTCCCAGCTCACACCAAAGGTACAAAGAGGCGAAGTGGAGGCAAACCTCGAAGATTCACCTGACCAAAGGAATACTAATTACTAGGGATGAAAAAAAAAAAAGAGCAACCTTACTTGAGTTCCACATTCACATAAGGCCAAAGAGGTCTAGGGCAGATGGTTCAAAAGAATCCTGCTCCTGCTTACACAAGGCACACACCTCCTTCCAGCCTCAGATCTCTGCAAAAAGCGGTGGCAGTCTGCTCCGAGTTGTGCCTGCATCAGTCAAGGTCCACGGAAGGGTCCGCTGGGTACCTCTTTGAGGACAGCGGTGCAGACGGCGAGTGTTTACCTCTGCATCTGGAGTGGGCTGGGATTGGGATTCACTCTCACCCTGACTACTTCCCTCGCGTTGCACCTGGTGTCTGTCAACATTGTTTTCCCGGCCGAGCCTGGGAGAACTCAGTCCTCACGCCTGTCCTGCTAGGCAGAAGCACGTCTCATCACAGCACGCAGTAACTTGGGAACGCCACGGGAAACTCCGCACGGATACCCTCCCTCCTTCCGCTCTTTGCTCACTTATCTGTCCGGCTTCCCGCGGTGCGCAGCGAGGGCGCGCGTCTGCTAGAGCGACCTCCCCAGCCCCAAACCAGGCACACACACTCACCTGGGGCCTAGTTAGCCTGCCGGCAGCATCAGGCACCTGAAACCATGGCGTTTGCATTTAAAAGAATGCGCACTTGGCAAGGGGGTGTTTCGGGGGGGAAGGGGGTCCACGAGCGCACAGGGATGCTATGCTCCCAGCAATGAGCACTGGGCAGACATAGAGGCAGCCGACCAGCACCTGCTTGGCCCCGCAGCAGTCTACTCTTCTTCCAATCACAACGCACTCCGCAGGGTACAGGGACCCTGGGGGTCATTGAATGCTAAGGTCCCACTCTTGGCAGGGACTAAAAGGGCCATCATTACTCTTCCCTCCCCACCCCCACCCTCCATCCCCATCCCCCCCACAAGCTAATCCTCTGCACAATAGTCTCGGGTACCAAGTCCGGAGCCAACCAGAGCGCGCGTCCCCGGAGAGGGCGGGAGGGCGAGCGCTGGTGACTGCCAGAGGGCGCGCGGGGGCCGACTTGGGAATGAGCGTTAGAGGGTGATGCAGATCCTCGCAGTTTACCACTGACAGCACCTTGTCTGAGAAGCTACTGAGACTTCAGGACCTCCAGGAGAAACAGAAAGGGCTGTTGGCTAAGATTGCCAAGAGGGAGCCGTTTAGCCGGCGCGCGCGCGCGCGCGAGCTCACACACACACACACACACACACACACACACCCGCGCGCATCCTCCTCCAGCTCCTGGCTGACTGATCAGTGCAGATGGATTCCTTTGCTGAGAAATAAAGAAGACGGTTGAAAGTGGGAGGGGCTCAAGCTTCCCCCTCATTCCTCCCACCACCAAAGTATTTGCATCTTAAAGCAAGAAAGTAGGGGAGTTTTGAGGAATTATTTTCAAGCATTCCCCCTCCCCTCAGCCTATCGAAGAAGCCTTTTTCAATTAAGCTCTTGAGGCACCAAGGCAGTCATAAAACTAACCAGAACTTAAGATTTTACTGCTTGATATCTTTGCTCTTTCGGTCTCCTCGGACTGTCCTACTTTTTCTTTCTTTACTTGCAGCAAATGTACTCCCCTGCTGTACTCTTTATAACTCAAAACTTCTGAGGGATGTGATTTCCACACATGATGGAATCTAGAAGCTTCCGGAGGCCAGGAAGAGAGGAAGGAGGGAGTAGCTGGGCTTTTATTCACAATGCACACAGCCATTTGCATGGAACTCGCTTTATTTGCCTCTGTTGGGTGCTTGATTTAACCTGGTGACTTGGTGTTTGGTCAGGGAGATGAGAGGTGAACAGATCAGTGTGTATTTCCTTGCTTTTCATTTTATCTTGGACTCCTCCTTTTCCTATCCATTCAACTTAACCCATTCCACAAACAGAGAACAGACTTGACCCCCAGACTCTGATTCCTTGATTTCTTCTTCAGTGGATCGCTCTTGCTCTTCAACCAATTTAGTCTGTTCTTTTAACTTCCTTTCCCCTCCCTCTCTGCCCAGTATTTAAAATGGTCTGCACTCAAGTGACTAAGAAAGGAGGACCGTGAAATCAAAATTAGCTGGTCTACACAGAAGCACCTTGTCTCAAAATAAATACGAACAATAAATACATAACGTAAAATCTTAAACTTTATGCTAGTAATCCGGTATCTTTGAACTCCTGGTAAATCTGTTACCTCTTTGTTTTTTAGTACATTACAAAACTAAAAAGGTTTTGGAAAATATCCTTGTTTTTTTCTTAGATCGTTTGTTGATTTCCCCCATGATTATTCTTCTATGCTTTCTTACAGGATAGCTTCATTGTCCAGATATGTAGACTTTAAAGACTGGCATATGATTCCGGCTCTTTGAAAAGCTCAAATCCTAAATCTTCACTGCTCCTAGCACACAAACCGCAATGCTGTATCCTCTCCCCTCTCCCCACCCCCACCCCAAAACTTGCATATACTTACTTTCAGTAATGAACTGCATTCTGGGACACTAACTTTTCTTATAACAATTATGAACTGAAAACTCCCCCCCCCCAAAAAAAAAGGACTCATCGTGAAGAAAATATGAAGGCTGTTTGGACCTTGTAGTAAATGTTTTCGTAACCAAAAAGGAAATGTCTGTATTAGTCCAAGCATTTGATTATGAGCACACTAAACTAACTGTACACTGCTCTCTGCCTTCCTGGGTCATTCAACTGGGAAAGGTGACTCTGGCAATCACTGCAATCAGTCACTGTACCATCTTTTCTATATACTTTTGTGAGAGATGGTCGAGTCTAACTTCAAAATTCAAACTTTCTATTGAACCAAGTCTAACCCTAACCTCCAGATTCTCTTTTTTAAGCAAAAGTATTACATATAAAAATGTTTAGAAACAATTAAATAAATTATTTTAGTGAGACTTTTAGCTTTCCACCTTTTCCTCCCTTCCTTGAACTTGTACGTAAGGATTGATTGTAAATTTGGGTTGTCATCCTAAACCAGATATTTTCATTTTACTTGGATTCCTTACAGAAAAAAAAAAAAAAGAAAAAAGAAAAAAAGAAAGAAAAAGCCTTCAGAACCTGTATAACAACAATGAAAGGGGTGTAATATGTTAGGTCAACCAGAGTATAGGCCTTGGCTGTTGTGTTCTCCAGAAACTGTTCACCCAGCTTCTCATTCTAGAGGAAGGTGTAAGTTCATTTGGAACCAAAGGTACATTCTAGAGAGTAACGGTAACATATAGGGATGATAAAGCAGAAGCTGAAAGAAACTTCTGTCTGAAGACATGAGGAACAGTTCCTGTAAGAGTCAAATGATTTTTCTGTGGTGACAAAATATCTGACTACACGGGGGAAGAAAATGGAGCTCAGGCTCTGAAGGCCTGTTTCATGCTCTCTTGTTCCAAGTTACTCATTTTCTTTAGTTGTCTCCCAATTGTAAACCTTTCTCTCTCCTCCCAATTCTGTTCAAAACTTTAATACATCAACAGAATCCAAAATGAGTTATGTCAGAGGCCTGGTGACCGTAACTATCTCTGAAAACACCCTCACAGATAGACTCAGAAGTCTACTTCAATGTCCTTGGTATTTCTGAATCAGGTTGACAAGATAAAATATGCCAGGCCATCTCTGAGCAGATAGAATTTTAAGCTGAAGAAGGATGATACCAATAGTAGGATTTGTGAAGATCTGAGGAAAAAAGATTTGTGCAGAGAAAATAAGAGAGAAGAAAGCAGAATGAAAGGGGTGGGTATACATGAGAACCATAACTTACTACAGACATGGTCTCTGTAATAACTATGTTCTAGGTCTCTCTGGGCCTTCTCTTTCTTGAAAGACATATTTACACTCTGTTTCTAGGAAGAAGCCCAACAATAAGGCCAACAGTAATAGAAGAGCTCTCAGGTTTCAGGTGTAGTCATTAGACAGAGATATGCTTTATTGGCTTATTGTCTCCTTTGCTCATGGTTCCTTGCCTGTTAGGATACCTCGTTTTCTGAGTAGCTCAAATAAAATTGCTGCTAATATATGAAGCCAAACTTGCTAATCAAAAGCTTCTTGTGTGTGCATATCAAACTAGATAATATATTATATTAAAAAATTTCACATTTAACTTATACTATGTCCATTCATATACATATATACGTGCATATATGTGTATATTTATACTGATATATAGAGATAGGAGGGAGGGAGAGAATGAGAGTGACTAAGTCAGAGGCTTTATTTCTTTTTTACTGTATGTAAGGTCATTTGATAAACTATAAATTTCTTCTTTTTCATTACTTAAAAAAAACCTTCTCTTCAATTTGGTTAAATGATACAACTTAAGAATGGAAAGAAATTGAGTAAATCTATTATGGCTTCTTTCAGTGTGGAAACTAATTCATACTCTCAAGTGGATTTTATACAAGAAAGTAGTTTCTGATGAGATTCCCAGTCACATCAAACTCTGGTCTATTTTGTTCTGACATTTCTATAAATCCAAATGTTTGGGTCTGCTAGATGGCTAAATATGGGTAAATATCCTCCAACCAAGCCTCACATACTGAGGTCGATCCATGAAACTTTCATGGTAACAGGTGAGAATTGATTCCTACTTATTATGCTGACCACTGCATACTTCTCAGGTGATACACACATGTACACACACACACACACATGCACAGGTACAGGCATATTCTCACACATACTCACACACATACACGCACACAAATATACATACATACATACATACATACACACACATGCACACAAACATACACACATGCATGCATACCTAAACAGAATAAAAAAAATTAAGTCAATAAAATAAAAAAATATATTTCAGATCATTGATAGCGATGAACTGCAAAGAGCTTATTGAGAACTCAGGTCAAACCAATCTTGAGAGCAATGAATAAAGAGAAAAGGAATAGTCAGCTCAGAAAATCCAAATATATTCCTTGAGACAAGATCTCAATAGGCTGAGGTTTTCATTACCATCCTTTTCAGCATAAACAGAAATGCCTAAACAATATATTTTCATTGTATTTAGCATTTTCTGATGCTAATTTCTATTTATTTTGCCTAGTAAGGCATATTTTATTTTATTGAGAAAGCAACAATTTTGTTAAGAGATTCTACGTCAGAAAGTCTATTCAGTTAAACATAATTAGAATTGCCATTTTATGGTTTCCTAGGCTGGGGAAGAGTAACTTGAAGTCTATTAAAACAACAGATACAAACATCTTTGAATAGCATGTAGCACATGGTGAGGGTGACACACAGCCTCAAACATGAGAAAACAAGTAAAGTTCACATGATGAGAAGTCTCAAAAAGGAAGATAAAATTTTTGTGACTTTCCAGGTAGATAGGAGCGTATCATTGTGGAGGATTTTAGCAGGAAACTTTCCTATTTTATTAGAAGGAATCCATAAGAAGCAGTAACTATGTATTTGTTTGAAGGTTGGGGAACTATCTATGATATGGCAGAAATGCAGAAATATCTTTGATGAGATTATCATAATGACTTGATTCTTTTTTTTACTTTATTTATTTATTTATTTATTTATTTTAACTTTTTGGATGTTTTATTTACTTTTCATACATTGTCCCCTTATCCCATCCCCCACCCACACGGGAACCCCCTATCCCCTCACCCCTCCTCCTTCTTCTCTGTGGATGTAACCCCTACCTACCCCCCCCCCCACTCCCACTTCCCCACCCTCAAAATTCCCACCCCCTGGGGCTTCCAGCTTTCATGAGGTCAAGGATCTCATCTTACACCTATGCCCAGCAGGGCCCTCCACTCTTACATATTCAGCTGAAGCCCTGGATCCCTCCCTAAGTGCTCCCAGGCTGGTGGTTTAGACCCTGGGAGCTGTGGTTAATTGGTATTGTTGCTCTCCTCATGGTGCTGCAAACCCTTTCAGCTCCTTCAGTCTTCACTCTAACTCCTCCATTGAGAACCCCATTATCAGTTCAATGGCTAGTTGTGAGCATCTGCCTCTGAATATGTCAGACTCTTGAAGACCTCTGAGGAGACATCCATGTCAGGCTCTTATCAGCATGCACTTCCTGATTTCCACATCAGCATCTACCTTTGGTGACTGCACATGGGATGGATACTCAGGAGGAAAGGTCTTCAGATGGCCCCTCCTTCAGTTTCTGTCCCTCACTTTGTATGACTTGATTCTTATATGAATGTCTTTATGTATAGTCAGCAAGTGTAAGTATATTTAAATATTACTTAAATCAAATTATCAATAGTATATTATACAATATACGGTTATTAGTATCCTGTTTTTAACATTGACTGTACTTAGAATGCTTAAACTGACTGATTTCACTGAGGGGTTCAGGATCCCATGATGCCATAGGCCAGGGTGATAGAATGCACAACTCCCAGGGTTGTTCTCTGAAGATCTGAACATGCTAACTGTGCTGCCTCGGCTCTGTATTTGAAATAATGTACTTCTCAGAGAGTTTAGCAGACAAACCCCACAGAAATGAAGTGGAGATAAAATGAAGAGCAGAGGTATGATATACACTTAGCTTCTTGTTCTGCAAACAATTCTCCAGTCTCCTCTGAACAGTCAGAGTGTCCTCTCTAGACTTGAGAACACCTGAGATGTTGAGTGTCAGTGCTTAACATTTCAAAGCAGAAATTTAATTTCCCACTGTAGCATGTCAAGTTTCTCAACGCATTCTTTCTAAGGAACAAATTCAAACAGATAAACATTTGATTTTAATTCAGTATTAAATTCCATAGAGAAAGAGAACACTTATTTGTTATATACAGTATGACACAACTGATGCACCATTCTATCTCTGGATTCAGTATAGTTGGGACACAAATTACTTTTTTAAATGCATCTCAGATCAAAATTGTCAGAAATACTACAGATAGCCCTGCACTGTACATCTCTGCAAATACCATACCCACCTGTCTCTTGAATCCTTTTAAAACCTTTGGGGAAAAGTAACAATGAAAATATCCACTGAATATTAGTCTACCTATAGCTTTGTGATAAGCTATAACATTTGGGGAAAAGAGGGTTCATCACTAATACAACTTAGTTCAAAAATATTTGTTGAATGTTCTCTGTATAGTAAGTTTAATGGCACAAATTGCAGGATCCAGAAAGACAATAAGGCCAAGGACCCAAGGAAGAGTTCACACATGAAAAGCTATGTAAACACAATAAAGATGCACTTATAAGCGACTAGCAAGCAGTGAGATGTAGGATTCAAAGAAGCATGTGCATGCTATTTTGAGAGTTCTAATAGCATGCAGATACCTGACACTTCAGGTCGGCTTTAACAACTGATTATAATAGAGATAAAGTAGATGGAAAGATCAGAGAAGTATTTGCAAAACATTCATCTTCAAGGAGAAAAATGAAGGACTAGTAAAAATTGAATTAGATTAAAGGAGATTATAGTGCATAAGTTTATATTGTTAAACAGAAAGGGGCATCCCCAAGGATGCCTTTCCTCATTCGACTTGTATTTGTGTGGGGGACACAGTTTCTCACTCTCAGTGTAGTTGTGCTTCTCTTAGTAGCACTAACCTCACTGCCCTCTGCTTGTCCCTCCTATAGGTTCTGCATGCCCCTCAATTCTACTTAGTGTACTATGAACACACATGAAATACACATGCAGGAATGACTCTACTCACAGCAACTGCACAGAGCCAAGAGTGCAACTCCCTCATGTGTGAGACTTTAAGGTTAATCATCTTAAAAGGGATATCTAGCAGGGCAAAATAAGATACTATATACCTAAGGAAGAAGGCTTTGATGAGCCATTTTCCTCAAAGGAAAGTGTTGAAACACCACTGTCCTTAAAGGTACTTACAGAAGAGAGCAGTACTCTTTTCATGTACTTGAACTTCTTCATGCACAAAGAATTCTAAAGAAGTAACTATTATCTCTGTGCATTGTTTACATTTTCTCCTTTTGTATCTTAAGGACACAAAAGAACATAAAATACATCTCTGCCTTTACCCTACTCATCTGGCAAAGTGTTTACCCTGAACCCAGAATTAAACTAGGAAGCTTCACAATGAAGGATGCAGAATACCATATATTGAAAACAACATAAAGAAAAGAGATCTCTTGTACAAAACAAAGAAAGATATTTCATAAATTATGTTTGTGAGCGGTTAAATGCTGGTGAACATGAATAATATCTAATGCCATAATTTTAGGGATTTAAACATTTTACATTGAACATGTGTGATATATAATCTATTGCTTTTGAAGGGTGGTAGTAGATTCTAAAGTGGGGAGCAGGGGCTAGAAAGAGTTAATTAGCTTCATTAAACAACCAAATTACAAGGGACACACAGACACTAATGGTAATTAGATATAATACCTTATCCATGAAGTGACCTATATAAGAAATCTTTGAAGACACATAATCATATTCTCTTACTATCTCAGTGATAGAATTGAAATACAGAAATGAGGAATCATTGGCTCATAATCTCATGACAAACCTTAGGTATACAAATCAGAATTAATTCTCATTCCTGAAAGCCTGGCTGGACTATCCTGCCATATTAAAACAGGATTCTTACAGACCCACATATCCAGATATAATTACAGATATTTTCAATTACAAATACAAATAAATTAGTTTATATTTTCTAACTATTAAAAGAATTGGATTAAGTATTTGATTGTACCTGCTCTCATTTTAAATTTTGTATTTATTTTAGCTTGACTAAGAGCAGATTTATAATTATGAAAATAATATATTTTCATATATTATTTTATAAAATAACTCTTTGATCACTTCTTAAAATTTTATTTAAACATTAATATAAATCTTCAGTTTTCACAAGACTGAAAATCAAGTTAGGAATTTTAGCAAGAGTAAAATGCTTATATTTTGGAAGACTATAAAATAAAAGAAAAATAAGTCATGAGACATGTTATAGTACCCTACATTGAGTTATCATTCAGATACTTTCAGTAGAAAATAGAAAAGCACTTTTCTCCAGAATTTAAATAGTTAAAGGCTTTGTAGTTGATTAAAGCACCGTTATAAATTATCGGTTTGAAATTTATTAGAAACTCTTAAATATTTAATTATTTCCTTATAGATTAAGACAACTAAGTTTTATACCTTTTCTAATTCCTCCCAAACAGTTCATTAATTAACCATGCAAATTATCTTAACAGAAGTTTCAGATTCAAGTGGGTACTAAATGGAGCGAGGCAAAGGCATGTGCATGTTGTTGCATTTGAATAACTAACTTCTGCTAACTTAACAATCCCCTTCCTTATATTCAACCCTCACGTACAACATGTCACACCCTGGTTTCTTGTTGCTGTTTTGTTCTTTGTCTCATTTATTTTATTGGATACTTTCTTTATTTACATTTCAAATGTTATTCTGTTTCCTGGTTACCCCACCAAACCCCCTATCTCATACTCCTCCTATGAGGGTATTCTGCTATACACCAACCCACTTCTGCCTCCCCATCCTTCCATTCTCCTACATAGGATCCAGCCTTCACAGGACCAAGGGCCTCTTATCATGTTGGTGCCCAACAAGGTCATCCTCTGTTACATATGTGGTTGGAGAAATGAGTCCCTACATGTGTACTCCTTGGTTGGTGGTTTAGTCCCTGAGAGCTCTGGGGGTTGTCATCAAGCATTCACCTCTGTATTTGTAAGGCACTGTCAGAGCCTCTCAGGAGATAGCTATATCAAGCTCCTCTCAGCATGCACTTCTTGACACTCACAACAGTGTCTGCATTTGGTGACTGTATATGAGATAGATTCCCAGGTGGAGCAGTCTCTGGATAGCCTTTCCTTCAGTCTCTGCTCTACACATTGTCTCTGTATTTTCTTCTGTGAGTATTTTGTTCCCCCTTCTAAGAAGGACCAAACACCCACACTTTGGTCTTCTTCTTGAGCTTCATGTGGTCTGTGAATTGTACCTTGGGTATTCCCATTTTTAGGCTAATATCCACTTATCAATGAATGCATACCATGTGTGTCCATTCATGATTGGGTTACCTCAATCAGGACGATATTGTCTAGTTCCATCAATTTGCCTGAGAATTTCATGAAATCATTGTTTTTAATAGCGGAGTAAGTACTCCAGTTTTTAAATGTACCACATTTTCTGTATCCATTCCTCTGTTGAAGGACATATAGATTCTTTCCAACTTCTAGCTATTATAAATAAGGCTGCTATGAACATAGTTGAGCATGTATCCTTGTTATATGTTGGAGCATCTTCTGGATATATGCCCAGGAGTGGTATAGCTGGGTAGTAATACTATGTCCAATTTTCTGAGGAATCACCAGAATGATTTCCAGAGTGATTGTACCAGCTCGTAATCTTACCAGCAATGGAAGAGTGTTCCTCTTCCTCCACATCCTTGCCAGCATGCGCTATCACCTGAGTTTTTGATCTTAGCCATTCTGACTGGTGTGATGTGGAATCTCAGGGTTGTTTTGATTTGCATTTTCTTGATGACTAAGAATGTTGAACATTTCTTTAGGTGATTCTCAGCCATTTGATATTCCTCAGTTAAAAATTCTTTGTTTAGCTTTGCTCCTCATTTTTTAATAGGGTTATTTGGTTCTCTGGAGTCTAACTTCTTGTCTCATATTTTAAAAAGGTTTTCTAATGTTTGTTTGAAGATTATGGATAATGTTAACCTCAGTTCATACCTGATGCTTTATATCTTTGTTTTCTTACTGTACAATCTGCATTTCTAGGTGGTTTATACTTGCCTTATTAAATAGTTACATGCTCATTCTAGCCCTCTCTCTTACTTATTTACAGGTACAGCCTATGTAGCCATGTGAGTTTCAAATTCTTAATATTGATGGTATGACATATAAATAAAATTACTTCAAAGGCTAAGAGTTTTTTTCATTAAGTCATTGTAAATCATTTAATCTTTTCCTTCCAGTCTCTGACAGTTGTATGTAATGGTCAGCTTTGTTCAGTTATTTCTTCTTTGGCACTTAGGATTGAAGTTAGTGCTTCCTATCAAATATGTCTCAGCCCAGCTGTACCCTTTAGTTTGAGATACAAAGTTTTCAGGATGGCCCCTACCCACTGTAGCCCAGGAAGTCTTTAACTTCAATCTTTCTTCCACAACTGCTGAATGCTAGATTTAGAAGTCTAAGTCCACAGGCCTGGCTTTATGCATTGGTGAAATGAATGGAATTATTCACTGCACTTTAAGTCTGCGTTACTACTCCATACCTGGGAATTCTTTTACTCCATCCACTAGGGCAGAAATACATTATAGAACAATTTTAAAATGACCTTTGACATGTTGTCAAAGTCTTTGGCTTGGCATTTTTATTGATTTCAAAGAGATATAACAGTAATTTTTTTGAAATGAGTCAAATCACTAATAATCATGTTATAAAAACAAGAAACTATCTGAACCTGAGCCTCTGTACCAAAAAGATGCTCTACATAATAACCAACGAATGGTTCTAAAGATGTCTTTCCTTAAAAGTTATCTCATTTATGCCATGTATGTGCATATATATATATATGTGTGTGTGTGTGTATGTGTGTGTGTGTGTATGTGTATTAGATTTTATATTTTTTTATTCTAATTGTAACACAATGCTTTGTTATATTTTTTTCTAGTTAAAAAACATGAAAACTGGGCTGGAGAGATGACTCAGTGGTTGAGAGCACTGACTGCTCTGCCAGAGGTCCTGAGTTCAATTCCCAGTAACCACATGGTGGCTCACAACCATCCATAATGTGATTCCATGCACTCTTCTAGAGTGTCTGAAGACACCTGCGGTGTACTCATATAAATAAATAAATAAATAAATAAATAAACATGAAAACTTGATAACCACAAATAGAATCATAGGACACATTCATGATTTTAAATTATCACACTAAATGTCAAAAAACAAATAATGCATTTTATCTAAAATGTATATGTTTAATGGTTGCAGGCATTACGATTTAATTTTTAAGTAAAAGTATGTTTATAACCATTTACATTTTTAAAGGAAATTTAACTTATTCTTAAACACATACCAAGCTACTAAATGATGTGGATGTCAAGTCTCATTATTTACATTTTAAAGACCCATGTATAAAATCAAGTACTATGGCATACATTTATATGTGCTTATTAAATATGGCACTTTATAAACATTAGAAAATTATTCAAATTGTCTTTTTATATTTTAATGCACATATATTTAGATATATTCCATGTATTTTTAAACTGTAGAATAAATTTCTTTTGTATGTATACATATCCTTGCATGCCCAAGAAAGCATACACTGTCAATGAAAGCTGAATTCTGTGGTTGATTTTTCCCTTCTTTTCAGAGAGAAAAACTTAAAGGAGAACTCTCTCTCTCTCTCTCTCTCTCTCTCTCTCTGTACCTCTCTTTCTGTTTCTCTGCCTCTGTCTATCTCTGTCAATTTCTGTCTCTCTGTCTCTCTATCTCTGTCTAGCACAAACACACAAACATACACACACACACACGTGTGTGTGTGCTACATCATTTTTTTATTTGGGTTTTAAAAACCATGATGGTGTAAGTCAGTGACACTGTTCCTGAACAATTCCTTGCAAAAGAAGCACATTTTTTCCTATGCAAAGCAAAGTAAGATAAATTCCAGGGACGGATATATGTTGATCAATCCTTTTATTAAGAATTAAAGCTATAGATATTGTATGAAAAAACTACTACAAAGTTGTAAGAAGAATGGATTAGCAGTTTCTTCACACTGCTCATCACTGAGTTTTAGCTCAAGCTACTAAGTGTTAAAGCAAGGAGAGGTAAGTGTAACTACAATGCTTCAAACTCCTAACTACTAATCAGGACAATGCCTATTTTTCTGTCAGTGTCATCACATAAAGAAGAAAAATCCATTTCTTTGTACCCATTTTGAATGAACTGAGGAAAGCACTTACTGTGCACCTGGCAACATGTCTGTTTTCCCTTAAGTAGAGATTGGTTTACCCCTTTCATCAGGGAATCAGAACCCACTGTTTTTCTTTTTAAATATATGATCCTGGGCCAAGAACCTTGTGAAAGGCAACAGATGTTGCTAAGATTATAACAGCCTGTGTACTATCCTGTTTCATTTAAAAAAAAGAAGGAATCAAATACAAAATCAAAAATCCAGAATCAGGAGAAAGGGGATAGGAAGCAAGTCATGCTTTAAATCATTGCACGACTTTCCACTTCCGCAGATATGTTTGCACATGTTCTCCTGGGCCTGGCGGAAAGGGCTGAGCCTTTTACACTCAGTCTGAGGTCAGTTGTAATGTGATGTTCTGCTGTCCTCATGCCTTTCTCATAGAACCGCTTCCTCTGATTGCCAGAAAAAATTGAGGTGATTCAATGCACCAGCAGGGCATAAGTATAACTTCCATTCACAGGAAAGGACAGAAAGCTCAGAGCAGACCAACCACAGTTGCCTATAATAAACTATAGGATTAGATTTGATACACTCAATATTAAGACAGTTATATTTCAAAGTATACCATAACAACAGAACGGAGTTTTATGAATGACAATGAGGAGAAACAATAATTGAGCATTTATTAAATTATGCCTAATTATCAAGTACCCTCATGTTTAGGTGCCCACTTGAACACAGGTGCACAATTAACTCATTAGATAGTCATGTAAAAAGACTGCCTGAAGATAGTTATGAACTTGAAACAAATGATCCCCTGCATACAATACAAGTATAGCAATAGATGAAGACTAACAAGATCATCTTCTGACTAAAATGTAAATTGTCTATACCATTTGAAACAATTAAGTTAGACTTACACAGGAAAAAGAAATGGCAGCAGAAGGCAGCAGTGTTCAAATGGTCACCAGAAGTAATTAAACAAATGCAAAGTTTATTAGATGACAGTCATTTTGAATTGAACCCTTGACATTGTAAGACAAAGAAAATCAATGTGGTTGCCCCACTGGTCTCTTATTTAGTTTTAAATTAAATTTGCCCTAATCACTTATTTTATATAAGAATATACGAAAATTCCGAGCGAAGGATTTAGTACTAACCATACATTTCTCCATTCATAAATCTTAACAAAAGGTTATGGTTTTAGAGTTATTAGAAAACTGCTGCCTGACAAACAAATAACCACAGATCTCCCATCCAGAGCCAGTGATGACATTTCTGTATCTGTGTCTTGTTATGTACACTGGAACTGTTGTTTAGAATATCCATTGTTCACAGTTACATAAACCTAACATAACACCAAAGGCTATGATTCTGATAATAAATGTAGCAAGACAATGTCTCCTCATAACATTCTGTCATGTGAATAGCTCAGTGACTTGCTCAGCCATCATCAGAGAAGCTTCCTCCTGCAGTACACAGGTCAAATAGAGATACACATAGAAAACATGCAAAGAGTGATAGACCTTGGAATACTCCATCCTGAAAGAGATACCTCAACAAAGCCCTCCTCTTAGAGCTCAGAGAACTCTGCCTAAGAGAAAACAAAATAATTGTAAGAGCCACAAGACATGCAGAACAGCAAGGTAACAAGGCCTTCTAAACTGACCAGGACCAATGCACTTTGAGCCCACAGAAACTGTGACAGCATTGACAGCCTCCACAGGTCTGTGTCTAAAAGGGTCCCAGTGCTTACAGAGGAAGTGGATTCATGTTCCTATCCCTAACCATGAAGCTGTCATCAATTGCTAATCACTTGCAAATGGAAAATTATTTGTCTCCAATACAAATCACTATTAAGGTCAGGACCCAGGTTTTTATGTTTTTATTTTTGTCTCATAATGTTTCATCTGGGTATTCTCTCTCTTTCTCTCTCTCTCCCACTTTCTCTTCATCTCCCTCCCCCACTCTCTCTCTCCCTCCCTATCCCCATCTCCCTCTGCCCTTCCCTCTAATTACCCCCTCCCCTGCACCTCCCTCTCTCCCTTTATCTCTCACTCTCACTCTATCTATATCTCGCTCTTCATTTCATTCATTTCTTACCCTAAATGTATTTTGATTACATGCCATGTTTTCTAATTTTGTGGGGGTTTTGGCTCTTTGTTTTTTATGTCTGCTTCTTTTTTTCTTGTTTTTCCCATTCCTATTTGGTTGTTTTTATTTGATCTTATCTCTTATTATTATTACTATTGCTATCATTATTTTAAGTGTTGGTTTGTTTTTCAATGTCGAGGTCAAGGAAGGATGTAGATTTAGGTAGGAGGTGAGTTGAGGAGTATACGAAAGGAGTTGGAGGAGGGGAACTGTAATCAAAGGATATTGTACGAGAAAAGTTTACAAAGATTTCAATAAAATAAAGAAAAGCATCTGCTGTCATTGCTTGTGTAAGAATTTTAATCAAAAATTTTAGATAAGGTGATAGCGTAAATAGTAGTTTGAAAGATACTGATACATATAATAAGACAAGGGAATGCAAAATAAGGATACTAAAATGAAGTTTTCTATCTGGCAATAAATGCAGAATATTTATTTTTGTATTAAGTCATAACTTCCTTAATTAAAAGAAGAAAGTTAACTGACCATTCAACTTATTAGATATAGTTTGTGGCCTGAGTAAAGGATTATCTGTAAAGAAAATATTTGTTTTCCTCTGTACATATTTTTTATTCCCTTACCTAGCTTAAGACTATTTGTAATATTAGGAATCATACCTCAGTGTATAAATTCTGCAATGACATTGGAAAGTGTCAATACATTGTTTTGATATATATTCATTATAAATAGAAATACTCCTCCATTGTTGGTGGGACTGCAAGATGGTGCAACCACTTTGGAAATCAGTGTGGCGGTTCCTCAGAAAATTGGACATAGCATTACCCGAGGATCCAGCTATACCACTCCTAGGCATATACCCAGAAGGTGCTCGAACATATAATAAGGACATATGCTCAACTATGTTCATAGCAGCCTTATTTATAATAGCCAGGAGCTGGAAAGAACCCAGATGTCCTTCAACTGAGGAATGGATTAAAAAAATGTGGTATATTTACACAATGGAGTATTACTCAGCTATTAAAAACAATGAATTTGAGAGGTTCCTAGGTAAATGGATGGAACTAGAAATTATCATCCTGAGTGAGGTAAGCCAATCACAAAAGAACACACATGGTATTCACTCACTGATTATTGGATATTAGCCCAGAACCTTAAAATGCCCAAGATGCAACTCACAGGCCACATGAAGTCCATAAAGAATGAAGACCAAGTGGGGGTGATTCGGTCCTTCTTAGAAGGAGCAACAAAATACTCAAGGGAGCAAATATGGAGACAAAGCGAGGGACAAAAACTGAAGGAGGGGCCGTCTGAAGACCTTTCCACCTGAGTATCCATCCCATGTGCAGTCACCAAAGGTAGATGCTGATGTGGAAGTCAGGAAGTGCATGCTGATAAGAGCCTGATATGGATGTCTCCTCAGAGGTCTTCAAGAGTCTGACATATTCAGAGGCAGATGCTCACAACTAGCCATTGAAGTGATCATGGGGTTCTCAATGGAGGAGTTAGAGTGAAGACTGAAGGAGCTGAAAGGATTTGTGGCCCCATGAGGAGAGCAACAATACCAACCAACCACAGCTCCCAGGGTCTAAACCACCAGCCTGGGAGCACTTATGGAGGGATCCAGGGCCTTAGCTGAATATATAAGAGTGGAGGGCCCTGCTGGGCACAGATGGAAGATGAGATCCTTGACCTCATGAAGGCTGGACGCCCCAGGGGGTGGGAGTTTTGAGGGTGGGGAGGTGGGAGTGGGGGGGTAGATAGAGGTTACATCCACAAAGAAGAAGGAGGAGGTGTGAGGGGATTGGGGGTTCCTGGGTGGGTGGGGGATGGGGTAAGGGGACAACATATGAAATGTAAATAAAACATCCAATAAAAAAAAAACAAACAATAAAAAAAAAAATAAAATAAAAAATAAAAAAAATAAAAAAAAAAAAAGAAATAAACAGTCTAGACCACTGGTTTTCAACCTGTAGGTTGCGACCCTTAGGTGGGACAAACTACCTTTTCACAGGGGTCACCCTAGATAATCAGAAAACATGATATTTACATTATAATTCATAAATAGAAAATTACTGTTACAAAGTAGCAGTAACAGTGTTATGGTTATCGATAATTGCAACATAAGGAACTACATTAAAGTTTTAGCAGTATTAGAAAGGTAGAGAACCATTGTTTTAGACACAAACTATCAATAGTGAAGAAAAGGAATGAAATATTTGAAGATTAACTTCTAGCACTACTCCTGATTGCTCTATGCCTCATATAATGTCAGTGTCTTGATTTGTTACAATAGAATTTAGAGAGTGTGCAAGAGTACAGTGAGGTTTACAAGGGAATTAGGAGAAGGGAATGTCTACATAGCTGTATATTGGTATAAAGATTAAAGACATTTGACAAGAAGGGAAAAGTGACACCAATGTTGTATTTTCATTAAAAAAATGTTTATCAAGGTACTCCTCCAAGTATTGAAGTAAATGCAAAGAAAATAGGAAATAGTGGAGTGGACAGGGGCGGGGGTCAGGGGGAAGAGGGGAACATGATCTGGTATCGGTTGAGGGAAAAGAACTGAAGTCCTGAGGGCCAACAAAAAGAATGGAAACAGGCAATCTCAGGAGGTAGGAGCTTGAGGGCACCCTCCTGATTACACAAGAGACCTGGGAGGTGAGAGACTCTCAGGACTCAAAAGGAGGGACCTTAGATGAAATGCCCAACAGTAGGGAGATGGAACTTGTAGACCCCACCTCCAGCAGGAAGACAGGGCATCAAGTGAGGGAGGGGGTTGTCATCCCACAGTCAAAACTCTGACCCACAATTGTTCCTATCTGAAAGAACTGCAGGGATGGAAATGGAGAGAAGCCTGAGGAAAAGCAGGTCCAGCTACAGGCCCAAAGTGGGATCCAGCTCAAGGAAAGGTACAAGGCCTGACACTATTACTGAGGCTATGGAGTGCTCATAAAAAGGGACCTATCATGACTGCCCTCCAAAAGACCCAACAAGCAGCTGAAAGAATCAGATGCAAATATTTGTACCCAACCAATGAACAGAAGCTGCTGACCCCAGTGGTTGAATTAGGGAAAAGCTGGAAGAAGCTAAGGAGGAGGGTGACCCTGTAGGAGGACCAATTAACCTAAACCCCTGAGATCTTTCATACACTGGACCACAACCAGGCAGCATACACCAGGTGATATGAGGCCACCAACACGTATACAACAAAGAACTTCTGGGTCTGTGCTCAATCAGAGAACATGCACATACCTAACCCTCAAGAGACTGGAGGCCCCAGGAAGATTAGAGGTCTAGTGGGGTGGAGAATAGGTTGTGGGGACATCTTCGTGGACACAGAGGGTGGGGAAAAGATATGGGATCTCGAACCATTGAAGGACAGACTGGGAGGGAAATAAATAAAAATTAAAATGGAGTTTGCTTAAAATTAGCAAAACAGACAGAACAGTACATTAAACATGCATGTGTCCTTTAGTGTTGAATAACTCCCAAGGATTAACAACCCTTTCAGGGGTGAAAGCTTCTTAGAAAGGGAACTAGAATATATTTTTCTGATGGACTGGCAGTAGGTGGGCTGAAAACTGAGGGATCAGGTGCCAAGGTATGGAGGTGGATGCTGGGAACTGAGAGAGTGAGAGACAGCTGGAAAAAAAAATCAAAATCAAATCAAACCAAAGCAAAAAAATAAACAATAATTTTAACCTATGTATCCATAAGCAATAGGATGTGAGTGAAAAGTTATCTTAAAACTAATTTGACATTCATAGAAAGAAGGCTTGTGTCTGCAGTTACAGTACAAGAGCTGGGATAGAATTGTACCAGCTATCAATCTTCATGCCTCAGGGCAGAAGCTGTTCAGCAGATGGGTCAGGATGATATTCACCCCTTTGGTACAGTATCGTGAAATTAAATATATTATAGGAAGTTTATTTCTCTCAGTGAAACATCTGGCCTTGGCCACCAGACAAAAATCTATCCTCTGTCAGTTCCAGAATGTTAACCTCTATTTCTTAGAGCACGTCATCTTACATCAGTGCAAGGCACACCACCCTGACATATATATTGTATTTCACTTTCCAGTTATTAAGGGATTTTCAAGTTTTTACTAACTTCCAAGACGCAAATGGGGAGTTACTCAAAAATAAGTTCCATTTATTGTGTACTTTTACTTACATCTGTTTAATAAACATCAAAGCATCTGAAAGAAAAATGCCTGTTAATGACTAAGAATCTAAGCTTGTCATCTCTATTGGTCTTTGGCTTTCTGTGGGCATAGAAATAGGATATATTTTTCAATTTTTCTTGAGCAGGGAGCAGTAAAATTACACATTTCCCTATGTGAAATATGAATTAAATTATTAATTTCTACTTTATCTACATATGAAGGAATCTGCACCATTACCTTCTGTGCCCCATTTCCTATGTTTGGAAAGAATTTGTTCACAATAGCCTCGGATGCCAAATGGTCTGTGTGGCAGGATGACTGTTGTTCCAAACTCTTAGGTGATATTTGCTGTCAAAGAACATCTCCCCCGTTTCTCCCCCCCCCAAAATTATCCCAGAGATAATTTGTCATCTCTGAGTTTGGACTATTGCCATCTGGGCTCTCTCCACTATTAGGGTTTGCCAACTTCAATTAATCAATGCTTTCCATTGTCAACTATTTTATTTTCTATTTTTAATTATTCATAATCTGAAAAACACTAAGAATGTAATAATTATAAATATTATTTTAAAGTGGTTATGCTTAAAATGTATTAAAGGCATAGATTCTAAATTTGAATCTGAAAAAATTTCATGCACATCAGTCTGTTACTTGAACCTATTATCTAATGATGCGCACCAGGACTGACATCTGGTAAGTAACTATCATTCTATATCTTCAGATGTTCTTAAATTGTGAGAATTCTAAGGGCAGATTTCTTTAGTTAGATTGTTGGATGAAGTATCCGCAAGCAAAATGTCAT
Source organism: Grammomys surdaster (assembly GCF_004785775.1). Taxonomy (NCBI): domain Eukaryota; kingdom Metazoa; phylum Chordata; class Mammalia; order Rodentia; family Muridae; genus Grammomys; species Grammomys surdaster. The sequence continues at coordinate 2,324,113 of NW_021604698.1, forward strand.
CGAATACATCACTGGACCTCAGTTTATTCATGTTTACGATGGAAATACAGTTACTCCATTGTCAGTCTCCTAGCAGAGAGAAACATATGCATAGTAATTTTAAAATGTGTACATTTGAAAGCACTTTACAAATCTTACAAGTTTATGATTAATATATCAGAAGATTTCTCTTAAAACCCAGAATTAATATTCTTATATAGAAGAACTTTCTTCCTTGAGTAATGCCTTTAAAATGGCTAATTCATAATTATCAGATTGAAGAGACATTAAAACGAAAGTGTGAGAAACAGATGTTATTATATTTCCTTTATTTTTGATTATATATTTTCTTTATAAACATTTCAAATGTTATCAACTTTCCTGGTTTTCCTCTCCCAAAATTCCCCTATCCCATCCTCCCTCACCCTGCTTCTATGAGCCTGTTCCTCCATCCACCCACTAACTCCTGCCTCCAGGCCCTGGCATTCACCTACACTGGAGCATTCAATCTTCACAGAACCAAGGGCCTCTCCTCCCATTGATGCTCAACAAGGCCATCCTCTGCTTTATATGCAGCTGGAGACATGAGTCCCTCTGTAGCTACTATTACTCTTTCGTTGGGAGCTCTAGGGGGTCTGGTTGGTTGATTTTATTGTTCTTCCTATGGGATTGCAAACTCATTCAGTTCCTTCAGTACTTTCTCTACCTTATCCATTAGGGACCCCCGTGCTCAGGCCAATGGTTGGCATAGAGCATTTGCCTCTGTATTTGTCAGGCTCAGGCAGAGTTTTTCAGGAGACAATTATATCAGGTTCTTGTCAGGATTCACGTTTTAGCATCCACAACACTGTCTGCATATGGGGAGTGTATATCAGATGGATTCCCAGGTGGAGCAGTCTCTAGATAGCCTTTCCTTCAGTATCTGCTCCACACTTTGTCTCTGTATTTTCTCCTGTGAGTATTTTGTTCCACCTTCTAAGAAGGACCAAAGCTCCCACACTTTGGTCTCCCTTCTTCTTGAACTTCATGAAGTCTGTGAATTGTAACTTTGGTATTCCCATCTTTTAAGCTAATATCCACTTATCAATGAGTGCATACCATGTGTGTTCACTCATGATTGGGTTACCTCACTCAGGATGATATTGTCTAGTTCCATCAATTTGCCTAAGAATTTCATGAAGTCATTGTTTTTAATAGCTGAGTAGTACTCCATTTTTTAAATGTACAACTTTTTCTATATCCATTCTTCTTTTGAAGGATATCTGGGTTCTTTCCAGCTTCTAGCTATTACAAATAAGGCTGCTATGAACATAGTGGCGCATGTGTCCTTGTTATACATTGGAGCATCTTCTGGGTATATGCCCAGGAGTGGTATAGCTGGGTCCTAGGGAATACTATGTCCAATTTTCTGAGGAACTACCAGACTGATTCCCAGAGTGATTGTACCAGCTTGCAAACCCACCAACAATGGAGGAGTGTTTCTCTTTCTCCACATCCTTGCCAGAATGTGCTGTCTCCTGATATTTTGACCTTAGCCATTCTGACCAGAATGAGGTGGAATTTCAGGGTTATTTTGATTTGCATTTTCCTTATGACTAATGATGTTGAAGATTTCATTAGGTGCTTCTAAGCCATTTGGTATTCCTCAGTTGAGAATTCATTGTTTAGTTGTGTACCATATTTTTTAATAGGGTTATCTGATTTTCTGGAGTCATACTTCTTGAGTTCTTTGTATATATTTGATATTGGTCCTTTATTGCATAGGTAAAGATCTTTTTTCTCAATCTACTGAGTGCCTTTTTGTCCTATTGACATTGTCCTTTGCCTTACAGAAGCTTTGAAAATGTTATAAGGTCCTATTTGTCTATTGTTGATCTTAGTGCATAAGCCAGTGTTCAAGGCCCTTCCCCACTTTCTCTTCTATTAGTCTCAGTGTTTCTGATTTTATGTGGATGTCATTGATCCACTTGGACTGGCGGATTATACAAGAAGATAAAATGGATCAATTTAAATTCTTCTACATGCTGACCACCATTTGAACCAACAACACTTATTGAAAATGCTGTCTTTTTTTCCACTGGATGAATTTTGTGCCTTTGTCAAAGATCGAGAGACCATAGATATGACAATTCATTTCAGGGTCTTCAGTTTGATTCCATTGTTCTACCTGCCTGTCTCCATACTAATACCATACAGGTTTTATCATTATTGCTCTGTAATACAGCTTGAGGTTAGGGAACGTGATTCTGCCATATGTTCTTTTATTGTTGAGAATAGTTTTTATTATCCTGGATTATTTTGATATTCCAAATGAATTTGCAAATTGCTCTTTTGAACTCTACGAAAAATTGAATTGGAATTTTGATGAGGATTTCATTGAATCTGTAGATTGCTTTCGGCAAGATGTCCATTTTTACTATATTAATCCTGCCAATCCATGAGAATTGGGGATTTTCCATCTTCTCATATCTTCTTCAATTTCTTTCTTCAGAGATGTGAAGGTCTTGTTATGTCTGTATTTCATTTGCTTGGTTAGAGTCACACCAAGGTGTTTTTGTATTATTTGTGAATATTGTGAAGGGTGTTGTTTTCCTAATTTCTTTCTCAACCTGTTTATCTTTTGAGTAGAGGAAAGCTACTAATTTCTTTTATTTTTAGTTAATTTTATATCCAGCCCCTTTGCTGAAGTTGTTTTTCAGGTTTAGGAGTTCTGTGGTAGAATTTTTGGGGTCAATTAAGTTAAGTATACCATTATATCATCTGCAAATAGTGATATTTTGACTTCTTCCTTTCCAATTTGTATACCTTTGGCCTCCCTTTGTTGTCTAATTGCTCTGGCAAGGAGATTAAGTACTATATTGAATAGGAAGGGAGAGAGTGGGCAGCCTTGTCTCATCCCTGATTTTAGGGGGATTGCTTGAAGTTTCTCTCCATTTAGTGTGATGTTAGCTACTGGTTTGTTGTATGCTGCTTTTACTATATTTAGATATGGGCCTTGAATTTCTGATCTTTCCAAGACTTTTACCATGAATGGGGGCTGAATTTTGTCAAATGCTTTCTCAGTATCTAGTGAGATGATCATGTGTTTTTTTTTTTTTTGGTTGGAAGACTTTTAATGACTGCTGCTATTTCTTTTCGGGTTATGGGACTATCTAGATGGTTTATCTGATCCTGATTTAACTTGTTACCTGGTATCTCTCTAGAAAATTGTCCATTTCATTCAGAATTTTCAGTGTTGTTGAGTATAGGCTTTTGTATTAGCATCTGATGATTTTTTTAATTTCCTCAGTTGCTGAAGTTATGTCTCCCATTTCATTTATAATTTTGTTAATGTGGATAATGTCTCTGTGTCTTCTGGTTAGTCTGGCTAATAGTTTATCTTGTTGATTTTCTCAAATATCTAGCTCCTCATTTTATTCATTCTTTGTATAGTTCTTTTTGTTTCAACTTGGTTGATTTGAGCCATGAGTTTGATTATTTCCTCTTGGTGTATTTGCTTTATTTTGTTCTAGAGCTATCAGGTCTTCTGTCAAGCTCCTAGTGTATGCTCTCTCCAGTTTCTTTTTGAAGTCACTTAGAGTTATAAGCAGTCCCCTTAGCACTGCTTTCATTGTGTCCCATATGTTTTGTGCCTTCATTTTCATTAAATTCTAAAAGGTCTTTAATTTCTTTATTTCTTCCTTGACCAAGTTATCATTGAGTAGAGCATTGTTCAACTTCCATGTGTATTTGGGATTACAGTTCCATTTTTTTTTAATTGAAGACCAGCCTTAGTCTGTGATGATCTGATAAGATGCATTGAATTATTTCAATCCTTTGGTATCTATTAAGGCCTATTTTTTTGACCTCGAAATTGATATGATCAATTTTGGAGAAGCTACCATGAGTTGCTGAGAAGAAGGTATATTCTTTTGTTTTAGGATGAAATGTTAAATAGATATCTGTTAAATCCATTTGGTGTATAACTTCTGTTAGTTTCACTGCATCTCTGTTTAGTTTCTGTTTCCTTGACCTGTCCATTGATGAGAGTGAGATGTTGAAGTCTCCATGTACTAATATGTGAGGTGCAATGTGTTCTTTGTGCTTTAATAAAGGTTCTTTTATAAATGTGGGTTACCTTGCATTTGAGCAGAGTTGTTCAAATTTGAGAGTTCATCTTGGCAGATTTTTCCTTTTACTAGTATGAAATGTCCTTCCTCATGTTTTTTGAAAACTTTTGGTTGAAAGTTGATCTTATTTGATATTAGAATTGCTATTCCAGCTTGTTTCTTGGGACAATTTTCTTGGAAAAAGTTTTTCCAGGCATTTACTCTAGGTTATGTCTTTCTTTGTCACTTAGGTGTGTTTCCTCTATGCAGAAAAATCGTGGATCCTGTTACCTTTCCAGTCTGTTAATCTATTTCTTTTTATTGTGGAATTGAATCCATTGATGGTATCTTCAAGAGATATTAAGGAAAAGTGATTGTTGCTTCTTGTTATTTTGGATTTTAGAGGCGGAATTATGTTTGTGTGGCTATCTTCTTTTGGATTTGTTGAAAGGAGATTACTTTCTTGCTTTTTCTAGGGTGTAGTTTCCTGCCTTGTGTTGTATTCCATCTGTCATCCTTTGTAGGGCTGGATTTGTGGAAAGATATTGTGAAGTTTTGGATTCGTCATGGAACATCTTGGTTTCTTCATCTATGGTAATTTAGAGTTTTGCTGGGAATAGTAGCCTGAGCTGGCATTTGTGTTCTCATAGGGTCTGTATGACATCTGCTCAGAATCTTCACGCTATTATAGTCTCAGGTGTAATTCTGATAGATCTGCCTTTATCTGTTACATGATATTTTCCCCTTACTTTTCACCTTTTTTCTTTGTTTTGTCCATTTGATGTATTGACTATTATATGACATGAGGCATTTCTTTTCTGGTCCAGTCTATTTGGAATTCTGTAGGCTACTTGTATATTCATGGGTATCTCTTTCTTTTAGTTAGGGATGTTTTCTTTTATAAATTTGTTGAAGATATTTACTGGTCTTTTATGTTGGGAATCTTCACTTTCATCTATACTTATTATATTTAGGTTTGGTCTTCTCATTATGTCCTGGATTTCCTGGATGTTCTGGGTTAGGAGCTTTTTGTGTTTTCCATTTGCTTTGACAGTTGTGTCAATGTTTTCTATGGTATCTTCTGCACTAAGATTCTTCTATCCCTTGGATTCTGTTGGAGATGCTTGCTTCCATCTATGACTTCTGATTTCTTTCCTAGGTTTTCTATCTCCAGGGTTGTCTCACTTTGTGATTTTCTTATTGTTTCTATTTCTATTTTCAGATCCTGCATGATTTTATTCAATTCCTTCACCTGTTTGGTTGTGTTTTCTTGTAATTCTTTAAGGAAGTTTTGAGTTTCCTCTTTAAAGGCTTCTATCTGTTTACCTATATTCTCCTATATTTCTTTAAGGGAGTTACTTATGTCCTTCTTAAAATCCATTATCATCATCATGAGAAGTGATTTTAAATCCAAGTTTTGTGTTTCTGGTGTGATGGTATGTCCAGGACTTGCTATGGTGGGAGAGCTGGGTTCTGATGATGCCACATAGCCTTGATTTCTGATGGTTATGTTCTTGCACTTGACTCTTCCCATCTGGATATCTCTAGTGCTACCTGCCCTCACTGTCTCTGACTGGAGCCTGACCCTTTTGTGATTCTGGTTTTTTTCAGAATTCCTCATAGTCCAGCTATCTTTCTGATCCTGTGATTTTGGGATCATAGGTGTCCCAGAACTCCTGTGATTCAAGCTGCCTCTGGGATCCTGAAATTCTGTGATCCTAGGTGTATTAGAGCACCTGAAAGTCGAGTTTCCTCTGGCTGTTGTGGGACCGGGTGCGGATCCAGCACAGAAGGTCTGCTCAGGTCACTGGCTCAGACTGGAAGGAAACTGTGCCACTGGAGGGGTGAGGGTTCCTGTGTCACTGGATCCTGGGGTCCCAGTTACTCCAGGTGTTGAGGTAGATGTTGTATCCTCCTAGCCTGTGGTTCTGGGCATGTTAGAGCACCTGGGAGTTCAGCTTCCTCTGGGTATTGTGCGACTGAGTTAGGATCCAAGTGCCCACTGGAAGGAAGCTGTTATATTATTGTGTCATGAAAACTGTAATACATTTTCCATCTGACTTCACTGAGAAAGAATTCCATGAACTTCAATTATTCCCTCCTTAAATAATATATTTGCAAGTTACCCATTTATTACTGTACACTTTCTGAGTGTATTATGCTCATGACCAATTTTCCTGAATCTATGATCGTATGACAAACAGTAGTCATATGTAGCAGATTTTTTTTTGTTTCTTCCTTGATTTAATTTTAGTTTGTGCACTAAAAACAAGTTTTGTTTATTTATTCATTTATTTACTTAATGCACTTGTTTTTTGTTTGATAGTTGAAACAGTATTATCTATCTAAAAAGTAAATTATTGTGTAGGAGTCATTTTTCTTTGATATAATTTATCTGATTATATTGTTGAGATTATTCATCCTGCAACTTAGCATTGACACTGTAATATGAAACAGCATCGAACATGAAGCCACAGTAGGTTTCTTGGCATGCAGTTAAAATTCTAGCATGTAGGAATGAAAGGCAGTAATATTAGCAGTTCAAGTTCATCTTTACATAGAAACGGAATTTGAGTTTAGCCTGAGCTATAGGATGCTATTGCAAACTGGACAAGACAAATAATCAGAGGCAAAAGTGAAAGGAATGGAGCTGTTTTCAGCACAGTATTTGGTTTGTTTCTTAATTCAGAGCTATTTTATTTTTCTATTTATGTTTTCTCTCTAGAAAATAATTTAATTTTAACAAATTTCAATACACAACTTAACTTCACAAGAACTGTAGCAGCGGTCTCCTTTTACAATCTGTGTTAAATATTATAAAATATGAAGCCTGCATCTAGACATTTCACTCTGCATACCACAGAGAGGTCAGCATGACTTCTCAGTGATTCAATAAAAAGAAGCGAAGACACACAATTTTATTATATTAAATATATACAGTACCCTTTTACTTGTACAAGTCCCAGTGATATTCAAAAATTTAATATTTTGGAATGTATGTCCTCAACAGGGTTCCTCATTGTATGGCTTCACAAATGTTTAAAAAATTCAAGACAGGAACAATTACTTTCTGGAAAAAAATTAGAAATGTATTTTTTAAAAGTTGAATGAATGTAAGAAATCCTAAGGGTCTAGAAAACAATAAATGAAATATGTCCATTTGTAAGAAATAACAAAATATAAAATTCTAGTTTAGTTTTAATGAAGAATTTTATCTTAGAGATCACAGTCTAAACTCTAGAAACATGAGGTAGAAAACCTAGGGAGGTGTTCGATTCCACTTTAAGAGATTTCTCAGTGATCTCACAGCAGAGGCGGGCCATTATCTACTACTAGATAATGATAGCTTCACTGAAAGCCAGTAGTCGTCATTAAAATATTAAGTTTAATTTTATAGTTAATCTATCTGTTTTTGAAGGGGAATTTTTAAGTTACCAGAATGTATTCCTGGCACAAGCTCTGTTTCCATCATCTGGCCTTTAATATTTTGGTTATCACATTTCACTCACAAATGTGATCTGGCACCAAACTCTGAAGTATAACCTCACCTTGACTCTGTGACTGTACTGGGTCAAACATGGTACCTTAAATTTTAGCTCCTCCTGACCTTCAGTCTGCCAATAGTAGCAATTACCCTTATGCAATTCATAAAAGTTGCAATCAATGAGAATTTGGAAGTCTGAAGGAAAGTAATTCTATCTATCTCCCAAGAACTTTCTCAGGGTGACACTCTCAAATCCATCATGGATCAGGGTTGGCTCAAAGACTCAAGAACTTAGAAAGCTGATTTATCATCATACTGAAAACAGGAGGGGTTTCTAGCTCACCTAGCTCAAAAGAACGATGCACATAAGTTTATCAATTTATAATGAGCAATCTAATTGGAAAGGCAACCAAACACTCTACCTGCAGGCATACCACATGGAAAGCCACACTGTAATCAGGCTGTTACTTCCTGAGCATTAAATCACAATGAGGATTGTTAGATTTATGATTTAGACGTGTAAAGTTCTGAGGCTCAAATTCACTCATGTATGCCTAGCCAAATATCCTAGTTTATATTTCTATTTCTGATAAACCTCTTGTTCCTACTACTCAATCTCTAGATAAGTTAGGAAGCTTTTTTTTGACAAATTTCTGCAATGGATTTGACTCTAAACTTTGTCTCACCCAGTAATTGTCCTTATTACATCACCAATTCAACCCTCATCTTTCTCTTAACTGTAACTTTCCAGTTCTGAAGGCTTCCTTCTCTGCCAGCCTCCACCAAAAGAACTGTCAACAACATTTCTCAGTGGTTATGAGGGAAGATAGTATATTTTTTTGGCTTATATAGAAGTCCACTAATTATAGTAGCATTCTTTATAATATTTTCAAATTAGACTGTCACTGGGAGACGGCCCTTTGTGTCTGAGCAAAGAGCACATGAAATTCTTTGGTGAAATAACAGAAAAAAAAAAGAAAATGTTAGCATTTAGTGAGAGAGTTTGTTAAAGGTTTTGTTATCCTCAGAGGAGCCATGAACAAGTGGCCACTCAGACTTATTTGGGGAATATGCATGGATGGAAATACCTGTTCCAACTTTAGTTTACTCTTCTGCATAGTATCATATTAAGTCATAGCCTAGCATATATTAAGTCATGTAAACATCTGTCTTTGTGGGAAGGGCATGTTCAAGGCACATATTTTAAAATCACAACACTCATTTGGGAACATTTTTGAATATGCTAACGAGATTTACATACCATGTGAATCTCCTTTATGTTTTGAATGAATTAAGCTAGTCAGTGTTGTTGCATGAAGACAGCTGGTATTTAAAATTAAAGACTTGTATTTTTTTTGGGGGGGTTGGGTGGTTTCATTATCAGTATCAATATGTTAGAAATAATGTTTAAGGTTAGGAACTCAGTATATTCACCCTCATTCTAAATGTGTGCTCTGTCACACATTTATGGGATCTTATTCAGGGATCTGTGTCTCCAGCAGAAGGCATCCTGGAATCTTATCACCCTCTTTAAAAATTACAGGCAATTTAAACATTTATAAATCAATTATTGTTTTCTTCCCAAATTGTCTTCTTCATTATCATTCTTCCTATTGTGCTTAGCCTTAACCTGTGTTGTCCTAGCATAGCCTGGACAATGGAGAAATTTCTAAGCATTTTTACCTTCTGTGCTTTATCTTCAGTCTTTTTCCATTTACTTGTTTGTGTATTTTGATAGTCTTTGCATGACAGAGTCAATTCTTTAAACTATTTGAATTTTTTTTCAGTACATTCTGTCCCAAATCTGCTGAGTTCCTATTACCCAAGAACTGCCAAAATTTCTCAGCTTGATACTCAAGAGTATAGAGAATCTGCCTACTGTTTGCCTTAGAGCCATATCTGGAAGCACACTTTTATAGTCCTGATTACTTCTTGCTATTCCCTGAATGCAGAAAATGTTTATATCAATTAACTTTCCTGATAGTGTTTGGTCTTCTACTATATCTAAGCCCATTCTACCTTAAAGTCTCTGTTCAAATGTTATTTTTCTCTCATAAAGCATTTTATGATTACCCATATTACATTTTTTCACTTCCCCAGCATATTCTTTGTTTCCTAAAACAAACTCTATATTTTCCTGAATTACATTCGTATGTCTCTTCCTACAATGTCTGGATTAAGCACAGCCCCATCAAAATAATGGCCATGTATTTCAAGCTGTGTGCTCTATTTCTTCAATTTTACTTAACATGTGTATCACATAGCATCACCTGGATAGCTTATAATAAGTTATGTCTATATTAGTCTCATTCTCCCTCCCTCCCGCCACTCTCTCTTACTGAATATATATATATATATATATCATGTGCTTCCACTCCACACTCCATATGGAATAAATCATAATGTTCCATTCTTGAAAATTAAACTTAATCACAAATGCTAAGAAAACATTAAAACAAAGACGAGCATTGTTTATCCAATTTAGAAAAGAGCCTCCTAGTAAAAAAGAAAATGAGTTTAGTTTTTATAGCTGTGAGAAAGACCTAACACCCAAGGATTCCTTTCATATTAAGTGCTATATAATGATTACTCAAAATCTTAAAATTTAATTAAAATAATATAAAATCCCATACAGTCATAATAACTAAAAGTCTAGAAACTCATGCCTGGGTCACACCAATAATCTCAGCTTTCTAAGACAAAGTAAAGGGGTTACTAGTTGGAGCACAGTCTAAACTCTGTACAATTTCTGAATAAATAGTTTCTTAAAAATTAGAAAAGATATGATTATAAATAAGGTAATATGAAGAAATGATATGTGCTTTGCTAAACAAAACTTTATATGACATGCGGTATTTACTCTGTTCCAAACATCACTGAAAATTCCCCCAGTGATGTACATGCATTGTGGGAAAGGCAATGGTGTTCATTTGTGCAAATCTAGACTACTTACTACTGGTTTTATGAAATGTGTTCATATAAAACAAAATTATAGAGAATTTGTTTCTTCCTCAAGTGCACTGTGCTTGTTTATTTTGTCAAAAAGGAAGGAAAAGAGGAAGAGACGATCACAGGAACGAATGCAAAGATCTTGGGAATTGAAGGATGTAAAGTGAGGATGGAAGCACTGTCCCCTTGTTGTGCCCAGATTATAAAAACCCCAAAGAGACCACAAGAGACCACTACTCCAAGGCAAGTACATGAGAGTCTCTATTCAAGCTCTAGCTTGGGTCACAAACCTTCCTGATGGAACAGGACAGGAGAGTTACTCCCAGGTCTAGGTGAAATGTGTTTATAAAGAAAAAAACTACAATTGGGGGTTTCCAAGCCTTGGCATTACGTGAGATGGTAAAGGAATGTTGGTCTTTAAACTAATTGGTCTATAGCACCTGGTAAAACATCAAGGAGAGAGCATATATCAAAAAAGGAGCATCTTGACCTGGAAAAGACTTATGTTTTCTTAGCCCACTCTGTTGTTATCAGCTAGAAGCTGCTGTGTCTATTTTGTTACTGACAGGGACATTCCATGATTTTTTTTCTCAGATCTCATGGGTAGGGACTATGCCTCTCTAAGGACAAGTTAACCTAGAATGGAGTCTTAGGCACCAAACGGAGTTTATTCTGCTACCTCAGTCACTTCACCCAGAGTCACAATGGACAGCTATTTCTAAGTATTCCTTTAGACCTGTATGGGAGTGCTGATTTTGTCACACAGAAAATCCTCTACATGGGTGTTAGGGAGCAAAGACAAAGCTTTTGATATTTATTTTGGGTTTGATTTATAAAACTACAACTAATTTTAGCCAAAGTTAGTTGCAAAAAATAACAAGTAAGAATATGTAAGAAAGAAATACTCCTATTGTCAAAGAAATGCTGAGGATCAGCAGGCTGTACAAGGAAAGCAGATAAGTTACCTTCTTGATATTTGTTTCGTGATAGAGTCTACTGTTCTTCCCTCATTAATATCAGTTTCTTACTATCTTAGCTGTAGTGAGAATTTTGGTTTCTTGTTTAAAAAAAAAAACAGAAACAACATAAAAATATAATTTTAATACCAGGATTGAGAAATGGGTCTGCTTCAGGTTGTGCACGGCAGTTGTCTATGATTTGACTCATACTCTAGGAGGGGTAGGATTTTGCTAGCATTATATACTTTCTGTGAATGTTTGACATTTGGAATTCTGGGCACTTTCCAGAGGGTATGTAAATGCTAGGTCCCCCAGAAGTTGGTGGGCTGTTGGTTGGGGGTTTGTTGCTATTGGTTGCTGTTGGTTATTGTTGATCATTGTTAGCCACGGTTTGTTAAATAGTCTCCAGCAAAAAGAATCAAGAAGAAACCAGATATCCTAACAATGAAGATCAAACTTTTTCCAAGGAACTTGACACCCTAATCAGCAGAAAATAGGCTAACTATATGATCATACCCTTTCTTTTCTATCTTTTATTTATCTCCCATCTAGTATTAGGGAGTTGAGAGAGTAGAAACAGAGGTGAAGAAAGGTGGAGGAAAGAAGAACCCACAACAGAGCAAACACCAGGTATATAGAAAGAGAAACTGTATTTTCTCTTTCTGTGACAAAATATTCTGACTAAAGCAACATAAGGAAGAAATAGCTAATTTGGCTTACACCTCCAGATAATAGTTGATCATTACAGGGAATTCAAGGAAGCAGCTCTTTATATTATAATCAAAGTAATATAACAGCAAAATTAATTAGTGCACACCTCTTGGTGGGTAGTTTTCTATACATTTGAACAGTTAAATATCTCTTGCATTGGAAATGATTGCACCCTCAGAGTGTGAGTCTTCCAACCTCAATTAACATAATCAAGATAATTTCTCATGAACAAGCAGCAGGCCAACCAAATCTAGATAATTTCTCATTGAGACTCCATTCTTTGGTGATTCTAAATTGTGTAAAGTTGACAATTTAAATTAAGCTTTTAGTCTTCTATTGTTTGAGTATAGACTATACATTTATAACATTTTAGAGTGGGCATTTTAGTGGATAACATACAAATTGGTTCACTTAATTTTACAAGAGTGGGAAATAATAACTCAGAACTGATATTACTTCTACCCCTCTCAAACCATTAGTACTGAAGCCTGGCCTAGAACTTACATCAGCTGCCCTCACTCCTGAAGCATTCATCTCATGATTCACTGCTTCCCATAACTACTGACAGATTTAGCTGTTCCAGAACAGTGCCAGTACAAAGAATATTTGTAAGTCACCTTTATTTTCTCAAATATTTTATCTCTTCCTGACTCCCCACTGCTGGTACAAGCTTCTTGTAATCTGTAGACCAAGGATAAATATAAAATGTCCCTATCCTTATTTAAATTGGCCTTTAGATAGGTATCTTTTTTTTCTCTCCTGCTTCTGGTTCTTTCAATCATTTCTCTCAATCAGGTCTTGTGATTTGAGAATACTGAGTAGTTTTGCTGCTTGAGCTTGTATCTCTTATAAACCAGATGATGCCTGCTCATTATTCATTCATATGTTGGACAGTGTTAGGAATAATCCGTATTATTTCCTAGAATTCCTGGAAAAGTAAGTCATGGTAAGATAGTTTGTAGACTGTAGGATGTTGTTTTATTTGATAAGTTACTGCTGTAATGGAATACCATAACAAGACAACCTTCAGAAGAATTAGTTTATTTGAGGTTAAGGTTCCAGAATGTTAATGGTGGGAAAGCATAGCATAATAGCAGGCATGGCAGCTGGACCAATAACCTCAGAAGGACAAGTAAGAAGTAGAGAAAGCAAACTGGAAGTAGGGAATGCTGTTTTACACTCAAAGCCCACCAATATTGACCTACATTCTCTGGCAAGTCTGTATCCTCTAACTAGGTATAGGGTATTTAAATTTTTGAGGCCATGTGGGGGGGCATTACTGACTCAAACAATGACATTGAATAGTTATAAACAATGTGTTCTAAATTTCATTTTAGCAAGAATTATTAAGATATCCAGAGGCTCATTAATTTGCTGGTTAACTAACAAGGTTAGTTGTATGACTTCACTTACTATTTCCTCTTCTAGTAATGGGAATTAACTCTGTTATTGAACTATGACACAATATTGATTAAAGATACTGGACTTTAGAAATATATCCAACATTTAAGATTTTTGTTATTACTGCTAATTATAAACATTGCCATTATTATTGATATTTCTCAACAGCTTTACTTATTTTGTAGCTCTTCCTTTTGACACATTAGAATTTAATAACAATTAATTAATTCCAGCATTTCCATGATATGTTTTAATGGACAATTTTGTTCATGTTTTACATTTTCATTATCTTTATTTAGAATTGCTTCTTCAGCACTGCCTCAGAACAATCAATAGTCACAAATGAAGCAGAGGAAGACTCAGGCTAAGATGTTTCTTAATGCATTCAGTCACAATTGAGTGGAGACATTGAATACATCATGTTGTATTGTTGAATGCAATTTTCAACTATTCCTAAACAGTTTTGTAGCACACTTCAACAAAATAGGATTATATGTAGTCAAACAGACCATCTAGTGCCTTCATTGACTATATTACTATGGAGAAATTCTCCTATCATTAAAAAGGGAGGATTTCCTCTTTAAGCACTTCATATTAAATCTGGTGATAAGAAAAGAGAATTTTTTAGTTATAACAAATTTTCTGGCAATGAACAAATGAGAAGGAAATTGAAGTAGAAAAACTTTACTATTCAGCTCAGAGTTTCTTTCTTTTTCCAAATTGCTTATGTCAATATGAGTGCAGTGTTTTCACATTTAAAAGCAAGAATATTGCCACTTTGAGAAAAAGGAAAATACTGCATGAAAAAATTTTAAAAGCATTGGTAAATGTTTTAATTCAAGTGCAATGCTGCTGTGATTATGGTATGTGCCTCAATGTTTAAGAAATACATGGAAAACAATCCTAACGTTTGAAATGTTTATTTAAAGACTAAATTTTCAAGGGATGTATAGATCACAAAAACATGAATGGACATCCATTAAACTGAGCTTCAAGTTTGTGAGTTGCTTAAACACAGAGCATGATACTGTATTACTGAAAAATATAACAACTGCATGATATGCTTATTTACATTCCTCTTAGATACACATACTTTTCCCAATCTAAAGAAAATCAGATAAGACAAAAATTTTGCAAGAAATTTGAAGGTAGAAAATGGCTCATCTCTTTTTAAACACCAAAGCTCACTCTTTCCCTCTTTATCTGTTCCAAAAAAGAACTAATTCCTATTTATTCTCTGCCAGTGATTATAGGCACTAAATGTCCACAATTATGTTGCTGTATATGAATGTGGTGTTTGATGAATGTAACTACAACAATCACAAAGCAATAGAACGCAGAAGAAAAATGTGGTAAACTGTCATTTTTTAAAATTGTCACACTGAAGCAAAATTATAACATCTATACTCTGAAAGACAAAATTTTCCCACTAGTTAAGATTTGTGGGAGAAAAAATTTTATTTTTTATTATAAATGACAATAACTTGATATTTCCTTTCAATTGCACAAATAAGAGATTGTGTTTATTGCTTAGAATATATCTAGGCCATAGGGACAGAGACCATATTTCCTTTAATAAGTACAAAGATATATGAAATCAATAAAATTGTAATGGTGATAAACTTGATAATGAAAACTTCACATATTCATTTAGAATCTGAACTTTGACATTCATTGATGATTCATAAAATAACTTGAAAAAAAACTTTAAACTCTTCTTTTTAGACAGCTATCTATTGGGTCTTTATCCTACTACTTTTGCCTCACTCAGTGGTTTCTCATAAAGTCTCTGTTCCATTGAGTTGAGAATCCTTTCCCTGACAGAATTGGGAGGTGAAGCACAGAAGGGAAGTAGCTGTTCCTGTTGCTCAGATTTGCACATGAGGCCATTGTCTCGATCAGTGATTCTGCCGTCTGTACTGTGCTGATGGGTAAAAGCACAAGAGTGCCAGCATCCTCAGGCCTACCACCTGCTTCACTAGGAAGGAAGCTCTCAATGTAAACTATGTGTTTATCCCAAATATGAAAAGGAAGAAAGAAGCACACATCTAGGATACTAAGGTTGGATTACTGAGAAGAACGGGAAAGGAATAAATACATGCAGTAAAACAAATAAATAAATGACTAAATAAAATGCTCAAAGCCAAGAATTTTTATGATGTGTTAACCATTTGAATTTGTGGGTTAGTTTAACCTGTGTTCCCATATCTTTAGGACATGGAGAATTTTTATTGGTTACAAATTATTTTAAGATGGAAAAATTATGTATAACATCGTAACTGAAAGAAGTAAAAATCTCTTCTTCATAAGTATAAGAAAATACTGATTACAGATGTATGGGTTATACAGATTGTTTATATACCTCCCTATTTTCTCCTATGTAGACACACATGCTTATATATGTATATACAGATTCTATGTTATGATTCTCCTCATGTGTTCTCCTCATATGTACACAATATGTTATTATAAGAGAGAGAGGAGAGAAAGGAGAGAGAAAGAGAGAGAGAGAGACAGAGAGAGAGACAGAGAGAGACAGAGAGAGAGAGAGAGAGAGAGAGAGAGAGACAGAGACAGAGAGAGACAGAGAGAGAGAAAGAGAGAGAGAGAGAGAGAGAGAGAGAGAGAGAGAGAGAGACTTCTGTAGTATCACTCTGTCCACAATACAGACTGTATGTAAAAGGTGCAAGATAAGCAACTCCAAAGACTTATTTACTGATTTATTTGTTCTAGTAGAAGTTTTTGTTCCTATTGTTGGGATAATACTATATCATTTAGTAAGTTACCAAAAAATTAATGGTTTTGTCAAAAATACTTTTGGGTTTCTAAATACTGATATAGTAGAAAATATGTGTTTTGTCAAATCCATACCAGCACACTACAAGGAAACAAACCACAAGATGTGGTATAATCCTAGTACTCGGATCCCAGGGGTTCAAGTTCATCTTCAGCTACAGTGCAATCTTGAGAACAAACTGACTATTAGGAATACCTGTCTCAAAACAGGGAGAAGCAGGAAAATGCACAACCAGTTAAAGATAGGACCAAAGGGGAGGGAAGATGGAAGGGTGAGAAAGAGAGGAGAGAGAAGTGGATTGAAGGGAAATAGTGTAGAGGATGGAAGAAGACAGAATAATGGGAACATGTGGACTTGTTACTTAGTCAGAAAGGATGCCAGCTGCAGGAACCCCATACCAAATCACATTTACCTGAGAAGCTCAGAGTACACCGTCTCCCATGTTATACTCAATTTTCTCTCATTGGAATGCTTCTACTGCAGTCCAAATCAGTAGGGATTTCCAATATGCTCTTTAAAAAGAACTTCAGTTATTTTCTCATACATTAATTAATTCAATAATTATTCTGAAGTTCTTTCAAGTGTGATTCATTATTCTTACAACATCGTTTTAAAACCAGAAGACACCCCATGCTGGTGGACATGCATGCTTAAAAGTGAAATCACAGAAATGTAAGGTAAGTCTGTGTTCAGGTTTGTCTACACGTTCATAATATTGACATACTTCTCACCTTTACAGTTGATGCTGCTGTGACACTACTCAAGCTGACATTAAATATATGTCGGTGTTTCAGCTGTATTGTCTAATGATGATGCATGCCACTTCTAGACTTATTGGCTGTTATATAATCTGCAACAACGTGTATTTTCAAAAATTGTAACATTTTCTTCTTAAGTTGAGCTTTAAAGGTTCTCTATGTATGTAATACATGAATAACTATTGATTAACTAGAATAACTATTTGTGTCTGTGTGCTGTGGTGCATACCTTTAATATCAACATTCAGGAGAGAGGGGCAGGTAGATCATTGTGAGTTCAAATCCAGCATGGCCTACAAAGACAAATGCAAGTCAACCAAGACTACACAGTGAAACACTGTGTCCAACAAAACAAATTAAAAGATAAAACAAAAATAAAAGATAAAATCATTTGCAAATATCTTTATTGTATTTGTACTCTTTTTACTTATTTAGCATTATCTTTCCATCAAAAATCATTTATTATTTTGATAAACTGTAATATATATATATATATATATATATGATATTTTATTTACATTTCAGATGTTATCCCCTTACCCCATTCCCTCCCCCACCCAGGAACCCCCTATCCCATTGCCCCTCCTCCCATTTCTCTGAGGATGTGCCCCTACCTATTCCCCGACTCCCACCTCCCCACCCTTGGATTCCCCCACACATGGTGTCCAGAGTTCATGGAACCAAGGATCTCCTCTCCCACCTATGCCTGACAGGGCCATCCTCCTTTACATATACAGCTGGAGCCAAGGGTCCCTCCCTAAGTGCTCCCAGGCTGGTGTTTTAGACTCTGGGAGCTCTGGTTGGTTGGTATTATTAAAGCAACTGTAATAGTGTTACAACTAAGATTCCATTTCCAAATTTAAGGTCATGAAAATTTCTAAAATTTTTCAACAATGTTTTATTTCTTTTTTCCAAGTAATTTACCCATTGTTAGCTAGTCATTTACACACATACATATGAGCGTATGTACATACATATATGTATACACATAGATAGTGACGTTTGCCTGTGGTCTCTTTCTGATATTACATAGAGATATTTGTGCATATTTGTGCCAGCATTATACTATTTTTACAACCACAGTCTCCCATGGATTTTGAAATTGGAAGGTGGGGGACAGGTCTTGTCTTTTCCTTTTTCTAGCTTGTTTTAACTATTTCTATAGTTACCTATAGTAAATTACAGTCTGAATACTTTTAATGGAAATTTCCAAAAATAGCAAATGATTAGTTTTAACATAATTCTAACTAACATGATGAAATCTCATACACTAGAATCTGTCTGGTTAACACATGACTCATTTGCATATGGAATGTGTTTATTAAACACACCCATTCCCTGTCAGATGCCAACTTGCTTATCATATTTGTGGCTAGAATATCTCAGGTCTTACATTACAAAATTAACCTGTATTTTATGTAGAGAAGAGAGATAATAATCACTTGTAGCTGCTAAAACCTACAATATGCTTCTTTATCAGCAAAAGAAAGCACCACATACTACATTTTATAAAGATCTTATAACTGAGTCATTATTTTTATTTTTTTTCATTCAATGAGTGTTATTTTGGGGCTTAATAGTAAACTTATCCTGGAGAATGTTCTAGGTGTACTTGAAAATAAAGATTGCTGCTACTGTTGGGTGAAGAGTTTTAGATATATCTGTGGCCCTAGCTGATTCATTGTGCTGTATAAGTAATCTATTCCTATATTGATCTTCTGCCTAGATGTTCTATCCATTGTTGAAAGGAATATATTGATGTCTCCAGCAATTATTATAGAAATGCCATTTCTTCCTTCATTTCTGTCAATGTATATTTTATACTTGGTGGGAGTAGTTTTGTTTGATGTATATATTTTAATTGATGTACCCTTTTGAGGAATTACAACTGGTCAATATATGAAATCTATATTGTCTCTTATAACCTTTTAAACAAAGTATATTTCACCAAATCATCTTATGGCTATGCTAGCTATCTTCTGATTTTTATTTACATACAGGATATTTTTAACCACTCTTTTTATTTATTTTGTATTTTTAAAAATAAAAATGAGACTTTTATGGATAGCATGGAGTACATAATGTATTTTTTTCTTTTTAACCATTGTATCAATCACTGTGTTGGACTGGAAGTTTTCACTTGTTTAAACCGTTCCAATCTGTATCATTTTTTTATAAGGGAGGCTCACTTTACATTTCTATTATTTCTACATCAGCTTCCCATGTAGATTTACACTGCCATGCCCAGCACTGAAATGATTATTGAAAAAGACTGACTATTTTATTTTTTTCTCTATATCTTTGCAAAAATAATTTATTTTACATGTTTAGCTAAGTTGTTTGCAAGCATGTCTGTGTATCAGAGGTTTGCCTCATGCCAGAGGAAACCAGAAGAGGGTACTGAATCTCTTGGAACTGGAAAACCAGACAGTTGTATGATGCCATGAGGATGGTGAGAATCAAACTTGAATCCTCCAGAATAATAGTCTGTGCTTTTAACTGCTGAGACATGAATCTGTCCAGCCTCTGGTTTTCTGTATGTCTTCTCTGTTTATCCCTTACATTTGGGGTAATGTCTCATTTTTTTTGTCTAATCAATGAGTTAATAAAGAGTCCTGTGTGTGTGTGTGTGTGTGTGTGTGTGTGTGTTTCTTGCACATTTATTTTTGGTTCTTATAAAGTTTACATGTCAAGTGCTAACTCACCTTTAACAGCATATAACATTCATGCACAACTACAGGGCCAACTGATGTTGTTGCTCTCACAAAATCTTTATAGACTTCAGTCGAATCATTTATATTTTTCCTTGTTATGCTTCTGCTTTGCATCATTCATATAACCTTAAAAGTACTATTTTTACTTCTGTGAACTTCGTGTCTTGCAATTTTCTATATTTTAATTTTTATAACAATGCTATATACTTTGAAAAAGATCAGATACTCAGGATTTTATTCAACAGTAAAATCTTAAAGATTAAGATTACTAATCTGAATTACAAAATGCTTTGAGAAATTTTGTATGACCCCAGGTTTATTTTCTATTAAATGTGATTTCATAGCAATTTTTTACATCCCCTTATTATAGACAACAAGTGAAATAAATTATTGAGCATGGTAAATATAAATAATACCAAAGAAGAATTGGCTTTCAATTTATGAGGAACATACCATAAATTTCTTTTAGCATGCTCATCCATAGAGAAAACATGAATATGAGCATAATGCTGTTAGACTATTATTGATAATTTTATTGCTAACTTTCTAAAACAAGAAGTGCTTTATTCCTCACTTTCTTTGAATATGGATTCATAATTTTATTTGCTTCTATTTAAAAAATTATTTATACTCATCTATAGAATAAAATAATATTTCAATTCAATATATCCTGAAATTTGCTGTAGGAAGAATTTAAAATATTCATTATCATGTTATAATCAATAACCAAAATATACCTTATAAATCTGCCAGTTTGAATCTTTGTTAGCATGAAAAAATTTTTAGATTTTGCTTAAATAGCAAAGGTCAAATCTGAGTGATTTTAAGCTTAAGGAAATGATTGACTCAGATAGAACCTCATGAGTTTTGAAAATATAAGAAGTATTCTTTGTCTATCATCTTTGTTATTATGGATATGCAGTTTTAAGGCTCACTGTTAAGACTTTTTACTAGTGAAACAATACAAACACATTCATTTTTGAGGATTCTTTGTTTTTGTTTTTGCTTGGGAATAGCAGATGGTTGGGAATTCTGATATTCTTAAAGGATTCTTTAGTGATGTTCCCCACTCACTACACATGTGCCGACTAGTTTTATGAGAACTTGACACAAGCTAACGTCATTCAAAGGAGGAACATCAATGGGGAAGATGACTCTGTAAGGTCAGGCTACAGGGTATTTACGTAATGAGTGATTGATGGAGGAGGGAACAGCCTATTGGGAGGGATCACCCTTGAGCAGATGGTCCTTGGTTCTACAAGAAAGTAGCCTGAGCAAGCCATGATGTGCAAATCAATAAGCGAAACTCCTCGTGGACTCCATCAGCTCCTGCCTCCAAGTATCTGTCCTGTTTGAGATCCTGTCCTGACTTGGCTCAGTGATGGACTGTTACCTGTATATTAAACAGAAATATACTCTTCCTCAATTAGTTTTCGGCATGCAGTTTCACCAGAGCAATAGTAGCACTAACTAGGACATCATACTTGAAAGCAATATATATGAATAGTCAAAGTCTGGTTTTACAGTTAACTCTTTAGCTTTGTGTCAGGAAGCATATGAGGTATCCATTAGTAATGATAAGAAATTTCTACATTTTATTATTTGGAAAAATAAACATGTATCACCATTTTTTTATCTAAAGGAAATCAGATAAAGCCCTTTTTTTAAAAAAACAAAACTGATTCAATTTTTGCATATGCAAATGCAACCCAGGAAAGAGACAGTGCTTTTTTTTCTAAAGGGTCACAAAGAAAACCACGGCAAGGATCATAGGAATTGGTGTGATGGTCCGAAGAAAACTGGCGCAGAGACTCAAAGGGAGTGGCTTTATTACAATTGTGTGACTTTATCGGAATAAGTGCATCCTTGTTGGAGGATATGCGTCACTGGGGGTGAATTTTGAGGATTCAAATGCTCAAGACAGGTCCAGTGTGACTCGTTGCTGTCTTTTGATCCATATCAGCACTGCATCTGTCTATGAGCAACCATACTTCTCACCCTGATGGTAATGAACAAGGTCTGAAACCGTAACCCAGCCCCAATGTTTTTTCTTTATAAAAGTCGCTGTGCTCATGATGGCTCTTACAGCAATAGGAACCATAACTGAAACAATGTTTCTTTCTTATTTTACTTACATCATCTATTTGTAACACGATCATTGGTGTATTTATGCATCTGTTCATTGGTTTAATGGGTATCAAGAGTTTATAAGGAGTTTGTGTCTTTCTTTTTTAGAATGGCAAAGCTCTTAACTTTAAGAATGAAAATGTATGCTTTAAGTGTCTTACGTATAAACTTCAGAACATTACCAAACACAACATATGGAACTTGATAATAAATCCTATAATCTGAAAACATCAGGGAAGATTTTGTGGCTTCGACAGCTGCTGGTTTAGATAGCTCCTCCTCTCCTCTTCTCTCCCATTGATCAACAAGTAGTGAATATTATGCTGTGTGAAGAAACGCGCATAAAATGATGGAAAAACCAAAGAATCCCTGAACACATTTTTAAATTATTACAATAAAACTTCATGGTTCATTCTTAAAAATAGTATGTTAAAGCTTTAATATTTTCGATGTCATTGTTTATTGTTAATATGAATCAGTATGCTTGAGCTGGAAGGGGGGTTAGTTGTTCATTTACAGACATTGATTTTTCGACCCATTACAGAAACAGAATAAAGAAAGGCTGTCAAACAGTGACTGCCAGCGAGATGGCTAGATTCCTGTCTCTTACCTTCTTTTTTGCTTATTCTTTTGACGAATGGGAGTCTCCACTCTCATCATTTTTTTCCACCAAGGGCAAGTTAGAGAAAAGCCCACCAAACTACCCAGACTAATAAATTTTGGAATCTGTACAAATGAATATTTGTCTGGATTTTTAAAATGCCATTCAATGTTATTAACATCGTACTACATGGCACATATTAACTCGATGGTGTTCACAATCTCAAAAGTTTTTGTTTTCCATCTAGTAGTATTTTTTGAAAAACAGGCAAAATATTCAAATCACTCTATTCCTGATACATGTGTGTAGCACTTCTATCTATATTCAACTGAGACTGAGACACTCCATGAATACAGTATAGAAGGATATGAAGCCACACAACCAACTAAAAACTTCCCGTCAGAATGAAGCAGTGAAAAATTTGAAAGTTACTGGTTTCCACTCTACACTCAGTTAATGGAGGAGAATAGGGTTTAAAAACCAGTGACTTCAGCATATTCCTTGGGGTTGGGAAACTTCAACACAACTAAATGTAACTTGTGGAATTTTACCTTTTTAGAATGATTTTTTGAAGTTATTTGTAATATTTATTCCTAAAATCTTTGCTCTTACTAATCCATGTGTTTCCTAGTTAAAAAAAAAAATGGGGGGAGGAGATAAATTTTAAACTCAGTGTAAAAGTGATTTCCTCTAACGGAAATAGGATTCTTTTTTCAAATTTATATAATTAAGCCATTTTAAACAAGGTAATATTTGTTCATTTTAATAGTATAAAAATCATTTGATACTCATGTCATTTTCAGGAATGTTATTCTTATTTAAAACCATATTGCACTTATCCAAAGGACTGTCTAATTTTGATGGTTTATATAAACATTCATATATTTTTGGTAAATCTTACTATAGAAGTATAATTTATTTTAATATTTATTTATTTCATATCCATGTACATGTGCCTGAATGTATGGATATACACCACGTTTATGTAAGAGCCAGAAGAAATCAAAAGAGTGTGTTGGATTCCTAAAACAGAATTGTAAGCTGTTT
Organism: Grammomys surdaster; assembly: GCF_004785775.1. Classification (NCBI taxonomy): domain Eukaryota; kingdom Metazoa; phylum Chordata; class Mammalia; order Rodentia; family Muridae; genus Grammomys; species Grammomys surdaster. Next base: position 2,347,728 of record NW_021604698.1, read on the forward strand.
TAAGCCACAATGTGGATGTATCATACGCATTTTCAAAAGAGTCTCAAGGAGACTAGAATGTATCAGATGTGATATATCTGGGTGTGACATCTACAAGTTTAAATGGATTAAATATGTGTCAAAATTAGCATTAAATACCCTAAATATATTCCCTGCAATACTCAAATTTACATGTTTAAAAGTGCTACTATTTAACTTACATAGTTGTCTTTCACCACTAATTCTACAATCACAACTAAAGTATCTACTTAATTTGGTAAAAGTATGTGATTGATGAGTCAGATAAAGGCCTTGAGTTAACCACTGTAACCACACTTGACCAAAACAGGTGAGATAGTGTGAAAAAGTACAATGCCTGAGATTCTTCATTGTCAACAGGGACACTGTATACTCATTAGACTCACCCACCAATTCTGTCAAGTCTGAACTAGACAGTTAATGAGACACTGCTGCCAGAATTCTCACGAAGATTCTCTCCATTGGCAAATCACATTTTATACCATTTTGTTTGTATTATGAAAAGTTTTACCAAAAGGAACATAACTGAAATAAAAAAGAAACAATGTATAGAACTGTGTAAGGTTTGAAAATAGAAAATAAAAGCTTTAATAAAAATTAAAATATAAAAATTATTTTAATATATTACACAAACTATCAAAACAGCTTAAGCTTACGGTACATATTGTTACTGCTGTAGAGGCACTACAAACCGTACATACATTGTGTTTCTATGTAAATCATGATAATGTGATATTGGAACTCTTAGGGAACATATTAAATGTCTGGAAAGGGTTTAAACATTATAATAGGAAGATAATTATATTAGGTTATATGTTAAGTTAGAAGAGTACTTATGTAATAGTAAAGTATTTTTTAAAAAGTGAAATAATGAAATTCATTGTGTCCATAGTATATGTTCACAGGATTTTCAATCATTTAGATTTGCTGTATTAAGTCCTGTATCCTGTAGATGACTACATTATTATTATTACTTATCAGAAATAGTATATAAACAAAATTATAGTTTCATTTAGAAAAAATAAATTTGGTTTAAACAAGTACATAATTTTCTTTTGATCAGATACAAATAAATTTACTACATGATTCTTTTGTATATGTATTATACACATATGTGCACACACACACACAAATTTCCAAAAATTAGTAGACAACTAAAAATATCTCCACCAGTCTCTCAGAGACATAAGATGTTTTTCCCTGTGAGGGTTATTGTAGAAGATTATGATTTAGCTAAGCCATTTGCATATACATACATCACGAACTTTAATCTTACTCATGATGAGCTTAGGATCTTTGTATCTTCTGTCTTTTCTCATGTCACGAATCATCTTTTCCTCAAACAATCTCACTATTACTTTGAAGTCTAAAAACTTTAAGAGTAAGGATTCCTCATATAATTCAAGACTTTAATTGTTCTATTGTAATCAAAATTTACAAAATTCACAGAAACCCTCTTTTGGTATATACATTTATATATGTATATACCAACATATATAATTAATATAGAATATAGAATATAGAATATAGAATATAGAATATAGATTATAGAATATAGAATATAGAAAGAATATAGAATATAGAATATAGAATAAATATAGAATATAGAATATAGAATATAGAATATAGAATGTAGAATGTAGAATATAGAATATAGAATATAGAATTAATATAGAATGTAGAATATATAAGAATATAGAATATAGAATATAGAATATAGAATATAATATGTAATATGTAATATGTAATATGTATATTATATAATAGCATGTACTATATATATATAATATAGTATATATTATATATACATAAAGTATATTATATATTAGACAATTTGTTTTTTCATTCCGATTAACAATGATTCACTCTGAGGGAACTGCCTTATCAATATTGTACATACCTCTTCATACATTCTACTTATGAGTATTTAGGATTATAAATAACATTTACTTTAAGAGGCACAGACAGTTTTTGAGATTTTGTACTGAATATAAACATGTTAACTGATGAGGAAGAAACAATCCTTTACCTAGCAGATGCTTCTCGTAATTTTGTTTTGATAATTTCATAGTGGGTCATATACTTAATACACACTTGATCAACTAACATAAAATTCTAATAAAAAATTTGACACTTAACATGTGGGAGGTTTATGTAGTCTTAGTTTTCTTAAGTACATGAATTTATTTACATTTAAATTAAGAGTAGATGTCCATTTATTCTTTACTCAAAAGTTTCTACAGTAACAATTTCTTAGGCTAGGTATTATTCCAATAATATCACTATAAAGGTTTGTTTTCACAACAGTTTTATTTAGATGTTTCATTTAAGAGATAGAATGAAATCATGATATTTAACACCAAAATCTAATAATTTTAAATAAAACACATAAAATTAATCTGGAAATGTTAATTATATCTACAAAACTTTCCTTTGTGATATTATATGGTTTCATTTAACTGAAAACTGTATATTGTTTCAAATTTATTTGGAAAACGTCTTTGGAAGGATTTCAGTGTATCTCTTCTTGTTCATTATGTGTGTGACCCTGTGTGGGTTTGTGCACATCCATGCAAGTAACTGTAGACTGCAGAAGTGGGTGCCAGACCTCCTAGAGCTGCATTTACAGATCACTGTGAAACTCCGTGATATGTGTTCTGAGAACGAATTCAGATCCTTTGTCAGTGCAGAATCTTCTTTTTAACTGCTCAGCTATTCCTCTAGCCCATTGGACATCTCTTCAAATCTAATAGTTCTTTACAGAAAAGTTACTAAATTCTATAGTCTATTTTTGTTTCTTTACTTGCTTGCTTCATTTTCTCCTTTCTTTCTTTAGTTTCATTTCTTTCATTCTTTTCTGTCTGTCTTCCTTTCTTTCTAATTCTTTAAGTAATGTTGAGTGAAACATGATTGTTTCATATTTTTAAATAAGATAATGTATCTTAAAATTTATGATTTTGATGGTATATTTTTCTATGAATCTTGGATAAAATTTCATAGCACTAGCAGCGAAATCACATGGTTACTGATAAGTGATTTAAATGCAAAGTTGATTTTTGGTTGCGGTATTATTGTTGTCTTCTGGGTGATTGATATTTTCACCCAAGACTATCCTATAAGCTGTACAAGAAACAAGTGCTATTTCATCTATAACCAGTTGCACGTGAGAAACGTGCATTGTGAGCTTCCAATTAGAAGTTCCTCTTTCTGTGTACTCAGTAACAAAATCCATCACCTCTCTCAAGTATGAATTCAAAATTCATTCTCCATCAGACAGATGGATAGTGCAATGATAATCATGCTTAAATTCTGATTTTATTTCTAAGAGTACTAATTTTCTTATTTTTTTTATAAAAATCATGTTCTTTTTAAGATTATGTTACATATAAGAATAAGATTTAGCAAAGATAAGTTGGCTAAAAAATTAGGGTTAAATCCTGGTCAAAATAAACTAAAATCTCCTCGGAGCTTGCTTTGCACTCATATATCCACAGTCCTCCCTAATATTCAGTCCACCCAACATCTATGTGTAGAGTGCCACACTATTTCAGTTATGAGCAATGTTTGTAGGTATTTAAAGTACAGACAGTTGGCAATATGAAAAAGAGAAAACAGTTCAAGAAAGACCTCCTTGAACACAGCAGGATGCTGTTTCACTGCTCCCCTCCAAGAAGTACAATTCAGAGAGCTTTCCTCAGCAAAGACAGAAGTTAATACTCATCTTCTAAAAGGTTCAACTGATCTGAACCTTGGTGAAGTTCTTACTGGGTTTCACTTCTTTCATAGAATCCAGGTGTATTTTTCTCCTCAATGAGAAGAAATAAAAGCTTCTGACAATACGGAATATATATATTTTTTTTACTTTTTTTGTGATGGAAATGGATTATTATCTCAACCAATGGTCACTTTTTTCTTTGTGAAGAATGGTCCTGTGCTTAATGAGAAATGAAGCTGAGTCAGGTTTAAAGAGAATTGGGAAGATAAGATTATAATAATTAGTATTAATTGTCAACGTGACAGCATTTAGAATCACCTGGTAGAAAAGCCACTCTCAAACTATGCCTGTGGGGGATTATCTAGACTACAGTGGTTAGAGAAGGAAGACCCAGCATAATTAAGAACAAGCTTAGTATTTAGTCCTGGGAACTGGTACTTCATGAAGTGGAAAAGATGAGCTGAGAAGCAGCAAGAATTCACTCTTCTCTAATGCTGAGTATGGATATAAAGTGACCAGCTGCTCTTAGCTCCCTGTCTTCCTTGACTTTCCTGCTGTGATGCACTGTTGCCTTGATCTTTGGGCAAAAATAAGCCCTTTCATCGTTAAAATGGTTTTGTCAGAGTATTCTATCAGAGTGAGAGTAAACAAATGAGAACAATGACCATGACAGTTTATTCTGTGAAAGAACTAAAATTATGGACTCAGTTTTTCAAATCACTGGATTTGTTGGTTGGAATATTTTTTCCTAGCATAGATAATCAGAAATGGTCTACGCAAGTCTAGCTAGTGTAGAGAATCCAAACAACTCTGTACTTATTTCAGGCTACAGCTTATGAGAGTTAAAATTAAAAGCAATGTTTATTATATCCATACAATCATAATTAAGAAACAGATTATGTAATTCATGATGAGCACAAAATGATAAAGAGAAGGTGGCTGAGGGAAATGAAAAGGAGGCAATCAGAGTTAACAAATGTTAATACATAGAAAAGCAATAAGGGTAAAGAATAGTTGGGAGATCTTGGTCACTGGGTTATAGAGAGCATTGGAAGTTCTGAATTCAGAAAAAAAAATGGAATAATCGTTGGAGAAAGAGTCTTTCTGAAAACGCTATTGTCTTCTTTCTTTATTTTATACTATACTGTTTTCATTTATTTGTTTAATTTTAAGACAGAGTCTCATTCTGTAAACCACACTCCCCTCAAACTTGTAGTAATTATTTTACTTCAGCCTCACACATATTCCTAGCTCTATCATAGTAAGGTGAGTAATAAATATTATGTACTTATTTTGAATGGAGACCTGTTTATCACATTGACTGATCAAAAAAATCAAATAAAAATAAAAACAAAAACAAAATTATGTAACCTATATGTTCTTCTTTTTTCTGAGGGCATTTTCAGGTGGTATTTTTTTTTAAATTTGCTGATGTGTGAATTGCTTTTACATTCAAGTATGAAACTGACAGAATTTTGTTAAGCTAAAGCCAATGCAATAATGAATGCCATTTTTTTTACATAAAATCGTTGTGCTTTATATTTGTTTTCTTGACACAGCAATTTAAATACCACACTGTTTCAAAGAACAAGTATAACCAAGCAAAATCAAGCTTGTTCATTCATATATATTAGTTTGATAGACCAACTTGAAAATGTCTCTTTTATTTTATATTTTTAAGTTTTGAGACTATAAGTTAATTATAATTACATTTAGTTACATTAATTTAGTTAATTCTTTACATTTCTTCCTCCTAACCCCTTTTATCCATCTTTCCCTTCCTGATCTCTTCAAATTTATGGAAGCAAATATAAACCACAAATGTTTTATGTAAAAATGACTCTTCTCATCGTGTTAGCCTTAGAAAAACTTTTTTGTTGTTACTGCATGTATATGTGATTATGTGTATAGATATGTATTCTTAAATTTAAGCCTCGGTGTGTATACTATTACTTGCATGTGTGTTTTCTGGGCTGAGCAAATATTTGTAATGGAATTCTACTTGATTAAACCTCTACATTTCCTTTGGAGTCATACAAAAAGAATTCTTAAGAAACTGTCAGCTTGAGCAGACATCAAACATGACATTCTTATCAATGACCTCAAAAAAAAAAAAATCAACTATTTGGGAAAAATCTCTCTGAAGACACTAAATTAAAACCAGTTTGTGTATATTCATTCCACCTTTTCAAACCTTACGTCATGTAATATAAAACATACTCAATAGCAGTGTAGCGACAGGAAAATTACTATCCTGTGGGCTCCCCAAAATCATAGATCTACACAGTAGGCAAACAGCATTCAAACCCTGTTTGGCAGAGATGCTGGTCTCTCAACAGGGGGAGGTTGTGGCACAGAACCAAAGCATATCTAGACCATCTGCTCCTGTTGGCAAAGCTCATGTCAGCTGCCAATTGTAATACTCAACTCAGTCCCAAAGGCCTTGTACTTCCTTTCAGGTTATTACAATATACTAAAGCTTTCAGTGTACTTATGCAGTTTGGTATTTTTGTATCATTTTAGGCATTCTTAAGAAAATATGTTTGAAACAAAATAATTTACTTTAAATTTTATAGACATGAATATTTCACTTAAAAGTTAACTTTTCTTGCAAAGTTCTTCATCTATTCTAGAAAAATGAGTTAGAATAGTTTATTTGGAAATTTCAGGAAGAAATTTAAACATTAATATTTAAATGTTATTGTTCTAGAACATTCTTTCTTTGATTTATTTCTCTATCTTCTTGTATTTGTGAGTAAACTTAAATAATTTAGAGGGTGAACTTCTTATTCTGATTCAATGTGCATCACAATTTTAGCTTCTAATAAACATCTCACTATAAATCATTCCCAAATGAGAGCAATGTAACACTCAAAATTATAAACTTTATATCATATATTTAATTAAAATACAGTAATATCACTTCATAAATTTCACCACAAATCACTTCCACTCACCGCCAATACCTCTCAAATTGAGCCACTGTTATTACTATTACATACCCATAGAAACAGATAAATATATAAATATATAAATATAGTATGCTGAGCCTGGTATCTCTATGCACTTAGACAAATGCTATGTGCTAAATAACTTACACTGAAGCATACCATCACTGCTAGTTTTGATACATTCATTAATCTATGTTAGAATCTTCCTCTGAATTCTAAAATATGACTTTATCTACTCACTCTTTGTGTTCTTTCTTTGCCTCAGTTGCCTCACAGGTAGCTTATTGTGAAAATATATTGTGATAATATATTTTCAGGTCATCAAGACTCCAGAATTTACCTCAACTTTCCTTCCCTACACAGCTAAGATTCTGACAACAGTGTAATGACATTGCTTCACCTATTTGAACGTCAAAGTGCCTCCTGTTAAGTAGGAGCTTGTGTAGATCCAACATATGGAAACAAATAGAGTAAGATGGCTAGGAGATAGAAGGTGAAGTTTTCAGTTTTATTTTTCTTCAGCTAACAACATTAAAATATATTGCACTGAGAGAATGAACCCTTAAAATGTGAAGTTATAAAAGATTAGAAAAGAATATATTATACATATATGTATATATAAATAAATTGAATTTTTAAGTACAAATTAACTCTGAAAAACATAAAAAATAAGGTTTTATTATGTAAGAAGCAAAGAATAATTAAAATGTTTATTTATAGTATATAGTCTATTAAGTATTACTTTGAGTAAAGATTTTTCTCTAGAAAACAATTATGAAACATGAAATTTATAATGATTTAAAAAACACATCGCTTTATATTCTCAAGAGGAACAGCCTACAACACAATTATGAAATAATACTTTGAAATAAAGAGCTTTGTCAATCTCTTGAAAATTATGAGATTTTTATATCATAGCATTAAAAATCTGTGTGCTGGCCTGGGAAGATGCATTCTTTTTTGGTGCCAAATTGAATCTATAATATAAAATTCACATAATCTCAAGGTATTTACACCAAATGCTGAGTAGTTTCATCTAACTAATACCATCCCTTATATTAATTGTAAATGACTCTAATATATAACATATTCTACATGCTTTGGAAACCATTGGTATCAGTTATTTAGAAAGCAATGACATTCATAAAAAGATTTGTACGTGTCTAGTCCAGTCATAACCTTTATTTTTTGTGGACTATGACTTCAGAAATGCAACAGGTTGTGGTACAAGGACATAGTAATAAGAATGATTTTCCCCAGCAGCTATGACTTTATTTCAGAATCTGTTTTATGCTGCACATGAAAAAGCTGGAAGAATGCAGAGGAGATCAAAGATCATTTAGGCTGTCGTCTTAAACTCACCATCCTCAAAATAAAGCAAAGTATCATAACTAATTTCAATATGAGCCAAGAAAACAATATTTACTTTGCATATCTTACAACAATAGATGGCAAAACTACTATAGTTATATTGAAACAATTTAGGAAGTATGATACCTGCACAAAGAAGAGTAGCATAACAAAAGAATATAATATAGGACATAGAAATAAATCCTCAAAACTACTGACATCTGATTCTTAGGGAAGGTGCCAAAATCAACCATTGGCTAAATTGCAGTCCCCATAGCAAACGTTGTGGGGAACCAAGGTATCCACATATAGAAAGTAAAATGAGATCCTTACCCCTCAACCTATGCAAATAATCAAGCTACACTTTGAAATAAGGCATAGATCACTGATATTAATAGAGGAAAACAATTTAATATATAGCAGGAGGAAATTTCCTTCTGAACAGGACTAGCAAGAATAGACAAATGTTTCTTTCCCAGATAGTAACTGTCATTTTTTCTTTTTTCTTTTCTTCCTTCCTTCCTTCCTTTCTTTCTTTCTTTTTTTTTTTACTGTATTCAGTGGCTTTCAAATACAAGAATGCAAAGATTCACTTGGGGACAAACACACAAAAATTAATACTTCTATTTATCTTGTAGAGATTTGAGCAAACTTACAGTTCACTCAGCTTCTTACTTTTTCTCTCATTCTCATACTTCCCATCGTTACATACATCCTTGTTCAAGGGCCTTGGAGGAAATATTCTTTATCAGATTTTATGTCTTATGTTTTATCTTCAAGGGCATCCTGATCTAGGACAGTTGGTATCAGGAACAGTCTTAGTAAACAAATTCTAAAATGGGATTTAGAGAATGAATCACTTGCTGGACAGCTGGCAGTGTCAGCACTCTCAGTACTAGTAGGTAGAATATGAATAGCTTCTGGCATGCTATGCCAATATAATAGCTAAAATATTTACCATTGATGCCCTGGAATGAAATTCTTATAAAAAGAAGATATTGTGGTAGATTCAATGTTCACTTGAATTTGAAAACTACAAGGAAAATCTAATCTTAAGAATGTTAAACTGAGTTTCCTTTGGTTATTCATAGCAAACAATGGCTAATAAGATCAAAGTGTAATCATCAATTCAGAACAATCTGTGAAGGCATAATCAGCAATATGTGAAGAGACCAGAAACTTCTGCAGCCTGACCACAAGCACAAACACCTAGACTCCTGCCTTAATCATTGGGGAGGAAAGCATTAGACAGATGTAAATTATCATGTATAGAATAGTCACAGATTCTAGGACTAACTTACAAGCAATGTAGTACACAGTCAGCAGGGAAATGGTTAGCACTTAATATTTTGAATAAAAATATGTGAGCATATGCCATAGGGAAACTGAAAATAAGCAGTTTCTTGAATACTCTGAATTGAAAGGCGCTCCCTTGGTTGAACAGAGTGCCCTTCCACCTTTCCAGAAAAAAAGGAAGGAATAAAACACACTGAGTGCTCTCCACTCAAGAGCACATCACAATCTTTTTAGAAATTTAAAGGAAAATTATTAAGTACTAGCAAGGTGTCACTGAAAATGAATGGGAAGAGACAGCTTATATACCAAAGAAGTTTCAGACATTAGCTAATTTTTCAGCAGAAGCTCGAACATGCATATCTAGCTGTAAGATTTCTGAGTCCCATGGAGCAGAGCATAACTTTGTGTAATGAAAAGTGTATTCTGATGAGATTGCAAAAGAGCTTGCACTTTCTTGCAGTGCTGGTAAGAATGCAAAATGGTGCCACTCTGCAAACTAGCTGGTATTTTGGAAATATACAAAAAAATGTGCTTATCCTATGTGTTTATTACATGCCTCCATATTTGGTTAAATGCAATGAAAGTGTATTGTACTAGACTAGGGGATTGCTACTAAAATTGGCCCAAACTTGGTTGCTTAAAATAGAAAATTATTTTCTCAGAATTAAAAATATTTATTTTTCTCTACTGAAGTAAGAAAAGCCATGTGGAGGTATCTGGAATTTTTGTCTCCCTACTCCAGTCAAAATATTTAAGTAAAAATCATTCTGGATCCAAATAAGAATAGCATTGATTAGAGATATCTTGACTCAGTTTTTTCTGATCTAGTTGCAGTAATATGAGTCACACACTAATTTAATTCACAGATGTAACCCATACAAAAAAACACAGGGAAAATAGCAGCATAGGTAACTGTAGGCTTCGATTTTTTAAAACCTACTTTGAATAAAGGTTCTCAAATACTTCGACCCCCACCTTTCTAGCCCACAGTCCAAAGACAGGAGAGAAAAGATGGTAAATAGGACAAGGGGAGGTGGATCTGTTTAGAAGTAGTTCCATGGAGCAATTCCTAGCTCTGTTTGTCAGGATACTAACAGTCCAGTTCAGTAGTTTCAGGATACCAAATATGAGACAGCAGCAGTGGCACATTCCAAAAGATATAGCTAGCCCTCCACCAAATCAGCAGGAGCAGCGAGAACCATATGGGACACCAGGAGAAGTTCTCTACTGTGTCTCTCTCAGTGAAGAAGAAAAAGTACACATAGAGGGACCCATGGCTCCAACTGCATATATAGTACAGGATTGCCTTATCTGGCATCAATTTGATGGGAGCCCCTTGGTCCTGGGGAGGTCCGATGACCCAGCATAAGGGAATGCTAGGAAGCAGAGGCAGGAATAGGTTGGTGGGTGGAGGAGCACACTCATAGTAGCAGAGGCAATGGTGGAAGGAATAAGGGATTTGTGGAGGGGAAACTAGGGTGGAGGATAACATTTGAAATGTAAACAAATGGAATAACCAATTAAAAATATTTGTAATACTAAATTATATATGCATAAATTATACATACAACAGTAAATGTATTATGAATATATTTAAATATATTATAAGTATGTATTTAATATCAAAATTAATTATGTTATAACTTTTAGAATTTTTAAATTTTATTTAATCTTTTTCTTTTTTACACTCCAGATTTTATTCCACTCACAGTCAATCCTCTGACTGTTCCACATCCCAGGCCTCCTTCCTGTCCCATCTCCACAAGGATGTCCCTACCATCCCACAACCCACCCTCCACCCCACCAGACCTGTAAACTTCCTGGGGCCTCCAGTCTATTGAGGGTTAGGTGCATCTTCTATGACTGAACTCAGATCCAGCAGTCCTCTGCTGTATGTGTTGGGGACCTCATATCTGCTGGTGTATGCTGCCTGGTTGGTAGTCCAGTATTTGAGAGATCTTGGGGTTCCAGGATAATTGGGACTGCAAATCCTCCTACAGGGTTGCCCTCCTCCTCAGCTTCTTTCAACTTTTCCCTAATTAAATCACACGGGTCAGTAGCTTCTGTCCTTTTGTTCAGAGTAATATCTGCGTCTGACTTTTTAATTCCTTGTTGGGTCTTTCAGAGGACAGTCATGATAGGCCCCTTTTTTTTTCAGCATTCCATAGCCTCAGTAATAGTGTCATGCCTTGGGGCCTCACCATGAGCTGGATCCCACTTTGGACCTCTCGCTAGACCTCCTTTTCCTCAGGCTCTTCTCCATTTTTGTCATCCCTGCAGTTCTTAAGGACAGGAACAATTATGGATAGGAAGGTTTGACTGTGGGATGGCAACCCCATCCCACATTTGATGCCCTGTTTTTCTGCTGGAGGAAGTCTCTACAAGTGAACTTTTTGAATTTGTAATCAGCATATATATTAAACTCATGACATCTTCTTACATTGTTATTTTTACAATATACATATTAATAAATATCTAAATAGATAGATATAAATTTTAAGAGGGGGGAGAGAGAGAGAGAGAGAGAAAGAGAGAGAGAGAGAAAGAGAGAGAGGGAGAGAGAAAGAGAG
>NW_021604698.1:2360027-2571535 GCF_004785775.1 Grammomys surdaster
GAGGGAGGGAGAAAGGAGAAGCTGGCCATGGAGATTTCCTGTCAGTGTCAGTAGAAACATATTTATACTCTCTCCAAACATCACGTGTCCTCCCACAGGACTCATTTAGCAAAACACCATGTGAGTCTGCATCACATGGCTCTACCAGAAACTTCTGATTCAGGTAACAGCTACACAGAAGAAATGCTAACTGTACCAATCATGGTATCTTTGATATATCCACACAAACAAGGCCTCCATCATGTGTTAGCTTTTGGTCTGACAGATGAATTTCTACCCTTTTGTAGAACGAACCATAAGAATCAATTTTCCTTAATGAGGAACAAGCAAGAATCCATAACTGCAATCTTTCCCAGGTGCTGATTATAGATTGCTACTCTAAGAGTATTGGATCACCACACTGAGTGTTTTACATCATTGTAACTAGTAAGCATAAACTGATGGATAAGGTAGAGATTATATTTGTACTGTACAGAGGGTACTCTAGTAATATATTGAGGAATTAAATGATCTGGCAAATTCAATAAGAAAGAAACAGATGCTTTGTAGGTCATTTTGAGTTCAGAAAGAAAGAAGTTCCACATGTGTTGTTTGAACATGGTGTGTTCACAAACTTAACAAGTCCATAATTTAAACAAAGGCCTATCTAACTTTTATGCGATCTAAGGAAGAAAACAAAGCCGTAAACAGTATTCCTCCATGCTCTCCCCTTCAGTTTCTCCCTCTAGGTTACTGTTCTGGAATTGCATCTGTTGGGTTTATAAGCTGAAACGAACTAATCCCTCTCTTCCACCAAAAAATTAGAAAAAAAAATATAGAGCAGGTTCAGTCCACATCCATTGAGATTTCTATGTTGTATTGAGTTTATTATTCTTATATATGAGGAAGTGTATGTCATTTACATAAGAGAAATACATTTCATTTTTAAAGCTGAGGCTGTGGCTAGCTGCTTGGGTTGATCTAAAGAGATTATCTAACCAGAGACATAAAAAGAACATGAAATGGAATGTGACATTTTGAACAATGATTTTGCATGCCTAATAGTTTAACTGGGGAGGAATAATGGCAGCCATCCATTAGCCCACAGAAGAGAAATATTTAGGTAATTAGGAGCAGGCTTAGACATGACAGATCACTTCACAGACATTTATATTGTACCAATCACTGTCCCTCCATCACTGTGTTAGCCACAACTAGATTTTTCCAGCACTAGCTATCAGAGAAAGAAAAATCTAAGTACAATTCTCAGTTGATATAGCTTAATGTTTACAAGGAAGAAATATATTACTGATGAACTGTAATTGAGAATAAATCTAGGCAGATTCCTAAGGGCCTTATTTATGTATCACAGAAGTGCACGGTAGGACAGGTGTCCACCACATGAATGTATGGCGCCTGTGGAGGTTAGGAGAGAATCAGGTCCCATTTAGCTGGAGTTACAGGAAACAGAACTCTTGTACTTTGAAGAAAGTCAAATAAGTATTTTTCAATGCTGAGCCAATCTCTTCAGCCCTGCATACCATTGATGTCCATACAGGGAAATTCTCTAGTTTTCTGATCTCTCTCAACACCTACAATTTCAACAAAATAATTTGATACTGTTTAGAGATTAGTACTTGCTCTGTGATTCATTTCCACTCAACACAAATATCTTTCTCTGTGTCTCTGTCTGTCTCTGTCTCTCTGTCTTTGTCTCTCTGTCTCTATGTCTCTATGTCTCTCTATCTCTCTCACCCCCTTTCTCTCTCACTCTTCTCAACCTTTCTGACATGGTCATCAGCTACCACTTGCGACTGCAGCCATGTATGTGCTTCTACTATGGATTGTGTCTCCTGGAGTTGTGGGCATACGTATGTTATTTCTTCGTTAAGTTGCTTTTGATAGTTGGCTATGGGTAGAATAATGAGAAAAAGTAATATATGCACTCATCAAACTAAATGCAAAAACTACCCAACAATGTCAGAAATATAACACAAAGTGCATGAGAAAGAAGCCATTTAAAAAGGAACCAAATTTATAATTAAGGCTAAGAAATCAATTAAAATGAAATGTCAACTACAGTATATCAAACAAAACAAAAACTATTAACATAGAGATTAATAATTTTAATTGCAGTCCAAGGAGTCTAAAAGAAATGAGAACTTTCAGTCTCAAGTGTGTTCTGAGACAAAATGCAAAATGTGCATAACTTAGCTAGTTTTATTGCATTGTATAGTTGAAAATTTATGAGATTATATCTCAAGAATATGCCTGCATACAGTGTTATATGAAATAAAAGTTGTGTTCATTAACTTGATTGGTATAGGTCCTTTACAATGTGTGAGTGTGTGTGTGTGTGTGTGTACTCACATATATGTGTTCACATGACACTTTAAGTGAGGGATATGTTCTGAAAATTTCATCACTGTGGTTTCATTTTAGTACAAGTATTTCAAATGTAGTTCCATACTATATGGTGTAAATGAATTACTTTGAATTGATTCTTAATGCAGTCAAAAGATTTAGTTAAAATGAGATATAAACCTGCTCCTGAGAAGGCATATTCTTTTAAATTAAGCTTACTTTTTCCAATTAAGCACATACCTAAAATATTAGTTAAAATGTGTGCCATATTGTATTATGGCTTATAATTTAAAGAGTAGAGACATCCTATCACTTTCAAGCAATGTATATTACACATGATTACATTTTTGTTTGAGGTGTTTACACTGATGTTTATACTGGGAGCATCTAGGAGCACCACCGGACCAGAACACTTACAAAAAATTATCTAGATTAGTTTAGCTGACATGGAGAGACAAACTTTGAGTCTGAGTACTACTAGTCAATGGAGAAGGGTCATGAATTAAATAAAAAGAGAATTACAGCATCCATTACTGTCTGTTTCCACCTCCATACACCATGTGATGTCCTGCCTCAGGTTTCTGTCATCAAGATTTCTATATAACCTAAATAAATTCTTTATTTCTTAATTTTCTTTTGTCAGATCCTTTCTACAGTAAAGAGATCAGTGACTGATTTGTGATGCTTCATGTAACTTGTAAGCACAAACACAGGGATAGCATTGTGCTACCATGTTAGGATGTTTCATCACAATAATTTTGGATTACAACTACCAGTTAGTACATTTTGTAACTTGATGTACTTGTCATAAGAAAACACCTTACTTCACATCCTAATATAACCCTGTATACTTTAAACACATGTTGTGCTTTCATCAATTTTACATATATGTATAACCTCACAAGGCATGGTAAAAATGCATTTAAGCCACTATGTCTCATCTAGAGGCTCCAGAGTTTTCCCTATTATAAGGAATCGTGACATCACAGACACACTTAATCTTATACATTAACCCTACACTCAGCACTACAGACATATGGCAACTTCTAAGCAAATATCTGCAAGAGAAAATTTCTTTGTAGGTTTGGATTTTATTAATTCAACAATAGTCATTTTGTACACTGTATTTATGCATGGACCTATACTAGCTAAAATAGGTACTATTTTTATGTTTGTGAGTCATCTGTGTTATTTCTTATACTCTAGTTTCCCCCCAGATTTTATACTATGTAGTAGTGATATTACATAATTTAATCTTAAAATTGAGGAACTTTCTTTCTTTTGTTTCTTTTGTCTTTGTTTTATCACTGCTACTATTTATATCCTTCTGTTTTGTGGTGCCATATTGATCCATGACTTAAAACATTTTATGCAAGCATGTTCTTCCTGATCAAAATCCACATTACTAAATGTAACATAATGTTGAAGAATTATTTTTTGTGTACAAATTACTTTTTCATTTTTGTTATGATCAATAAAGGAAAACTCCTCAAAAAGAATATAATTATTGATTTTAACCAGTAATTTGTAACAATAGCGATACATGTAAATAGATATTACTAAATAGCTTAAATGAATATGTATTTATTTCCATATATATATATATATATATGCACACTTACCTATAAATATAAAAATAACAATAAGTTCTTATTTATTATTCAACTCTCCATAAGTTTTGATCCTATAGACAATGTCAGTTATAGTTTAAAACTGAAAAGGATAAAATTTTCTGCCCTCAAGTATTCATGTAATACCTAGACACAGTATAATGTATCAATATTGACAATGAATTAACAGTGATAGTAATTGTTTTCATATAGTTTTGAAAATCTAGGTCTGTATATTATATTCCTCATAACTAAAGGTCATTTACAAATAATGATAAAATATTATCATAAAAAGATAAAACATTAAATACATATTCTATATTAAGGTTAGTCATTATTAGAAGACAGAACTGAAGTGCTATTTACTTAAGAAGCAATATAATGAGTCTGGCACTTATTGCATATTGGCTGTTAATTCCCTACATCAATTGGGAATCTTGAATTATTTAGTTCACTGCAGAGAAAATCTATGATGTGTCATTTGCTGTTAGCTAATATTAAACTAAGAATACTAAGTTCACATTTTGTTTTTGAAAATTTTTTTTACAATAATATGTTTATTTTTGGTATAGGATGATTGATGTTAAAACATTCTTTGCATATGATTAAGGGTTGTTGATATTTATCAATTTAAAATATATAAAACTAACTATTTTATTATCCATGTTTGGAAAAACAGTTTATAATATTCAAGACTGCATTACTTTTTATTTTGAGCAAAATGACTGTCAAGACAGAGCAAAAGACTCAACAAGGCTAAATGTTATTTACTGTCAAATATCATCATTACAACCTAAAGTCTGAATAATTTATTATTTATTCTTTCAACAAAATATCTCTTAAATTAGTAAAGTTAATGCCTTTTTAAATTTTCCTTAAATCCAAGGGTAAAATATTATGTATTTATAGTAGTTACCATGATATTTTATTTTTAAAGCTTTCGTCATTTGTTATTCTTGTGTGAGTATGATAACTTTGTGGGGTTTGTCACATCACACAGCACATGTGACAGTCAGAAGGCAACTTTGGGTAAATGGTTCTCACTTTACCACTTCACATAGATTCTGATGATTGCAATTAGATCACCAGGAAGCACTGAAACCTGTTGAGCTATCTTGTCAGCCCCGTAACATGATGCTTTAAAGAGGTCAATTCCAGTCAGTTGTCATACCTTTTACCTCATAGAATAGGCATTTTTTTGAAGTGAGAACTTTTACCATTCATTCTGCTGTTGCAAAAAACATCTTGGAATACAGCACAGGACTAGATTTGAGTGACTACTGGATTCATGGGTTGGATTCCTCTGAGTCTGATCTAGTAACATCTGAATTTTGTATCCAATGATCAATAAGCTCTTATCATACTCAGGGAGAGTGACCACATAATTTCATTCAATCGAAATTAATATGGAATTTTATCTAGCTTCAACATAAATGTATTTAACATACAAGGGATAACCTGATAGGCAGGCAAACCACTGTAGAATTTTCAGAGTCAGCATGCACATCTTCAACTATGTCCTCAAGTGCCATCAGGGAGTTTTCCACCGTTGGAGGCACTGCAGCCTATCTGAAATCACCGTGATTTCACCCAGAGTTAAAATGTTTCCTAATTCAGCTTTAAAAACAGAAGTGCCAGCTCACTCATTTGAATAAGCCCTAGTTTATTACAGGCAACAAGATGATCAAGTAAAAGCCCAGCTGAATCTCAGCTACTGAAGAGATATGTTTATGTATTCCATGCACTTGAATGAGGGCTGTGTCAGCACATGATCCTCATTTAATAACACTCTTCTTGATACCATCTCAGGCTTTCATAAAAATCTCTCAGACTTGCAAGTAGAGTTCTTAATCTATGTCAGTTTCTTAAGCAAAACAAAAATTTCTTTCATAGGAGATTAATAAATTGTCTTTGCTAGTTTTGTAATTAAAAATAAAGTAACATGTACCAAGAACCAGATAAAAACAAATGTTGTTCTATTTCAAGTCTGTACACAGTTGATCCCTCAATGTAATCTGAAATTGCTGACCATTAATTGTACATTTATTTGTTGACAAAGACAAAGAGCATGGAAGATTAAATCCTTTATTAAAATGGGTTGTTTCTTTGAGTAAAATAAGCTTTGCCATGTACTATTACAGCACATATGGAACAATAAGTCATCTTTCTTTTCAAAAATCTATTGGTTAACTTCTCATTATGCAGCATTGTAAAATCCTTGATTTATCAGAATCTAGTCAGATCCTGACATTCAGTAATGGATTTTCAGATGGTATACACCTAATTTAAATCAAACATTTCAACTTCAGAGTAATTCTCAACTTTCTTGATGGTAAAACACTAAATATCTATGCCAAGATGTCATGACACAATGCAGAAATGTAAGCTATTTAGTCATGAGGAATCTTTGGTGGATACTTGTGTTCTTTTTGGAGTGGTGAGACTCACATGATTCTATACATAATTTCATGTAAACTGCAAAAAAATACATGGCAGGACTAACATATATATATAGTATTAAAAAATTGTCAGCTTTTAGTGCTTGCTAGTAATAATTTCTTCATGACATTAGGCATAAGTTGAGATTTATAGTCATTCAATTTAACTGATTTTAAGTCAAATATCATGAGATTGATAATGTGTTCGATAGATACTTCAGACTCTTTAATAAGAGACAGCTTGCTGAAATGAGTTTTAGTGACAACAGGAAGTAGAGGAAGAAAATTTTTACTATGCTGTAGTGAATCAGGTTAAAGTAAACTCTGGGGAAGAAGCTCGGAAGAGAAGGGATGTTAGAGGCACATTTCCTTGTGAACTGGAGAAAATGGTTTACTCAACACTGACCATCAGTTCATTAATTATTATAATAAATGAACAACCTGTTATGACAGTTTTAAATTTTGATATGTATCCTAACACGCGGTTATGATCTTTAACAAGATTTTCTTTCTAAAGCCAAAGTTATCAAGTAAGTTTTGGCATTCATTACTCAGAGTTTTTCATAGTCTTTTCCTTCTCTACAATGATAAACATGAAAATGAACACATCTGGCAGATTGTTTATAGAATCTGGGACATGTTTAATTGTAGGAAAATGAGGTGATGAGCTAGTGCCTTAATGCCTTGTAAAGCAGCACAGAAAAAAGTTATCAAATGGAAAAACATTCCAATTCTCTCTCTTTTATCTGTGTAGTGATCTTTTTCTTTCAAGCTTGGGTGCCTTCTTGATCCAAAATGTTTGAACAAATTCTTCAATGAATCTGTAACATCTCCATCCGCACTGTGAACCAGATACTGCTTAGGGACTATTTTGAACACTGCCAAGGCAATTTGATCCAAACAGCTGCAATAATTACACATTAGGAATGTAAAAATTCCATTTCAACTTGCTGGAGTATAGACAATGTTCAAGCTAACCTTGCAACTTAGTATACCCTGTCTCAAAAAGAAGGTGGGAGAACACTTGTTTGGTAGATGCACAGGTCTGTATTTCATCATCAGTATTCTTCAAAAGGAAGGAAGAAAAGAGAGGAAGGGAGCAGAAGAAGGGAAGATAGACCATAAGGAGTAAGAGAAGCAAAGAAGGAAGAAGAAGGGAAAGAGGGAAGAAGGAGAGGAAGTGAGAAGAGGGAAAAGAAAGGAAGGAAAAGGAAGAAGAAAACAGATTTTTTGGAGTAGATAGGTTATGATATAGCAAGTACTATAGTTATTTTGTTTAAACTCTCAATACTAAATGTTTTCCTTTATAGGAAGACTCAAAAATTCAGTGTGAAGTAAATCTCATACACTATGGCAACAGGGCAAAAATAATTAAATGAGTCAAATTATGAATTTGAAGGCCAGGTACAGAGAAGATTGTCAGAACAGAATGGTGATGACTAAGTGACTTGGATGTTTTCTTGCAAGCCTGGCAGTTTCTGGTATACTAACGTTTTACCTTTGGTAAACTGAATAATCTGGTATGTTTAAAATGTAAGACTGGATGACAAAATAAACACATCTAAAGCTTTTCCAGTTTTTATATATTTAGCAATCCAATCAACAACGTAGAAAGCACTCAGTCATGTATGACCCTTCATGGTTAATCCTCTTCAAAATCAGGGTACATTTGATTGACATCTTGCCTTACATGTGTCATTTGTCTTCAGGTAAACTGAACATATGTTAGATAAAACACTGTGCTTAAAGCATTGAGTTGTTTGCTGTTGTTGCATTTGACTTGCTTAGTGTTTCACCTACTTGCATACTTTCTTTTGCACTGATTATAAACATGTAGGAAAATGAATTTTAGAACATTCTCTTCATACTGCAAAATAAGAACCCAAACCTCCACAAAGCTTGTCATTCTAATTTTACTTTGTTGTTGTTATCAAGTTAATAATTATTCTTCATTAAAATTCTTATAGAATATATTTTGATCATATTCTTTCCACTACATTAACAGCTGAATTGAACAAGCCAATCAGAATTCAGAAAGAAATGCAAAGTGTGATCTCATTCAGCAGTAAGCCTCCTAGATGACAATTCTATCTGGTGAATAAAAGTTACATTCCAGGTGTGATCTCTGAGAAAAAGGCAAAGTTGTGGGTCAGAAAATGGAACACAGGGGATGTCGTTAAGTTTATGGCTTTTGGATGTGCTTTAAGGCAAATGGACAGAAATCTTAGCAAAGAACTTAGATTTTTTAATTTATTTTTTTACTTTTTTATTTTTTACATTTTAAAGCTACCAGTTTTATTCTTTCATTAAATGATCATTCTCCAATACTCAATGCATGCTCCGTTAAGCTTGCATTTTTTTCTATTGCATGGATTTAACATGTATACTTTCAAAATATGAAGATTGTACCTATTTTTTACATAATGTGTATTTTAAAAATTAATTATTTTTCCCCTTGACTCCAAGAGGATTTCCACCATCACCTTTCCCCTTGCCCCTCTCCATGGGGCTTCAAGTCTCTAGAGGGTTTAGGGCAATTTCTCACTGAAGCCAGTCCAGGAAGTCCTTTGCTGTATATGTGTCTGGGGCCTAGTACCAGCTAGTGTATGCTGCCTGGTTGGTGGCTCCATGTCTGAAAGATCTCAAGGGTCTGGGTTAGTTGAGACTGGTATCATTCCTATGAAGTTGCTCTCCTCCTCAGCTTCTTACAGTCTTTCCCTAATTCAACCACAAGGGTCCGTGACTTCAGTCCATTTTTTGGGTGTAAGTATCTGGGTCTGTCTCAGTCAGCTGTTTGTTGGGCCTCTCAGAGGACAGCCATGCTAGGCTCCTATCGGTAAGCATACCATAGCATCAGTAATAGTATCAGTCCTTAGAGCCTTTCCTTAAGTTGATCTCAAGTAGGGTCAGCCACTGAACCTACTTTCCATCAATCCCTTCTCCATTCTTGTTCCTGCAGTTCTTTTAGACAGAACCAATTTTGGGTCAGACTGTGGGATGGCAACCCAATCCCTCCACTTGATGCCCTGTCTTTCCACTGGAGGTGGAATCTACGAGTTTCCTCTCCCCACTGTTGGGTATTTCATCTAAGATCCTGCCCTTTGAGTCCAGAGAGTCTCTCACCTCAGAGGTCTCTGGTACATTCTAGAAAGCCCTACGTCTCTAACCCCCAAGGTTTCATATTTCCATTAATTCTACTGACCCCCAGAGCTTTTCTCATTCCCCCTTCCCACATACCTGATCATTTTCTCATTTACCACTGCCTCTCTGACTCAGGTCCCTCCCTCCATCTGGACCCCTGTGGTTACTTTCTTCTCCCTCCCAAGTGGGGTTGAAGCATTCTCCCTTGGGCCCTTCTGCTTGCTAACATTAAGTTCTATGGATTGTGTTCTGGGTATTCTGTACTGTTTTGGCAAATATCTACTTATTAGGAAGTACATAAGATACATGGCCCTTTGGGTCTGAGATACCTCACTCAAAATGATATTTTCTAGTTCCATCCATTTGCCTGCAAAGCTATGTTCATAGTGGCCTTATTTGTGATAGTCAGAAGCTGAAAACAACCCAGATGTCCCACAATGGAAGAATCAATGCATGAAAATGTAGTTCATTTACACAATGAAATACTGTTTAGCTATTAAGAACTAGGACATCATGAGATTTAAAATGTTAGAAGTGAGGTAGACATGAAACTGATACCTGTGCTTGAGATGAATACTATGTGTTGAGACAAGTATAGAGTGAACAAATTATCAACTAGAATATTGAAGTCTAGGTCAGAGAGACAAAACGATAATGAAAAAAAAAAGAGATTAAATTTTGTTAGCTGAATATAAGATTCAGACATTAAATTTAAATTGAGTAAAATTTGTATTCTTTGTTATAGTTTCAAGCATAGATAATATAGTCATGCCAATAACTGTGCATGATTATGTTTGTAGTAATGAGTACAAAATAAAGATAAATTCTAAAAAAGGCAGGAGAAAATGCAAATGGGGAGACTTAAGAGGACACATCACTGATAAATGAAGGTATTTCCATTACTGTTTCTGCTTTGGTCGATTTGTAATTTTATTATAACAGACACTGGGAGAATGTGTTTTTCTCATATGTTACAGTTCGTGTTGAAATTACTGTTTCCCGGGAATATTTAATGAAATACTAATGGTTAATATAGTGAGACCTAACAGGGATACTTCAATAATTTTGACTGAATATCACCGTTTCCATGTGCCATAGATTAAATGCAAAATATCCTCAACAAGCTGTTGTGGAGATTATTTGTCCTAAACACTATCACTATTTTCAGATGCTCTGAAAATGTTAATAAGTAGGATCTAGTTTGAGTATATGTCACTAGGAAAATTGCTTTGAAGGGTATACATAGTCCTGGTCTCCTACCCTCCTTTTATTCAAAGACAAAGGACCAAACAATCAAAGAGCAACTCCTCTAAACTATGAGGCCAAATAAAACTTGCAATGCTTGCACTGTTATTACTAAATATTTTATCAGAACAAAAAAGATGTGCCAAATAATTTAAATTGTTTTAGAGAAAATTTTCAGGGACCACTGGGGACATATATTACAAAAGTTCTTTTTTTATTGTTTTTTTTTGTTTTATTTTTTTCGAAATTATAGACTTGAAGTACTGAACAAACAAATTAGAATTGTTTTACTTTTCTTTTTTTTCATTAATTTATTCTTTCATACCACAGTTTCCTTTCCCTCCCTCTGCCCAGACCTCCTCCATTCTTCTACTTCCTCTCTTCCCATCCACTTCTATTCTATTTCCCTTCAGAAATGAGCAGTCTTCCCAGGCATATCAACCAAACATGGCATAAGAAATTTTGATATTAGAAACTTCCCCATTATTGAGTCTAGATGAGGCAATCCAATAGGAGGACAGGGGTCCCAAAATTGGGCAAAGTCATGAGAAATAGCCCCTACTCCCTCTCTTAAGAGTCATACAAAAACACCAAGCTATACAACTATAACATGTACACAGAGGGCCTAGGTTAGACCCATATAGGTTCTCTGATTTTTTTGTTGAGTTTCTGTAAGACAGTATGAGGCCAGGAATGTTGATATTGTGTTTTTTGTTGTTGTTGTTGGTTGGTTGGGTTGTGTTCGTGTGTATGTGTATCTCTGTGTGTGTGTCTCTCTCTCTCTCTGTCTCTCTGTCTCTCTGTCTCGCTCTCTCTCTGTCTCTCTGTCTCTCTCTGTCTCTCTGTCTCTCTCTCTCTCTCACTCTCTCTCTCTCTCTCTTTCTCTCTCTCTCTCTCTCTGTGTGTGTGTGTGTGTGTGTGTGTGTGTGTGTGTGTGTGTGATGTTCTTGACCTGTGTGGCTCCCATAGTTCTTCCTCCCATCTCTTCAGCAAGTTTCCTTAAACTATGCCTAAGGCTTGCCTGTGAATCTCTACATCTATTTCCATCAGTTGCTGGATGAAACCTTTCTCATGACACTTGGGTAAGGCATCAACCTATTAGTATAGCAGAATAGCATTAGACATCGTTTGATTGATGTATATGTTTGGCCTATCATGTTTATAATAACTAGATGAAAACAACCTAGATGTCTCTCAACCAGAGAATGGATCAAGAAAATATGGGACAGTTACACAAGGCAACATTACTCAAAGAATGATATTATAAAATATGTAGGCCAATTGATGAAACTAGAAAAAATCGTCCTGATTGAGGTAATGCAGACCCAGACAGAAAAACATGGTATATTCTCATTTATAAGTGAATATAAACTGAAAATAAAAAAAAATTATGCTACAATCCACAGCCCCATGAAGAGTTCAAGGTGAGATGACTGGATCTCTTTTAGAAGGGAAAAATAGACATTGTGAGTAGAAGAGAGGGCAGGAACAGGAGAGATTATGTGGGAAGAAGATAGGAGAGAAAACTGGGAGAGAAAACTAAAATCAGAAAATTCTGGGGAAAGGTAGAAATTTACTGCAATAGAAACTTCCTAAGACTCCTAGTAATGAGAGATACAGAACCTAAACCAGCAATGTCTTGTAAGCAGGTATCTCTAACCTTTTAATGGAAGGTTTCAGATATCAACCTAGCCAAAACAAACAAACAAACAAACAAACAAACCTACCTGTGTCCTACAATTTCCTTACATTATGGTAAAGTAGGCACAGAAATTGTGGGAGTAGATAACAAATGACTTGTCTAACCTGGGATTCATGCTACCAGAGGATTCCCACCCTGATGATACACGACCTTGCAAGGTAGCATGGTCCCCAGTTGAGCTAAGGCTTGAAGCCCCAGAAACCCTGAAGGGATAGTAGGTGCGTTTCCTCTACTTAGGCACCAGGCCCTTATCACTAGCAACAGTCCACTGATTTGGGACCATCAGTCACATAAGAGCAAAGCCAAAGTCCTTCTACAAGTAAAGGACATGACCTGTAGTCATATAGGCTTAAGACAGATCTCCATTTTAATGAGGTACCTAGAGGGCTTAGCCAATAAGCTTTCATTCCCAAACAGACATTCTTCCCTGTAAAAGGTATTTAATCTTAGGCCAACCCCGAGAAGGGGAATATAATTTTACTCATCCACTTTCCTCCGTGACAATAAATGACTTAAAACCATTGGGATCTGCCATAGGGAGCTATGGAGAAGGCCTTCCCCTATCGAGCCACCATCTCATCTCTTGTAGAAGGCCTCTCTGTGCTCCCAGAGATGGCTATCACCAATCTCAACCCAAGCACAAGACTGCTGCCTGTCAAGCCAAAGAATATCACCCTAGGACTTGCCAGAGTCTCCTTTACCCCCAGCCCCAGGCTAGATCCATCTTGTGGGCCCCTACTCTGAACTCAGCTCTTCGGTAGCATCCAGTGGTACCTGGATGTCCAAGAGCCTGAGAACCAGACAGCCCCTGCCTCCTTTCATGCCCAGGGATCCAGGAGCCACTTCTGGTTGTCCTGAACCTCACACTGTGCTTCCCTACCCCCAAATGGTGTCCAGGAGCTTTCCCGCGGCCCAAAACCAGCCTGTCAGCTACATGGGTTAAGTGTGATCAACTTCCCACATCCTGCCTCCCCTAGGGGCTGTGCCCTGTGGCAGAGTGATGTGTGACCCCACAAACCTGGAGAACCAGAAAACAGAGATCGGATGGCAAAAAGTACTTGGATGTTTGTAATTTTTTAACATTTTCTTACTAGTCCTTTTCTAAATCTATAAAGAACATCAACCCAGAGTGCACCCTTATCGTGTCATGTGATCATTAATGTCTCGTTTGTCTAGAGCCAAAAGTAACAACAATTACATTTTATAATATCACATCTAACTTTCTATGTAGTTTGGATTCTTTGATGGATTCTGATGAATAGGAAGTGATTTAAGAAGATATGAGATGGTAGTTTGCATTTGAAAAGTGACCTCCAGTGCTATGTGGATCTTCTAAATGGTAAGTAAGGTAGGAGATAAACAAAACAGATGTGAGACATTTTGTTGTTCCAAAAGATGATTCTGATTAATTAGCATAGAAATCTTGAAATTTGGAATTATGTATGTTGAGCGAAATTCAAATGCTGGTGATTGCAGAAAATATTCCTCAAATTGTTGCAGTAGCCAAAGTTAGAGTCAATATAATGAGCATATATTACAAACGGTATTTCTTAGACTGGCTTTCAAAATGCAGGCTGACTACTCCTCCAGTGACTGTCAAAAAGACTATAGAAGAGGAGAATCTTGTACCTTCTCAGTCCACATGCTGGATGCTTCTGTGGCTTCAACCCAGTGCTCAATAACGCATTGTGGAGGCTGTTCTTAGTCGACACTAGATCAAATCAAGCTGACTACCATAACAAATCATTTCAAATACCAAATTAGAAAGAGTAGAAGTACATGGGAGGAGAAGTGAGTGGGAAGAAGTAGTTTCCAAAGGATAAGAACAAGTTTTCTTTTTCTGTATAATTATTTTTATCACAACAATGCATACTAGAGTTTCTACTTTGGTGATATTTTCTCAATTGTTTTACTTTATCATTTTTGTTTTTACTAAATACACTTTACTCTCTATTCCTAGTCCCACTCTCTATTCTTTTCTGTTGCTTCTATTTTTCCCAACTAGTTTTTTTCTTTCTGGAAATTTTTCTTTACAAGCTTTTTTTTTCCTTTTTCTTAATATTTTCAATGTTTTCATTATGCAAAGAAAGTTCAAAAACAAAAGCCACTTGATTTTTTTTTTGCAAACTCACATTGTCTTGTTGAATGTTTCATAAAAGAAATTTGGGTAGTATATTATGCATTCCTACTTTGAACTTACTAATAACTATATTACTTATTCATATATAAGAAATTTTGATGATTACTCTGATTTGTTTAAAAGATACATACCTTTAGCTATGCTTTTAGAAAATTGGTATGCAATTAGAAATGATTTATTTCAATCAAGGAAAATTATGCCATCCTGTATTAAAACAACAATGCAAGTTAAGAACACATTTAACACCAATTATTATGCACTACTCTGTTTTATGGCTACCTAGAAGTTCATTACTCTATGTACATTTCAAAACAGTAGAAGCCACTTCGAGGGGTCTAGCAGTGCTCAGAGTATTATACTTGATTCATTTGACTTTTAAGGAAACTATTGCAATATTCATTGCTAATGAAAAGGTCATTAAGGAGTGTCATATTTCTGGTAAATTCCTTCTAAAATAAAGCATACGTTTAAAACTAGCTACATTAGCCATTTAAGGAGTACTTTAGTATTCTACATTTTTTTTCTCTTCATATGTCTAAGTGTAACCTCATTTGGGAAAACCAACCATTAGCTGATATATCAGCAGCATACTGCATCATAGAATTTGTCTCTCTTGCACCTGACTGAGATTTCTTATGGGTTGATAGAAAAATGATGCCATTTCTGAGAAATGGATAGCTTCTTGTAACTCAATGAAATCAATTAGTCATAATGTCCCATATGTTAATGTAACAGGTAACTAGAAATACTATCTAAAAAGAAGCTTTTAATTGTTTCTTTTCTGTAAAGGGTTTTAAAGCAAGTACAAATTATAGTCAAGTGAACTAAATGCTTAATTCTCATGCTGCCTGTTATATTTATATGTGTGTGCTAAAATATTTGTCTGTTTGAATTATCAGTTCTGTCAGCTATCAGACAAGGGAAAGAGTACTCTGTTTTCCTTGTGCTCATGTTATTACTTCTGGGATTCTGGGGACGTGAATGACTATAGAAATAGCCAGCTATCAATTATTACTTTGGAAATCCAACAAAGAGGTGTAATTGGTAGTTGTGAAAACACACCTCATTAAATTGGAAACACCTGTGCAGTCACACTAGGGAAAAAAATTGTTGAAGCAATTTTTTTCTGTTTTTCTTTCTTTTTTTCTTTCTTTCTTTTCTTTTCTTTTTGAGGTTGATTTGGGAATATTCAAATTCAACACAAGGAAAATAAAACATGTTTCACTATTGACAGTAAATCAAATAATCTCTTTTATTTACTCTAAGCTAATTTAATATCTGTATGTAATATAAATATTTGGGAAAAGATCTTTCAGGGATGGAAATGACAATAACATCATTGGTCAGGGGTAATTTTGAACAAGAAACGAAACACTCCAGATCCATCTGAAGTATTATATATATTACCAAACTGTAATAGAGATTTATGTAAGTAAATATCACTATCTGGGAACAAAAAGTGGAAACACATATAAATGCAATGGATGATCCTTTATGCCATGTATATGATTATATTATTGATGATTGGATGAAGAACAAGTATAATCTGTGCCTGGTAATCCTAGCTACTTGAGAGCCTGCATCCAGAGAAACACATGTACAAAGTGTAAAGAGGCTACAGAGAATGTTTAAGGATTTCCTGGACAATCATGGATGGAGGATTTTGTGAAAGAAAAGAGTGACAGCAGTTTCCTAACATGCACAAAAAAAGAAAATTCAATAAATAACATTATGAAATAGACATGTTAAAAATTAATGTCTCTGAGCATACAGTTGGTTTGTCCAGTAATTCAAGGCTCATAAGAAGATATCCACAACCATCTGCTCAAACAGTCCAAACTCACAAAAATATCATGAAAAGAAGCAATGGTCTTGGTACTTCATTTGCTCACAGAATCTCACTTGATACACTAGAAGTATTGAACTGCACTGTACTTGCATATAAAGCAAAAGACAGTGAAATAGGGACTTCCTCAATTGCAAGATCAGTGTACCAGAATCCCACAGCCTATGCTTTTTTATGCTACTTTCCTCTGCTTGTATACTTTGCCACTACTGCCTAACCAGATGTTAAAGTTCTTCTGTCCAAAGTTATTGCTACACCACTAAGACAGAAACATAGCATACCCACAGTAGGAGTTGATACATACTTCAATTTGGGGAAATGTTTACATTTGTGGTAGAGTAAATGATGCAATTCCAAAGATGTCCTCATCTGAGAAGGTCCATAGTTTTAAAATAAGTTACCCTAAATACTATTCTAATTACGTAAGATTTCCTTAATTATTATTGCAAACTAAACAATATAATTTGATCTCCTCATGGTTACAGAAAGCAAGAGTGTAAGACTCTGGTTCTGATACAGGCTTTTTCTTTTTTATTCATGGCCACGTTCTATGGGAAAATATATTCTTTCCTGCCCTCTCTCCTGTATTTGTCTGTATCTCTGTCACTCTATCCCTTTGTTTACATCTATTTTCATCTTTGGTTATATATCTTTATTTCTCCAGGGTCATCTGAAGGCACTATGTAGCTCAGATTAGCACTGAAATCCTGATACTCATACCTCAGTGAGTGAAGGGTAAATTGTGAGATAGCCAACAAACATAGCCACTCTTCTGTCTTTTCAAGTGCCTCCTACATCAAAGATAGAGCAATGTGTTTAAACAGTCTCATTTTACTATCAAAAAGTTTATTTCAAATAAAATGTCCACTAGTATCCA
Organism: Grammomys surdaster; assembly: GCF_004785775.1. Lineage (NCBI taxonomy): Eukaryota > Metazoa > Chordata > Mammalia > Rodentia > Muridae > Grammomys > Grammomys surdaster. The sequence goes on from NW_021604698.1 coordinate 2,377,370, forward strand.
GCCAACTAAACAGGAAAAAATGGACAAATACGAACAAATGAAGTCTTCTCAGATGGAGTGATAAATGTAGGTTAGCAGAACAGTTCAGTATAATCACCGAGGGCTTGATAATGGGCCCTGACCAACAGGTAAGTAAGGGAGGGAATAAGAGTTGTGAGGCTGGAAACAAAGTTGAGAAAGAAGGGTAGTGTTCATCACTTAAAAGCTGCCATGTTGCTATGAGGATGGAGAAACAATCCTCTGTGCTTATAATAAGATTTTAGGACATTTAACTCAGAAACTTAAAGTTATTTATTTCTATTACTTTAGTAGTCTTTGACAACTAGTATAGCACTAGAAAAGGAAAATGAGTTTCTGAAAATTGATATCACTTTGAAGTACTCATTTAGTATAAATGCTTAGAAATCATAAAAAATTATGTTTCCAGACACAAGCATGATAGATTCACAAATGCTTATTACATACTTGATACATTTTAAGTTATCTGTATCACTATATATTAATTATATTTTCACTGATTCATCTGTGTTTATGACACCAAATAAATACTGAACTATGACAATTAACTTTATTAAAGGCAAGTTTCACATGAAGAAATGTACTTTCTTTACATGTTGGTTATAGAAAAAATACCTAATGGAACTGTGCTGTCTAGAGTGATGATATGTTTTCTTAAATAATGGGGCTACCTTAGTACCAATTAGATAATTTTCTGAATGTTGTTTTAAAGTAATAAAGTTTTATATTTTAGAAAAATTATACTTTCAAATCTGACAGTGTTTTGGTCTATAAAATATTTCAATTTATCTGAACACTAACATAGCATATTAGTCAGTTTATTGCACAAAGAAAGAAACTATCACTGAAAAATTTACCACAATAGTATGCTTTCTGAAAAAGAACAGTGAAGCATTTGCATAACATCTGCATAGCTTGGAGGGCTGAAGCATGAAAGCAATTAGTTCTGTGTCCCATAATGCATGTTGCCACTCAAGGAGTCTTGAATGGAGCTAAGTTCTTATTTAGTGAGAAGAGAAAGGCACTTTAGCTGTTCATTTTTTTTTAAATTAATGATTCTTTAAAACACTTCTCATTGTAAACGTGTTAAGAATCTTTTTGTCAAGACAGTTCCAGTAGGCATCATTTGAAGAAAAAAAAATCTATAAAGGACAGTCCTTGATTCTTCTGAAATCTCTTTGCTTGCATCTACTTTATATACTTAAGGATTTTAGGATTTACACAGCTGTTCTTTAGTCTATAATGCTACAGTTCTATTTCCAGAGGTGAAAAAGTTAAGAATCATATACTAGAATAACTGTTTTTTCTAGATTAAATATATTCTCAATTTTGACATAAAATATTTGAAATTATTTTTATTTTGAAAAACTATGTTGTATGGGGATTATGAATTTTTCTACTTTTGAAAAACTGACAACAGGCTACTTTCTGATTTGAAAATAATTTTAAATTTAAATTGTTTTATTTACTGTTAGATTACATTAATTTCTGCATAAAAATTACCCTACTGGTATGATTTCTATATTAACTGTTTATATATGATCATTGTGTATTTAAATGTATTTTAGAGCCAAGTTTTGATAATTCAAATAAAACAAATGAGAATATTTTGCTATATTGAAAAATTAAAAACATCTTACAAATATCCATAGAACCAATAGAACTAATCTGAGAAACAAACAAACAAACTTGTGAATGAAAGCAAACATCATACTAAGGTAATTATTCTCATCAGAAATAGAGATAGTAGGCTCAGGAACCAGAAATGATAGGTCATGACTGTTGATTAGGCCTATGAAGCAGTCAGTAAAGCACTTACTTGGAAAGCATAAGTCCTTCAATGCAGAGCCTGAAACTTAAAATCACACATCATGAACCTCAGCTTTGGGGAAACAGAGAACTGAGGATCCATGGTGATTACCCATCAGCAAGTCTACCCAACTGATGAATTTTCGGTTCATTCAGAGACCCAGTATCAATACCAAGGTGGAGAGCAATTGGAAAGCATGGAACACCAGAGAGGCAGTCCTACATCATGCAGGAGGTAATTGTTCCTGACAGGTTAAAAATATCAATAAAGAAATACCTTTAACTTTAAGGAAAGGAAATAGAAAAAGGAAAGAGGAGTAATCTATGAGTATGTGATCAGTAAAGGGCTTGTTTAGATATCACAACAAATATAAACATATAAATACATTTAAAATTCAAGTGTTCATAATGCTGCAAGCTAAGGCGTTTTGATAATTGTATCTAATTAATATTAATTTGCTTCCAGTTCATTCAAGTGCTATACTTTAAACTAATTCAAGTTGGTTTGATAAGTTATTTCTTCTCAGGTAATTTTGTATTACTCTTTCAGTGCCTAATAAATGTGTAGTACATATTTGATATAACATTATTTAGTATAGAAGAAGTTTTCATGTTATACATCTAACAAAATAAATTCAGTGAAGGAATATCAGTGGAATTCTCTGATTTTAATGAGGCTATTTTATAGTACATACCTATGAAGCAATTAACATTAAATAGAAAAGATTAGCCACTTTCATCAATTATAAATATTTCTAAATAAAGATATACATATATATATATATATGTATATATATATATGAATTCATAGCATCTAGCTCATAGTGTAGAATTTGATCCATTAAAATTTTTCTCAAATTCAAATTAAAATGAAGTTATTTTTAATTAACTATTTTATTGTTGTTTTACATCCCAAATGTTGCCTTCTTCTTCTACCACTCCCAGAGTTCTTCATCCCATCTCCCCTCCCCTTCACTTTTGAGGGGGTGCTCCCCTCATATCCCCCTTCCCTGGTGCAACAAGTCTCTAAAGGATTAGGCTCATCCTACCCCACTGAGGCCAGAAAAGGCAATCCTCTACTACTTTTGTTCCAAGGTCCCCCCCCACCCCACCCCCGTGTATGCTCTTTGGTTGGTGGACTAGTATCTGGGAGCTCCTAGGGTTCCAGGTTACTTGACACTTCTGGTCTCCCTGTGGGGTTGCCATCCCTTTCTGTTTCCTTAATCCTTCCCCTAACTCTTCCATAAGGGTCGCCAATATCAGTCCAATGGTTGGCTGTAATCTGCATGCATTTCAGTCAGCTGCTGGTAGAGCCTTTCAGAAGAGCCTTTCGGTACTAGATCTGTGATCTGCAAGTACAACACAGCATCAGTAATAGTGTCAAGGTTTGGTGCTGGTCCGTGAGATGGATCCCAAGCCATTTCAGTTTCTACTTCAGTTTCTACTCCATTTTTGTCCCTTCATTTCTCTTAGATAGGAAAGATAGGTCAATAATTTTGAAGGTGGGTTGGAGTCCCCATCCTTCCATAGGCAGCTCTGTCTAACTACTGGAGGTGGTAATTAAAATATTTAATTACCAAATTATCCTACTAACTTCATAAAAACTGTAAATATATTGGTACAGTGGAATGTTTTAAATTAGCTAACTTGATAAGTATCTTTAAAGTGCATGTATGTAAAAATCTGCAATGAAATATAACAAGCAAAAAATAGCAATAAAAATATTGAAAATGCTATTCAAAATAATAAGTATTTTATGTTTTTGAAAGTGCAAATTTGCAATTCCTTAAATTCATGCTTTATAATTGTAACAACTGTAGACATGATGTATTAAGCTCTTTAAATTGCTGTAAGTATACAAATAGGCTTTGCCAAGAATTGATTTGACATAATGTATCTTTAACTTTGGGAGGAAGGGGTTTGACATTCAGTACTACTCAATTTCAATGTTTTCTTTCCTAAATTGTTCCTATGTCAAGCAGATAATATTTTAATCCATATGATGCATTCATCACCTTATAGATGAATGTGGACTTGGACTCTAGAGCAGACTTTTTCATTGTAAAATAATGCAGTTAATTTGCTTAGCACCACAGATGTTGAGCAACATATTATGCCTGAACTTGACAGCTTCCCCATTGCAAATAGCCTCTGGGACAGCCCAGTGTTATTTTTAGTAAAATCAGTGTTGGGGTCATATTTTCAATTCTTAAAATTTGTTTGCTGATCAGCATATTGGCTTCCATTTAACTTAATATGGTTATTTTTTCAGATGATAGATAAACATGTTTATGTGCTGAATGTAGAAGGAGAGAAAAATATGTTTTTACCAATATAAAAGTTCATTTACCATTTTGCTTTTCATTAACTCAGATTAGAATGAAATTACAGAAAATCAGATAAAAGCACACTCTATCAATGGACAATGAAAGTTAAAACTTATTTTAATGCTTTTTAATTAATTATGAATAAAATGGACTAGTAATATTGACTATTTATTTGGTGTGTGTAATTGTATTATGTCTGGCATTTCCAAAGGCATGGGAGTGGTAGTCTGAAGTCAGGGTGCCTAGTCCCTTCTCTCCTTCCATCAGGTGGATCCCACATGGGATTTAGATCCTCCAGGATAGAAGAAGGTGCCCTTCTCACGAAACTAAAACTCCAACCTCCAAATTAGTTTTACTTTGTAAAAGATGTGCACTTCATAAATTTTATCTTAACTGTTGATCATTAATATATTAAGCATGAAAAAATAAAACAAAATTTTCATTTTGTTGACATATTTTTTGATAAATGACATGATATAGATAAGGCAGATATAAAACAAAATGAAATTATTTTTCATTGACATTATCCTTTATGCTACATTATCTCAGCATCATCTTTTCTAAGGGTCAGTTATGTAGACAGATATTATATAATTTAAATAAATAAATGCATTTAAATTATTTATATATATTATATATATATATGCATATATTCAGATACATGACAAGAATTCTAGGTTTCCCAAAGGAAGAAGAAATATTACTTTCTTGATTGTAAAGATCCACAGTAAAAGGGTGTTTCTTGAAACAACGGAAGCTGTAGGAAAAAAGGAATAGATGAGGATTCACACTTTAAATCTGCACAGCGTAGCACTCATTTTCTATAAGAAAAATGTAACATTTTCTATGACTTTTTGCTTTAACTACCTTTAGTCTCACCCTTGAAAAATATCATTCATCCTTACATGTATTTATAGCTCAAAAATATTTTGGGGCCTTTCTATTAAGAATAATATACTATTCTTACTTTGCCTGAATTCACACAGGAGTAATTCTCTACAGGACTACACTTCATTTACTTTTTAACTGTGCAACTCTGGATATTATTTGAATATAATAAAAATGCTATTAAATGTACTTTTGTTGAACAGCATAATAAACCTCGCTTTAATAACTAAAACGTAATCCAGTCATTTGTCTTCTCAGAGAACATTGCATGCCTGGTCTCAAAGGCAAAGGGGCTCTATATATTCCATTTCCCTATTTTAATGTCTAACCAAGGCAGAGAAATAATTATAAGTTATGATGTACACACTGTTAAAGTAGAACCATAGCACTCATTTTTACTCTGTATGAAAATACATTGTAGATGGGAGTTTAAGGGTGCCTTTATTTCATAACTTTACCGGTAAGAATTACATAAAGAACATGAAAAATACTGGGAATAGTCCAAGTCATCTTAGGAAATTATAGGGAAAGTCCATAAATTATAGTATGTGAATTTTAGAAGCGTGCTATGTTATTGAACATCAGAAAGATCCTGGTTGAAAGATTGCACTTATACAACCCTCTTCAGTTACAGAATTGGAAAGTAAAAAGAAAAAAATAGATTTTATTTAAAGTTGTTAGTTGCTGTATGGATATGCATAGGGGTAAAAGTCAAAAATATATTTTTATAAGAGCATGATTTGTCAATTACAGAGTCTGTATTTAACCTCCTAGAAATGTGGAATCTAATTATGTTCAGACTTTTCCTCATTTGATTGTCTTCTGTTAGAAACAAAGCCTTCGTTAGGGCTGATCTTTCTCCCTTGATATTGTCTAAAATTCCCTCCTTTGAACGAACCTTTACTCAGGGTTTCTGCTTCTCTGCCAAATCTGGTATTTTGTGTTGTGAGTTTGTCCAAATTGAAATAGTCTCTTAGATTGGAGGAAGATTCATAGGACTAGATGCTGTAGAAACTTAAAAAGTGGAGGAACCTAAGAAAAAATAAAGAAGTCCCGTCAGAAGGAGTAAATAGCAGTAACAGATTACGGAGAAAAGGGGGCGTCTCCAGTGAAGGCTTTCTGTAAATTCCTCAGGGAGCTCCGAGGTCACTTGTTTGCTCACTAGTTTTCCTATGCGTTTGGGTGGGCTTTTCAGTGCTGTGGCTGTCTGCATGTCAGCCATGCTCTGGTAGGGAACCTCTAACACATGTAAGAAGCCATTTACGTGCGCTCAGGACAAAGCTATAATCAAGTAGAACTGTTTCCTTTGTCTGTCATAAGCATTCCATTTAGAGTGAATAGACATGTTCAAATTTCCCCAGGGAAAGTGACACGCTGTGGTAGAATACTTGTAGTGCCAGGTCAGTTATTGAACATACTTGACCTTGGGTTCCTGAAGCCCCTAATTTGGCCTGCCTTTGGCAATAATTTTCGTTTGCTAAGTTAAAAATTCCTTTTTTTTTAAAAAAATTATCCAGCTACTGACTTCCCCCAGTCCTTGAATATAATCCCTATTCATCTTACTATGATTCAGAGTTTAGTTTTCTCTCTACTGTAATGCAATATCATAGTACTGTGCCTTCTGAGTCTTCTCATTCTGAATAAGATAAAGGTTCTTTTTCACAGATTCTTTGGTCTCTGGTTTCCTATGTTTCAAAAACTAATATAACTATCTTAATGTTAAACATCAGCGGTTTTTAAAGCTACTTAGTTTTGTTTATGTTTGAGTACTCTGGTACTTCACACACTAAACAATTAGGTAACAGTAATTTAATAAAAATCAACAAAACTCTGTTGCTCCTGGGTTTGTTTTCCCCTTGAAGTTCTGTCTAAATGAATATTTGATTGACTATATCCTGCCAAAGCCAGAAAATACAAGACCATGATTAGTCCTGTACAGATTCGTATTTGGAAGTTTTTTTATTTCTTAGCTTCATTAACATCACCTTCAATTATCATGCAGGGCACAGTAGAAACCCCGAACCCATCCTTTCCCAGTGGTTGTGATGGAGGTGCAGAAATCAAGTTTCAATTTATGACTATCTAGTCATAAAATACCAGGATTGCTAAAAGGATAGTGATGCTTAGCCTTCCCTACATGTGAGAAACTAATTGGTACTGGAAAAAAAAATAAAAATAAAAAAATCAACTACAAAAAAGAACAAAAACAAACAAATAAACAAAAATCAGAAACCTGATGTCCGAATCCCATGCCGATAGCTTCTAGTTTAAGTGATCTGGGCAACTGAAAGTTCATGCAGATGAGAAAAGAGAAGAAAGGGCATCAGGTGATTTTTCTGATAAGTTCCAGGTTTCTGATCAGATCTCAGTGAGCTCTCTGAAATACCAGTTATTTGGGTGAGGGCCTTTGTTTTGTCTGAATAAGGTTTTATCTTTAGCAATTATCCATTCACAGGTCACAGGGACATGGGCCAAGCTTTTTGCAATTTCACTTTAATTTAAATCCTTTTGAATGAGTTTTTCATTTTTTTTTTCATTTCGGGATCTCCAGAACCTTCTACTGTGACTAATCAATAAATATTGTGAAATAATTTTAGAATAATGGGAATGTTATTTCTGATTAACCATCCTATTCTTAATAAGAAAAATAAAATGTTTCTTATTAATATTGACATTTTCCAATCATGGTAAGATACTTAGAATCCAACGTATTGCCTGAAGACCAGGACATTTTTTTTTCAGACATGGAATTCAGTCCAAGACTCAGCTACTCCATCCTTCACTGCTTTAAAGATTCTGAACTCAGTGGTGTGGAAGAAGAAGTCAAGAATAATAGCTGTGCTGTGAATTCTTAGGATGCACAAGCTGGGATTCATAACTCAAGTATGTACATGGCCATCTAAAGGTTATATTACCCAAGACTTACTTTTTCTCTAGGGCTTTGCCCTGTGTTATTAGAAATGTTGGAGTCATCTGACAATGCTAGCCCACAGGAGGGCCATTCTCCCTCATATCAGCCAGAACATTTCTCAATCAATACAAGGTTTAAAGGTTACATCTGCTTTAGCTGGATGATCCACCAGTATTTTCTTGTTTGGGTTTAGAAAATATGTTTTATCTTTGACTGTCCTACCTCTCTGCTTTAAGTTTTCTTTGTCCTTATTCATTTCTGTCTTTCTTTTTCTCACCGTCTCCATCATGTTAAGGAATGTTCACACATGAACAACTTTGGTAATTGAAACAGATTAATCCTTCCACCATTTTACTCACCTTGTTCTTGAAGAATATTTGATCAAACTGTGAATCCCTAGATTGTATTATTTACTAAAACAAAAAGAATTGTGGTGTGGCTCAACTCTTAGCACACATATTTAGTCCCTCTGATTGGAATACAGAAATGCCCTTAATATATACCTTTAATCCCAAACAATGAAAGTAAAGTTAGTTTATAGAATGAAGCACCCATGTACAAAAGTGATGTCTAATTGAGTGGTAGATGAAGTGACAAATCAGAGAAATGTTTGACAGAATAGGGTATGCACCAGAAGAAGGAGACGGAAGCTACTTGAGAGGTAGTACAGAGGGGAAAGAGCTAATTTTACTGGGATAGTTGTATACAGACAGGTTGCAGAGAGATCAACCTTTACAAAGATGAAGGCAGAACAAGCAGAGAATGAGGCATCAGAAGATTATAACTTATTGCCAAAGATAGTATACAGCCAAGTAGAGCAATTCTGTCAGAGGCCAAGATTGCAGCAGTCAGTTTTTGGAGTAAGAACCATAGAGTTGAATCAGTCAGCCAGAGCTCAGTAAAAATTGTAAAAGGTGAGGCTATTGACCAGCAAGTCTCCAAAGCTGCAAATATTCTACTCCTAGATTAGATTGCATTGGGTGGCTAGAAGCTTCTAGGACTAAGCCTAGGCTGGCAGAAGGAGGCAGTAAGTCTTGGAGACATTACATCACAAGAATAAAAGTTACTTTTACACTTTGAGAAGTCTGCACTTACAGTCTCTTGACCTGAGTATTACTCAAATCCTCCAAGGACTTTGGCAACAATTGTTCAGTTCATGAAGCTTTTATTTTTCAAGACCACCACTAATACCTAGGTTCCAAATTCCATTCCATTCTCATGGCTTAGACAATTTCTGAACCTGAATACTGATCTAAACGTGTGACACTACTTATAGTCCAACTGGAAGTGTTCTTTGACATAATTGGGAATATCCTTTATCATCCACCTTTCTTCCTCCCTTTCCACCTTCTGACTCAAATGATTTCCCATTATATAATTTCACTAACAATTTATTTTCACACTCACTCTTCTCCAAACTTAAATTTTTATTTGAAAGCAAGTCATATAAAATTTGATATTTACAAATATCTTTATGATCTGAGACAGTAGCTACCACTCATGAGGTTTGTTGAGCAAATACAATGAAGCTAAATTTAACTATGATATATGTCATAGTTAAATATATGTATATGACATTTAGGAAGATGGGGGGTGTAGCTGAACATCTAATATAGGTTTTTCAGGTACTAGAAGTGTGGAGTGGGCATTATTTAGTAAACGATGTAGCTCTAGCAGGGAGGCTGGTGTTTGTTTACAGCAGCTACAACTCCATGGACCTCATTTCATCAATAGTGATTCATAGGTCAGGGGTTAGATTTCCTTAGCAAATGGATAACACAACTCTAATGAGAGTTTTTGAACAGAATACTACAGATTTTCAAACCTACATGATTAGAGAAAAATTTTATTGTGTCCATAGTATTGACAATGAATGCAGTTGAATCAATTTAATTTAAAGAAAACTACACACAGAGATATGGAATCTAACATTCGAGAAGACTGTATAAGAGAGTATAGAAAGAATACAAAGTAACAATTTCTGTCATTTATGACTTCATGTAGGGAGACAACAAAATACAATGAACCACTTTATGTCCACTGGAATATAATTTTTACACTTAAAGATATATTAATATAAGATTTTCTCTAATTTGAATATTTTTATAGCTTTTCCGTAAGTATTTTATGTCTTTCTATCGTTTTCTACCTGAATTCCTATGTTACTGTTTTCTCTGTAAAATTCCTCGACATGTTAATCTTTAACACTTTAAAATTCAAGATAATCTTACTTGAAGTAAGTTTACTCAACATTTAGAAAAAGGAAACAATTCTGTAAGCTAACAAAATTGGGTGTGTAAGTATAAACTCCAAGGTTTTATTAGCATTACCATTGTTTTCTAACTGCAACCCCATGGTCTGATTAAAATACATTTCAATTGAAATTAACAGTATAATTTTTTTAAAGGGTAACCAAACTTTAAATAGTGAGACTTCTTGTGATGTAGTGTTTAAAACAAACAAACAAACGAATACACAAACATGCAAGCAAACCAAAAACAAACAACTATGTCAGCCTGACAACCCACCTACCCACCTGAAACCAACTGGGTAAATGGATATAGAAGATGAGAAATAGAGCTTCAAGTCCTTGTTGCTGTCTCATCTCCTGGGTCGTAAGCAATATGCCTGTACACCCTCTCAGTGTTTCTTACTTAGTATGCTGCGGAATCACAAACGTTCTAAAGGCTTCCTATGTGATGTTATTGTAATTAATTAATTTTGTTGTTTCACAGTTTCATACGCTTGTACAAAATGTTCTTTTCTTTTCCTGCACTTTTTCTTATTTCTTTCCATTTTCCTTTCACAGACTGATAACTTCTGGGTTTACTTTGTAACCATTTAGTTTAACCAGGGCTACCTGTGTGACCATTATTGTGTGGTGTATTCAGTAGTGGATAAACAACTAAATAAAATCCATCAGTAGCAAATAGTTTACCAATCAGGAGTGAGATCCCTTAACTCTTGACTATTGGTAAGTCATCTGAACCTGTTGGAAATATCATTGGGTAGGATCGATCTTGCTCAAAAAGATTGAATTTAGTTTTCTATTCTATGGTTGGCTCTTAACTTATTTCTTCCCTCATTTTCTCAAGGCTTTCTGAGCCTTACAGGTTATCGTGCTAAGTCTCATTCAGGGGTGAACACTTTTCCATCACTTATTTACAGAACTGTTTTGTAGCTATAAGTTTCTCTCTGCATTCACCATTTTTCACTGGGAGTGAGTCTAGTCCAACTAAGGCTGAGAGTAGCATGTGTCTGTACATTTCATTTTTCTTTATTTCTAAGTAGTATGACACTGTATATATATGAACCACATTTTCATTAAAATATCTCTGTAGTGTGTTACAGAAGCCTTTGAGTATGTGTAGAGGAGTTAAATAGAAATGCTGGGTCATATAGATGTTGTATTTCTGCTTTTTTGTGCTTTATCATAATAAATTTACCATCAGATATTATCATTTTTCTTTTTTTAATTAAAATATTTTTATTCTTTGAGAATTTCATATACATGTATTTTTTTAACATTTTGATAATGCTCATATCCCAACTTTCTCATCCAGCTAACATCCTTACAGACTCATCCAACTAACTCTTTACAGATTTCATCCTTCATGTCTCTCAACTTCATGTGGTATATTTTTTCTTTTTCCATTTTTTATTGGATATTTTATCTATTTACATTTTCTTTGTTATTCCAGTTTCCAGTTTCCCCTCTGTAAACACCCTATCCCATCCTCCATCCCCCTGATTCTATGAGGGTGTTCCTCTACCTGCCTACCCACTCCCCACTCTCCACCCTGGTATTCCCCTGCACTGAGGAAAGGAACCATCCTAGGCCCAAGGACCTCTCCTCCCATTGATGTGCAACAAGGCCATCCTCTGCTACAAATGCCATGGGAGACATGAAAACCTTGATGATTTGGTTCCTAGGAACTCTTGGGGTCTAGTTGGATGATACTCTTGTTCTTCCTATAGGTTGCAAACACCTTCAACTCCTTCGTTTTTCTTAGAAGAGTACTTTCCTTTCTTATCATATCTATCTATCTACCTATCTATCTATCTATCTATCTATCTATCTATCTATCATCTATCTATCTATCTATCTATGATTTATAGGATCTTATTTTTAAAGCTGTAGTTACTTCATTGTTAAGTTTTTTTTTTTTTAGTTGTGAATTAAGTCACAGTGTTAGCAAAGGAATTCTGTCTGTATGGTCACAACTAAAAATCAGAAATAATGAAAAATGAACTTCAAAGTATTCCTTGCCTCTTTTAAAATTTCTCAATTATTTCAAAAGAATGGCTTTATTATTCTAGCTTTTTATTAATTAATTAATTAATTTTAAACTTCAAATTTTATTCCTTTCCGGGTCCACCCTCCTACTGTTCTATATCCCATATCTTCTCCCTGCCCCCTTCTGCATGAGGATGTCCCCAACCACCACCCTAACCCGACTAGAACTCTAAACTCCCTGAGGCCTCTAGTCTCTTAAGGGTTACATGTATCTCTTCTGATTAAACCCAGACCCAGCAGTGCTCTGCTGCTTATGTATTGGAGGTCTCATAATCAGCTGGTATATGCTGCCTGGTTGGTGTTCCAGTGTCTGAGAGATTTCTGGGGTCCAGGCTATTAGAGGCTGCTGGTCCTCCTATAGGATCTCCCTTCTTCTCAGTTTCTTCCAGCTTTCCCTTAATTCAACCACAGGAATCAGCAGCTTCTGTTCATTGGATGGATGCAAGTATCTACATCTGACTCTTTCAGCTGCTTGTTGGGTATTTCAGAGGGCAGTCATTATAGGTCCATTTTTTGTGAGCCTCCATAATAGTGTCAGGTCCTGGGGCCTCCCCTTGAGGTGGATGCCACTTTGGGCCTGTAACTGGGCCTTGTTTTCCTCAGATTTCTCTCCATTTGATCCCTGCAATTCTTTCAGACCGGAACAATTATGGGTGAGAGTGTTGACTGTGGAATGGCAACCCAGTCCCTCACTTGATGCCCTGTCTTTCTGCTGGTGGTGAGCTCTACATGTTCCTTCTCCCTAATCTAGGGAATTTCATCAAATGCATCACACTTTGAGTCGTGAGATTCTCTCATTTCCCAGGTCTCTGCTACATTCTGGAGGGTTCCTCAAACCTTCTACCTCCTGAGGCTGCATATTTCTCTTCCTTCTGCTGGCCCTCAGGGATTTAGGTCCTTTTCTACCCACCCAATTCTAGATCATGTTCCACTAGATAGTGGAACACACAACGTTCCTTCAAAGGTCCCTCCTTCCCTCCTCCCTTGTGGTTGCTTTCTTCTCCCTCCCAAGTGGAACTGAGGCATCCTCATTAGGGTCTTTCAGGTTGTTGACCATTGAGTTCTATGGACTCTGTCTTGGGTATTCAGTACATTTTTAAAATTTTTTTGGCTAATATCCACTTATTAGTGAGTATATGCAATGTGTGTCCTTTTGGGTCTGAGTTACCTCACTAAGATGGTATTTTCTAGTTCCATCCATTTGCCTACAAAACTCAGGATGTCCTCATTCTTCATAGCTTAGTAGTATTCCATTGTGTAAATGAACCATATTTTCTGTATCCTTTCATCTGTTGTAGGGCATCTAGGTTGTTTCCACTTTCTGAATATCACAAACAAGGCATATATGAACAGGTGCCCCTGTGACATGGTAGGGAATTTTTTTGGTATATTCCCAAGATTGGTATTGCTGGGTCTTTATGTAGATCTATTTCCAATTTTGTGAGGAACCTCTAGATTGATTTCCAGAGTGGTTGTGCCAGTTTACAATCTCACCAGCAATGAAGGAGTATTCCTCTTTCTCCACATCCTTGCCAACATGTGTTGTTGCCTGAAGTTGTGCTCTTAGCCATTATGACTGGTGTGAGGTAGAAACTCAGGGTTGTTTGGATTTGCATTTCTCTGATGACTTTGAATATTTCTTTAGGTGCTTCTCAGCTATTCGAGAATCCTCTGTTGTGAATTCTCAGTTTAGTTCTATACTCCATTTTTTGATTGGGTTGTTTGGTTTTTTTGGTGGTTACCTTCTTGAGTTTTATATATATATATTGAATAATAGCCCACTATCGGATGTGGGGTTAGTGAAGTTTTTTTTTTCCCAACATGTAGATTGCAGATTTTTCTTATTAGCTATGTCTTTTGCCTTACAGAAGCTTTTCAATGTCATGAGGTCCCATTTATCAATTCTTGATCTTTGACCATGAGCCATTGGGGTTCTGTTTAGGAAATCCCCACCCCCTTGCCAGTGAGTTTAAGGGTCTTTTCCGCTTTCTCTTCTATTAGATTCAGTGTATCAGGTTTTATGGTGAGGTCATGGATCTACTTGGACTTGAGCTTTGTGCAAGGTGACAAATATGGGTCTATTGTCGTTTTTCTACATATTGATAGCCAGTTAGACCAGTACCATTTGTTGAAGTTGCTTTCTTTTTCTATTGTCTATTTTTAGCTTCTTTGTCAATGATCAAGTGCCTATAGGTGTGTAGTTTTATTTCTGGGTCTTCAGTTCTAGTCCATTGATCAATTTATTTGTCTCTGTACCAATACCATACAGGTTTTTTTTTTTTTTTATCAGTATTGCTTTGCAATAAAGGTTGAGGTCAGGGAAGGTGATTCCTCCATCATTCTTTTATTGTTAAGTATTGTTTTCACTATTCTGGGTTCTTTTGCCTTTCCAGATGAATTTGAGAATTGTTCTTTTTACGTCTTTAAAGAATTGTCTTGGGATTTTGATCGCGATTGCATTAAATCTGTAGATTGCCTTTGGTAGGATGACCATTTTTACTGTTAATTCTGCCAATCCATGAGCATGGGAGATCTCTATTTTCTGAAATCATTGATTTCTTTCTTGAAAGGTGTGAAGTTATTGTCATACAAATATTTCACTTGTTTGGTTAGCATTACTCCAAGATATTTTATAATATATGTGGGTATTTTGAAGGGTGTTGGTTCTCTAGTTTCTTTCTCACCCTGTTTGTCATTTGTATAAAGGAAGGCTACTGATTTATTTGAGTTAATTTTATATTTGACCACTTTGCTGTTTATCTGCTAGAGAAGTTCTCTGGTAGAGATTTTGGAGTGGCTTATGTATACTATCATATCATCAGAAAATAGTGATACCTTTATTTCTTATTTCCCAATTTGTATCCCCTTTATATCTTTTCATTGTCTTATTGTTCTAGCTAACACTTCCATTACTGTATTGAATAGATATAGGGAGGATGGGAATCCTTGTCTTATCCCCAATATTAATGCTTCAAGTCTCTCTCCATTTAATTTGATGTTAGCTGTTGGTTTGTTGTATATTGCATTTATTTATTTATTTATTTATTTATTTATTTATTTTATTGCTTTTATTATGTTTAGGTATGGGCCTTGAATTCCTGATCTCTCCAATACTTTTAACCTGAAGGAGTATTGTATTTTGTTACAGTGTCTCTGCTTAGTTTCTGTTTCCATGATCTGTCGTTGATGAGAGTGGGGTGTTGAAGTCTCCCACTATTATTTTGTGAGGTGCAGTATGTACTTTGAGGTTTTGTAGAGTTTCATTTATGAATGTGGTTGCCCTTATATTTGGAGCATAGATGTTCAGAATTGAGATTTCATCTTGGTTGATTTTTCCTTGCACGAGTATGCAGTTTTCTTCCTTATCTTTCTTGATAACTTTTGGTTGAAAGTCGATTTTATTTGATATTAGAATGGCTATTCCAGCTTGTTTCTTGGGACCATTTGCTTGGAAAGTGTTTTCTAGCCTTTATTCTGAGATAGCGTTTGTCTTTGTCACTGAGGAACATTTCCTGTATGCAGCAAAATGTTGGGTCCTGTTGATGGTCAATGTCTTTTTATTGGGAATAGAATTCATTGATGTTAAAAGATATTAAGGAAAAGTGATCATTGCTTCCTGTTATTTTTGTTATTATAGGTGTACTTATGTTTGCTTGGCTATCTTCTTTTTGGTTTTTTTAGAAGAAGATTACTACTTTCTTGCTTTTTCCTTTCCTGTATTGGAGTTTTTCCTGTATTATCCTTTGTAGGGCTGGTTTTGTGGAAACATATCGTGTAAATTTTGTTTTGTCATGGAATATCTTGGTTTCTTCATTTATGGTGATTGAGAGTTTGCTAGGTATAGTAGCCTGCACTGGCATTTGTGTTCTCTTAGGGTCTCTTTGCCACCTGTCCAGGATCTTCTGGCTTCTATAGTCTCTAGTGAGAAGACTGTTGTAATTCTGATAGGTCCACTTTATATGTTACTTAACCTTTATCCCTTACTGCATTTAATATTCTTTCTTTGTTTTATGAATTTGGTGTTTTGATTTTTCTGTGACACGAGGAATTTGTTTTCTGATCTAGTCTATTGGAAGGTCTGTAGGCTTCTTGTACGTTCATAGGTATCTCTTTCTTTAGGTCAGGGAAGTTTTCTTCTATAATTTTGTTGAAGTTTTTTACTGACCCTTTAAGTTGGGAATCTTCACTCTCTTCTATACCTATTATCTTTAGGTTTGGCTTTCTCATTGTGTTCTGGATTTCCTGGTCATTTTGGGTTAGGATCTTTTTGCATTTTGTATTTTCTTTAGCTATTGTGCCAATGTTTTCTAGGGTATCTTCTGCACCTGAAATTCTCTCTTCTATGTCTTGTATTCTGTTGGTGATGCTTGCATCCATGACTCCTGTTCCCTTTACTAGGTTTTCTATCTCCAAGGTTGTCGCCCTTTGTGATTTCTTTATTATTTCTACTTTCATTTTTATGGTTTTGTTCAGTTCCTGCACCTGCTTAGTTGTGTTTTCTTGTAATTCTTTAAGAGATTTTTGTGTTTCATCTTTATGGGCTTTTTTTGTTTACCTGTGTTCTCCTGTGTTTCTTTGAGCAAGTTTATTATGTTCTTCTTCAAGTCCTCTATCATCAACATGAGAAGTGGTTTCATATCTGAATCTTGTTTTTTTCCCTACCATGGGGTATTCAGGACTTTCTATGGTGGGAGAACTAGGTTCTAATTATGCTAAGTAACCTTGGTTTCTGTTGCTTACATTCTTGTGCTTGCCTTTTGGCATCTGGTTACCTCTAGGGCTACATTCAGTCATTGTCTCTGACTGGAACCTGTCTGTCATGTTATCTTGGTTGTGTCAGACCTCCTTAGAATCCAGCTGTTTCTGTGATACTGTGATCCTGAGATCCTGGGTGTAAGAACTCCTGGGAGTCAGGCTGCTTCTGTGATCCTGAAATCCTGGTGTGACCAAGCTACTGAGATCCTGTAATCCTATTATCCCTTGTTCCTAGGCATGTTAGAGATCCTGGGAGTCCAGCCTCGTCTGGGTTTTGGGGGATTGAGTGCAGAGCTAGTTCCCTAGGACTGCTCAGGGTACAGGTGCAGACCAGAAGGATTCAGAGCCACTGGCCATGAGAGAGTTCTTGGGTCCCTGTTTGTCTCAATTACTCCCTGGTTTCTTTTTTTTTTGGGGGGGGTTGGCATCTTCACTTAAGATCTTGGGCAGGTTAGAGCTCCCTTGAGTCAAGCCTCCTCCGGATTTTTTGAGATTGGGTGCTGTGCGTTGTATTTTGTCAAATGATTTTTCTGTATCTAAGTAGATGATCATGTGATTTTTTGAGTTTGCTTATATAGTGGATTATATTCATAGTATTTTTATTGAACCAATTTTGCATTCCTGGGATAAAGCCTACTTGATCACGGTAGATGATGTTTTTGATGTGTTCATAGATTAGATTTGTAAGTATTTTATTGAGTGTTTTTGCATTGATGTTCATAAATGAGATTGAGATTGTTCTGAAGTTCTTATATTTGGTTGGTTTCTTGCGTGGTTTGGGTATCAGAGTAATTGTGACTTCATAGAATTAATTACATTGTTTTTCTTCTGTTTCTATTTTTTGGAATAGTTTAAGGAATTATGGTAACATGTCTTCTTTGAAGCTCTGGTAGAATTCTATACAAAATTCATCTGGCTCTGGGCTTTTTGGTTGGCAGATTTTTAATGGATTCTTCTATTTCCTTATGGGATATGGGCCTGTTTAGATATTTTATCTGCTCTTGATTTAACTTTGACATGTGGTATCTTTCTAAAACACCATCTATTTCATCTAGATATTTCAGTATCATTGAATATAGGCTTTTGTAGTATAATCTAATGTTCTTTTGAATTTCCTCCATTTTTGTTGTTATGTCTCCCTTTTCATTTATGATTTTGTTAATTTGGATACTGTCTATGGGCCCTGTAGTTAGTTTGGCTACGGGTTTATCTATCTTGTTTAGTCCTTCATAGAGTCAACTTTTGGTTTTGTTGATTCTTTGTATTGTTCTCTTTGTTTCTATTTGGTTGATTTTGTCCCTGAGTTTGACTATTTCTTTATGTCTATACCTCTTGGGTGTGTTTTTTTTTCCTTTTGTTCTAGAGCTATCATGAGTGCTTTTAAGTTGCTGGTGTAAGATCTCTCCAGAATCTTAGTGCTCTGAATTTTGCTCTTAGTGCTGCTTTCATTGTGTCCGAAAAATTTGGGTATGATGTGTGAACATTTTCATTAACTTCCAGGAAGTCTTTAATTTATTTTTTTTCTTCCCTGACCAAATTTTCATTGAGTAAAGATTTGTTTAGTTTCCACAAGTATGTGGGCTTTCTGTTGTTTTTGCTGTTATTGAAGACCAATATTAGGCCATAGTGATCTGATATGGATGCATAGAGTTATTGCAAACTTCTTGTATTGGTTGAGGTTTGTTTTGTGACCAATTATTTGGTCGATTTTTGAGAAGGTACCATGAAGTGCTGAGAAAGTGTATTCTTTTCATTTAGGGTGAAATGTTCTGCAGACATTTGTTAAATCCATTTGGTTTCAAAACATCTATTAGTTTCACTGTGTTTCTGTTTAGTTTCTGTTTCAATGACCTGTTCTTTGGTGAGAGTGGGGTGTTGAAGTCTCCTACTATTACTTTGTGGGGTTCCATATGTGTTCTGAGTTTAGTAAAGTTTATTTTATGAATGTGGGTGCCCTTGCATTTGGAGCATATTTTTTCAGAATTCAGACTTTCACTTGGTGGCTTTACCCTTTGAGAAATATTTAGTGTCCTTCCTTATCTTGCTTGATAAATTTTGGTTAAAAGTTTATTTTATTGGACATTAGGGTGGCAACTCCAACTCGTTTCCTGAGACCATTTTCTTTGAAGACCTTTTTCCATTCTTTTATTCTGAGATAGTGTCTGTCTCTGTTATTGAATTGTGTTTCTTGTATGCAGCAAAATGCTGGAACTTGTTTCTACATCCAGTCTGTTAGCTTCTGCCTTTTTAATGGGTGCATTGAGTCCAATAATATTGAGAAATAGTAAAGATAGATGACTGTTGGTTCCTGATATGTTTGTTTTTGTAGGTGGCTTTATGTGCTTGTGGTTCTTTCCTTTTGGCTTTGTTGTGAAATGCTCAACATCTTGTCTTTTTATTGGTGTAGGTACCTTCATTGTATTGGATTTTTCTTTCTAGGATCCTCTGTAGGCCTGAAGTAGTAGATAGGTCCTGTTTTTATTTGGTTTTGTCCTGGAATATTTTGTTTCTTCATCTATGTTGATTGTGAGTTTTGCTGTGTATAGTAGCCTGGGCTGGCATTTGTGTTCTCTTACTGTCTGCATGTCATCTGACCAGGCTCTTCTGGTTTTCATAGTCTCTGTTGAGAAATCTGTTGTAATTCTGATAGGTCTACCTTTTTATGTTATTCGGCCATTTACCCTTGCAGCTTTTAATATTCTTTCTTTGTTCTGTGGGTTTAGTGTTTAAATTATTACAGAATGAGAGGATTTGCTTTTCTGGTCCCATTTATTTGGTGTTCTATAGGCTTCTTGCAACTTTATGGAGATCTCTTTCTTTAGGTTGGGGAAATTTTCTTCTATGGTTTTGTTGAAGACATTTTCAGGCCCTTTGAGCTGGGAATCTTCATTCTCCTCTGTTCCAATTATTCTTAGATTTGGTCTTTACACTGTGTCCTGAATTTCCTGGATGCTTTGGGTTAGGAGTTTTTCATGTTTTGAATTTTCTTTGACAGTTGGGTGAGTCTCCTCTGCGGCATCTATGACCAAGATTCTTTCTTCTATCTCTTCTATTCTGTTGGTGATACTTACATCTGTAATTCCTGACCACTTTCCTAGGTTTTCCATTTCCAGGTTAGTCTCCATTTTTATTTTCTTTATTGTTTCTACTTACACTTTTAGGTCTTGAGCCACTTTATTCAATTCCTTCACCTGTTTGATTGATTTCCTGTATTTCTTTAAGGGATTCGTTTGTTTCTTCCTTAAGGGCTTCTACCTGTTTACACGTGTTTTCCTGTATGTTTTTCAGTGAGTTATTTATACACTCCTTAAAGGACTCTAATATCTTCATGAGATAGGATTTTAGATCAGCTTCCTGATTTTCAGGCATGTTGGTGTATTCAGGGCTTGCTGTGGTGGGAGAACTGGGTTCTGGTAATACCCACATGTATTGGCTTCTGTTGCTTACGGTCTTGCACTTTCCTCTTGCCATCTGATTGTTCTTGGTGTTTGCTGGTCTGGGTGACCCTGTCTGGAGTCTGCCTTTTTTGTGCCTGAGTTGCTTCAGGTCTCCTGGTATGTCTGTGCCCCTGGCTGTAGCATACCACCTGTGGGGCCTTCCAACTGGGGGCTCTTCAGAGGGGCAGAGAAGCTGCTTATCTGTTGCCTTGACTGCAGTAGATCTCCTGGGAGGCCTTCACCATGTTGGATCTTCAGTGGAGAAGTCATGATGTTGTCCTGTGTGAAGATGTTCTCTAGGGGTATCTACTGACTGTGGTTTCTGTGTGCAGCAGAATTCCAGGGAGGCTTTCAGTCTGCCAGGTCAGTTGCCCTGCATGCCACAGAGCCCACAGGATATCTTCAGACTGTGGTGTCTATTGCCCAGTTGCCTTCTGTACAGAAGAGCTCCTGGGATGCCTTCAAGCCATGGTGTCTTCAGGTGAGTAGACAAGCTGGCTATCAGTTGCTCTGTTGTCTTGTGTGTGTAGCAGATCTCCTGGGATGCTAGTTGCCCTGTGTGGATCAGATCTCCTCAAATGCCTCAGGTTGTGGTGTCAATTGCTTTGTGGGCAGCGAATGTCCTTGGATGCCTCAGGCTGTGGTATCAGTTACCCTGAGTGGAGTGGATCTTCTGGCCTGGCTCAGGATACAGTGTTTCCAGGGGAGCAGACTAGCTACCAGTCTGCTCATCAGAAACGATTGGGCAGAACAAGATGGGTTTTTGGCAGGGAAGGGGTTTGGGTTGTGATGGATCCAGAGTCCATTGGGCTCCCAGCACCAGCTCTCGGACTTCCCGCAAGGTTTTTGCCAAATGCTCTGAGAGCGGTGGATCTTCTGGGTTGGCTAAGGATATGGTGTCTCCATGGGAGCAGACTAGCTAGCAGTATTGGGGAGACTAGCTAGAGGAGGAGTATTGGGGTGTGTGTGTAATAGATCCCGAGTCCACTGAGCTCGCAGCAGCAGCTGTGGGACTTCTGGAAGGTTCTTGCCAACTTCTCTGAGTGTAGCAGATCTTCTGGCCTCTTTCAGGATATGGTGTCAGCTGGCAGTCTGCCCCAGCAGAAAGGTGCTTTATTGTTCTTTATGTACTCTATTATATCAGATTTTAAGTATACTTAACAAAATTCAAATTTTTTCATTCATGTAGTAATTCTCCCTTGTATGTCTATGGAGCAACGTCAGACTTTACAATATGTAAGATGTTTCAGATGTTCCATGGAGACCGCTGACCAATAGTCAAATTAACCTCAGTTTAACCTCATTATTGATGTGCCCAGAGATAACTCATTGCTGATCCTCATGATAGTGTTTATCCATTTAATTATCAGATTATATATTTTAGCCCGAATCAGTCCAAGTGGCCTTTGTCACACTTATTATCGGTTCGACTTTTGAAAATGGCCCTAGGCACTATGAGAAGACAAACAGACTGACAATCTTTAATGTGGCAAAAAAAAGTTGAGAATGTTTTAGCAAAATAATTAAAAAGAAATAGAAAACTGAATATTAGTTGTATTTAATAACGGCCTATTTAAAAAAAATGTAGAAAAAAATGTATGAAGCCCAAAACAAAAGTAATAGTAAACTTAAATGCTTCTGATACTCAGATGCTAATTGAAATGAAAAACAACTCCAGATCACACCAAAGCAGTAATCCATGTAAAAGAATAACTCTAGAATACAAGTAAATAATAGGGTTTCATACAGTTTTATAATCCAACTAATGAAATGAAGTGAGTCATATAAACATGTTATGAAAATATTTAAATATCCGGCAGTGGCACTGGAAATGTAAATATGAATAAGGACAATATAAACAAGTGGGCACTGAAACCAGGACAGCCATGGAGGACAGGCTGAAGTTACTGTGCTTCCGAAGGAAGGGTGAAGTGCTTGCAAACCCGGGAGTAAAGACAAGATATGCAACCGTCTTCTCAACTAGGATGGAAAGTTAAGAGCATCCTGGAAATTAATAATAATGAGCACTTATACATATATATATATATATATATATATATATATATATATGTATGTATGTATGTATATATATATATATAATGTAAATTTGCAAATATCTCTAGAAGAAATACTGAATTTTTATTCTATAGTCTTTATGGTAATTTTGCAAAGTGTCATGTTAAGTTGATGTGGAGAAACATACAAAATGTGCCAGGAAATCAATAGGCAAGGGACATTTTCTTTTTAAATTTATTTTTTTGTGAAAATGAAATTTTGGTATAATAAATCGTGATCCTGGTTCTCCTCCACAACTCCTTCTATATCTTCTACAATTCCTCAGCTATCTAACCCTATAGTTTGTTTCTTTCTCTCTTTAGAAAATAAATAATCAGGCAAAAGGTAAAATGAAATTAAAAAGCATAGTAAACAGACAGAGAAATACCTATGTAGTTACGCCCAAACAAGACACATAAAACCCTTTTATGAATGCCTTGATGTTTGTTGTGGCATTTGCTGCAATTTGTTAATATCCAGTTAATATCATTCTTCGCAAGTTGAGCAACTACTCATGGTAATGTTGTCTGCATTTTTGTTTCTTTTCTTATTTCTGAATAGTCATTCTAGTTGGTTTACAACTTGGTGCGTAGGATCTGGATCTTATTTGCTTTTGCTTATTTTTGAAGTTTAAACTGAGCTTATTAAAACACAAAGAATATAATCAGAAATTATATGTGTGTATTCTGTAATATATACATATAAAATATATACCTGTAATATATATGCGCTAACTTTTGTGAAATAATTCCAGAAAGGTTTGATAAGTAATATAGACAGAAGCCAAAATGAACTAATTCTACTTTTGAAACAATGCATTTTACTTGGAAATAATATTTTTAAAAAATTAAATGGTTGTTTTAAAAGATCATTTAGAGCTGCTGAGGCCAGACAGTGGTGGCACACGCCTTTAATCCCAGCACTTGGGAGGCAGAGGCAGGCAGATTTCTGAGTTTGAGGCCAGCCTCATCTACAGAGTGAGTTCCAGGACAGCCAGGGCTAGACAGAGAAACCCTGTCTCGAAACAAAACAAAACAAAACAAAACAAAACAAAACAAAACAAAACAAAAAAAAAAAAACAAAAAAAGAGCTGCTGAAGTAGTTAAGCAAACATCTGCTATCATGACTGACCTCCTGAATTCAAAATCCAGGACCCATAAGATAGAAGGAAAGAAACAACTCCCAAAAGTTGTTCTCTGATTTCCTCATGTGTTACATACATACTGATGTGCACATGCATAGCTCCGTCATAACCACACACACCTATAAACTGAAATATAATTTTAAAAATTAAATTTCTTCTTAAACATTTGCATCAACTTTTTTTTTCAAATACTAGAAGTCATCAACTCTGGTCTGTGCACATAATCCAGCACTTGTAAATTGACTTCTCCTTTTTTTTCCACGTGGACTGATTAGAAAAATATATTAAAATTAAACAAACTTTTACAGTTACAATGGAGTAAATAGGTTTATGTGGACAGAGTATAATGAAGAAAGACAATGTTACTCAAATAAACAACAGTGAGAATTAAACTGGACTTGACAAGCTCGAAGAGTGCAGTGATAAAAAGTAGATTACAAAGATAAAAAGCACAGAAAGAAACCCATGCCCAACCGAAAACAAGTACATAAGCTACAGTAATATTTCAGTGCTATGCTTGCTTCTTAATATTCTTTCTCATATGATTTTATTGAAATTTGGTTTGGGAATATTTCTATGTTCAGTAGAGACTATTCCTCAGGAAGGTGGCATAATTGGGTTGAAGAATATCTACTCTGTACCTAATTTTACCCACCATCAATTGACACTACAATTAATAAGCCTCAAAAGACAAATGGTAAAATCGTGAGTAAAATCATCTTCCATGACAGTTAATATCTACATCAAATTAATTCTGAGGAAACAACATACAATGAAACCTGACAATTAATTGCTTTACCAGCAAAGGAAGTGTCCCTGTTAGGGTCACAACAAGTCAACCCGTGACCTTAGTGCATTCTGAAGAAATTTTATACCTGACAGCTTGCTGAAGCAGCCTTTTGAAAAGCAATGGAGCCATTTATCATTCTCATAATTGATAATGTATTCTATTAAATGATTTCACTTAGGGACAGGCAAATAAAGGACACCATTCAGAGGGATGTAATGGATTTGAAAATCCAAAGAAAATTGAAGTAGAAAAAACTGTCCACGAGGATAATAGTCTGAACAAAGCCTCTTAATATGCATTTTTATATTGGTCATAGTGTGCAGGGCAAGGTCTCAGCAGTCATCATTCCTGAGTTAAAACATGTTTTTCCACTTACCAGCTCTTTAACCTTGAATAACCACTTGAACCCACTGTGCCTCGGGTTCTCAGCAGTAAATGATGGTAAAAATAGTGTTCACTTAGGAGGTGAAAACAGGGGAATCAGAAGTTCATAGCTACACAGTGATATTGAAGACACTTTGGAGTAATGAGACCTTGTCTCAAAAACAAGTTCTAACAATATTTATATTACAGGCTTACTGTATATGTGTAGTATTTGAACTTTGCAAGCAATTGCTATTTTTCAAATGTACCTAGTTTTGTATTATTTGTTTTTTGGAGACTTTTTGCATGCTATAGATTACTTCTTTTAAGCTGCTGTGTGTGAGTGTTCTACCTTCACATGAAAAAGTGCATCCTACAAATTTTTGATGTGGCAGATGTCAAAAGAGGGCATCAGATTTCCTGGAATTAGATATATGTATAGTTGAGAGGTTCTGTGTATATGCAAGGAGTTAAACCCAGGTTTTCAGGGAAGAAAAGTAAACACTTTTAATCATTGGATCATTTTTAAGCCCCTATTATTTTTACTAACTTATTGAGAATTTTGTACATTGTATTTTGATCATATTTATCTCTTAAATTCCTCTAAGATACTCTCCTGATTTTTACCCAGACAGCTTTATACCTGTTAAAAACAAAAACAAAAAACACCCATGAAATACAGACTGTGCTTCACTTATAGCCTTGGATATGTGACTTCCAATTGATGTTTTGTGTATGTGTGTATTGGAAATAAAACTCATGGCCTTTTGTCTGCTAGGCCAGTACTCAATAATAAAATGTTCATTCACAGTCCCGTCAAAACTTAAGATATGCTAATTTTTCATAGACTAAGAATCAGCTGTAATAATATAAATATTCAGTGCTATATAATTAACATCCAATGTCATATAATAAGAGATATTTATTATGATGCATTGTTTCATGTGATCATGAAGACAATGGTCAACCAATAACAGTGAATTCTCCTTTTCTATACCTTCAAAAAATTAGATAGTGTTTGTTACAACTGTAGTTGATACCTTTACTCAGCTCAAAATTCACTTTTGCTTGTGAGCCTAGTCTTTAACTGTTGAGTCATATCTCCAGACCCTCAGCTCAAACATGCAAATGCTAGTCTATCCTTGGAACTTACAGACACATTCACAAATATTTGTTCAGCCAGTTAACAGGGCATCATACAGTCTAGTGAGTTCACACATAAACTAGTCATCAGAGGTAGTAAATCATGATCTCTTCTGTTCATCTCAGTTTTTTAGATTTTTATGTAAATGTTTAGGATGATCTAAATATGATATCCTGAATTTGACCTATAAAACAATAGAATTTGTAGGATCTTTCACTGAAAATGACTTTCAGTGAACTAGTTCATTGAAATAAATGACATTATTTTAAAAATGCTTCTTTAGTGCTTAAGGCAATGTAAAATACATAGATATGCTATCTCCAGTGTTCCCTGACATGTCTAAGGGCTCCTACCAAAGGATCATTCTTCCTTCATACTGTATAGAACATTTTTACATGCAGACCATAGCTTAGAACTTTTCATTATCAAAATTATATCTCTGTAGAGTTTATTGTAAAGATTCTTACTGTTTGGTTATTATTGCATCACAAACCAGAAGTTATATCCTATTTTAATGCTAATAATATTTAGACTCCAGCAGAACATAAGATTTTAGGACTTTGTTGTTTTATAAATTATCTCTTACTTCCATAATTTTCTCTTTGTTTTTCCTTTTCAATTTAGTGTCTGTGA
The DNA here is from genome assembly GCF_004785775.1 of Grammomys surdaster. NCBI lineage: Eukaryota > Metazoa > Chordata > Mammalia > Rodentia > Muridae > Grammomys > Grammomys surdaster. The sequence goes on from NW_021604698.1 coordinate 2,403,941, forward strand.
GGTTTGATCTGTTGATATGTATTTTAATGATAAAATACTGGACCCAAGGTGATGCTATGTAACCTTGCTTTTTAATTTAAGCTATTGGTTGAATAAAGATGCCTGGAGCCTTTGGCTGGGCAAAAGAAAGGTAGGCAGTAGGCAGAGATATAGGCAGAGATATAGCTTGGGTTTTGAGGCAGAATCAAGAGGAAGAAGAGAGAGAGAGAGAAGAGAGAGAGAGAGAGAGAGAGAGAGAGAGAGAGAGAGGACAGAGGAGAGAAGATGACAAAGGCTATGGAGTCACGAGGACTGGACATGAGGGCTAGGCAACTGGATTAAGAGCACCCCAGGCAGAACATGGCAAGTCATATCTTGGGGTTATCAACAGGGAACTAACAAAATAGCCATAAAGGGTTGATATCTGCCCAGCTCTAGTGCAGTTTAACTTAGGCGCATTATAAATATCAAAGCCTTGTGTCTTTTATCTGAGAACTGAATGATCTAAGGCTGGGTAGAAATCCTCAATTGAGATTAATATTTACTACAATAAATGTTTAAGTTTTATAAACATCTCCATATATACAGCCTCAGTTGTCTTGCCATTCTACAGCCATGTGTGCTCATCTGATAGACCCTCTATTCCATCTATTCTGGAAATGCATCTGAAAGGAAGCATGATAATACTAGAAGAAGAATTCAGCCTCCTCCTGATAGTCAATTAATTCTGTAATGTCTCCTTACAATCTACAATATTTTAAACACTATATTTCTTCATAGGTGCATGTACTTAGAAGACATCTTTATGATGTTTCCTGTCTTCAGTAAATCTTTAAAATCTCTTCTCATGATGGAAGGCAACGTTTCATTTAGAAAACAGGGCACAGTATATTTTTATATGCTTTAGAATGGCATTAGTGTCTCCTGGCTTGTCAAGAATTGTGTTGATCTAATCATCATTTTAACATAACGAGAACAGACTTTTTTTTTACAATACAGATTAACATGTTTCTCTACTTGAATCCATCACTTGTCAAGCAGTCAAAGGCTTGACACCAGCAACACTGTCCCTTTATAACAGTGAACTCTCCTCCCCATTTTTGGAGCTCTCCCACCAAAATCGCCACTCCATTTTATTTCTGTTATCAAAAGAATCTCTGGTGTAAATATCACTTACAGTTACCACTAATACCCTCTTGTCTTTCTCAGTGAAATAACACACAAAAAAAATACATCTCCAGTGACACATCTTTATTGCTTCTTGAAGAGCTTGAATTTGTCAAGCTATCTAGACCAACCAGCTTCCGCCATGATCTTCCGTTATCTCCACTTTTAAACTCAGTGTTTTATTGTAAAACTGCTCTCACCTCCCTAGGGTTTTTACATTCAAAACCACATCTATTGACTTAAACCTTTCTTATACAGTGTTACAACATGGCAGTGTCTTGTTTATTTTTGTTATTGTTTTGTTTTGGTATTGTTTGTTTGCTTGTTTTTTACTTCTCTCTAGCTCTATTTCTACGTATCTTTATCTTTTTGTGATTTCCTCTTATCTGACATTATTAATCCTGCTGTTCATTTCGTTAGGTCTACTAACAATAATTAATTGAAAAATTGACCTTCCAACACCATTTCCACCATATGGAGCTTTGTAGTATTTTATTCTCTGATTGTTAGTTTCTTTGCTTTTCTTTGAGCTTATGACCTTATACTCCTACAAATTTACTACTATGCTGAGTGTTTTCTATTTAAAACTTCTTAAATAATTTAAGATCTGTCTACTAAATAGTGACTGAGAACACAGACACTTTTAATCACTTCATCCTCACTCTGGAAGTAGAATCTTAAAGTACATACCTTTAAAATGTTACTTCTATCAAGGAGTCATAACACATTCCTTCCTTTGATTGACCTGCCATATTGTATGGACCCCCTCTCCAATATGATTCTCAGATATTGCATTTAACTTCTGTCAGCTCTTCACTTATCCAGAATACAAAATTTTATACTGGAAAAATATTCACTCATGTGTGATTCCTCTCCAGTTCTTTTTCCTGATTTTTAACCGCACAATTTATAAATTTTTGCTTGTTTATTAATGACATGAAGGAGATAGCATGTGTATGTGCATGTTCATATTGGGTCCATGTACACATGTGTACACATATCAGTGATATACATATAGGTGTGTGCCACAGCATTTAGAAGCCTGAGGTCAAAGTCACATGCATGTCTTTGCTCAGGATCTGTCTGCTTTATGTTTTTGATCCATGACATTTCTTGGGTCTGGAACTCAGTAGAAAAGGCAGGGTTGCTGGGAAGAGCCCCTAGATGAGTCTGTGACCTCTTCTGTGAGTTTAGAGTAATATTATACCACAATGCCCACGGGTTTTGTTTTTTGTTTTTTTTTTTTTTGTGAGTTCTTTGAGTCAAACTCGGGTTGTCCTGTTTACACAGCAAATACTCTACCATCTGATGCACTTTCCTTGTCATTAAATGTATTTTTAAAAGAATTTGATATTTTTATTTAAAAATCTATCTGTTTTTCTATTTCTATGCTCTCTCTTTTTTTAAACATTTCCTTTGCACTTTCAATATTCTCCTCAAATGTCCAGCTAAAGTAAATAAGTAAATAAATAAATAAATAAATATAAGAGAGAAATATAAGCAATATTAATATTGTTAAGCAAACATTGTAAAAATCACTCTCACTAATAAGTGTATTTGAACTAATATATTTGAGTCAAGCATTGAAGTGATGGAAGAAAAAATCAAATTAATTTTAGACTTTAACATGTTGATATCCTAGTTATTAATCTTGTTTAATTTGTTTTTTGTTTTGTTTTGTTTTATTTATTTATTTATTTATTCACTTTACATCCCACTCACTGCCCTTCTCCCTATCACACCATCCCACAATCTTTCCCCCATCTCCTATCCCCTTCTCCTCTTTGTATGTGAGAACTTCCCTTGGGTATTCTCCCCTCAACTGGCAATCAATTCTCTGTAGGGCAAAGCTCATCTTCTCTCACTGAAGCCAGACAGGGCAGCCCAGCTATAATAACATATCTCATAAACTAACATATCTCATACACAGGTAGTAGCTTTTGGGATAGCTCCCACTCTGGAGTTATTTGGGACCCACATGAAGACTTTCCAAGAACCAGCCATGGCATGGAGAGGGGTTCTGAAAGAAAGGGTGTCTGGGAGCAGCAAAAACAGACAACTTTAAATCAGATAGATAGTAGGTCCAAGCTGGTGTCTTAGGTTCTGCTGAGATTCCTAATCTCTCTCTCTCTCTTTCTCTCTCTCTCTCTCTCTCTCTCTCTCTCTCTCTGTCTCTGTCTCTGTCTCTGGGTGTGTTTGTTTATGTGTGTGTGTTCTGCTCTGCTCTGCTTTAGATAGCTTTTTCTTGCTATTCTAAAAAACCTCTCTGCTTGACATGCCTTTCTCTGCTAGTAAAAGTTCTAAAAGGTAAGTGGATTACTCATGGGTTTTCTGACCAAAGTCAGAAAAACTGCTATAAAAAGTTATTGGATTCTTCAACAAAATCTAAATCCTGTTTTTAAAAAAGTCCTTGAAGAGCAATTTTTGCTCTCCAGAGATATCCAGACATCTCAGCTCTCCATAAAGAGAATTGTAAAGAACTGCTAGTGCTCTCTGCTAGCTCATCTCATGAAGACCAAAACCCAAGCTTTTTAAAATTTTATTTATATATTGTCTTAGTTAGGGTTTTACTGCTGTAAACAGACACCATGAGTAAGGCTTTTATGGTGCAGGAGGAACTGAGAGTTCTACATCTTCATCTGAATGCTGCTAGCAGAAAACTGGCTTCCTGGCTGCTAGGATGAGGGTCTTAAAGCCCACACCTACAGGGACACACCTACTCCAACAAGACCACAACTTCTAACAACTTCTAACAGTGTCACTCACTGGGTTGAGCATATATAACCCATCATATTTCACTCCCTGGGCACCATAAGCTTGTTAAAACACATGACTATGTATCTTTTGTGGGGGGCGCAAACCTATCTGCAACATAATAAAAAAGTACATTTAGTCCAGTGTCTAAAGCCCCATAGTTTGTAGCAATCTCAACAATGTTAATAATTCAAAGTTCAAATCTCCTCTGAGATTCTTCCTATCACTTGACTGTAATCCCCAAAGTAAGACAAAAATACCAGCTGGGCAAACTCCAAACCTCCATGTCTGATGTCAAATCGGTCTTCAGGTCTTCACCTCCTTTTTCCTCTTTGTTGACTTGCAGCAAACTTCTTTCTCCTCAGCTAGTTCCACTCCCTGTTAGGAGCTTTCCTCAACAGGTATCTCAAGGCTCTGGTATTTGAATATTTGGGGTTGCCAAGGCAACTTCAGTGTTATAGCTTCTTGGATCAATGTCGGGGATCCACAGATGATCTTCTGGAGTCCTCCAAAGGGCTTCCTTCGCTTCTCCAGCTCTGTTCTCTGTAGCACTCTAAGCTCAGATTGATCTACTCCACTGCTGCTGCTGTTCTTGGTGATCATCCCATGGTACTAACTCCAATATACTGGGGCTTTCTGCTGCAACTAGGCTTCACCAATGGCTTTTCATAGGCTCTCTTCATGGTGCCAAGCCTCAGATGCTTTTCGTGACCCATTCAGTCCTGGCTTTAAACTACAACTGAGAGTGCACCTTCACTAATGGCCTTCCATGGCCTCTCACAGTACCAAGCCTCAGCTGCTCTTCATGACCTTTTCATGTCTTCCAATCAGTATCACCTGGGTGAGTCTTACAGATTGCCAAGTGCAGCTGTAGCCGTAGGGACAACCTTGGCTATCTCTGGGACACATCTTTATTGTGCTCTCAAAAAACACTTCCCAGAAGATTTCACCTTGGTGATGCTGGTCTCTTCTTAATCACCATTAATTTCTTAGCTCCAGCTAACCAGCATCAATTGTCCCAGTAGACCCTCTCTTTTTCACTCAAAAGTGAGAGCCACATGGCCAATGCTATTGAGTTCTGCTGCTTGAAGGAGCTGGAAAATGGCTCCCTTCTTCTATTACATTATCATTAGCTTTCTGTTTTCCAACTCTTTCACTGCCTAACCTTGGCTGTTCTGGATCCTGCTCTGTAGAATGATCTTGAACTCAGAGATGTCCATGCCTGTCTCCTGACATTAATGGTGTGTACCACCATGTCTGGATCTAAATTTTGCTGGGTAGGATCTTGCCTCAAATTCCCACTCCCTTAATCTCCTAGAACACAGGATTCAGCTCCAGTTCACTTCCTAGTCCTCCTTTAATACTTGAACCATGTATTTTATACTTTTTCTTCTCAGCTTTCTAAGCTTGTTTAAAATGCTGTTCATGAGACTTATCCAGAGAACAAAGTCTATGATGGGTATTTCTGAGACTTCCTTTGAAATGTGATTAATCTGTTTCTTCACCTTAGCCTTGGGCAGACTTTTCAGACAAGGGCAAAATTAGCCACATTCTTCACCAAAATACCACAAAACAGTCTTCGCACCACATTCTGAAATTCTTCTCCTCTGAAACCTCTTGGTCCAGGTTAACATAGTTCAAGTTACTCCCAGCAACAAAGTCTTCCTTGTTCCTTAAAGGGGCCCATTTAAATGGGGCCCATTAAGCCCCATTTAAAGCATTTCACAGCTTTACAAATCAGAAGTCCAAAGTCCACATTCTTACAAACAAAAGCATGGTGGGTCAACCCTCACACAGCAATACCCAGGTCCCTGGTATCAACCTCTGTCTTAGTTAGGGTTTTACTGCTGTGAAGAGACATTATGACAAAGACAAGTCTTATAATGACAATATTTAATTAAGGCTGGCTTACAGGTTCAGAGGTTCAATCCATTATTATCAAGGCGGGAACATGGAAGCAACCAGACATATCTGGTGCAGGAAGAGCTAAGAGTTCTACATCTTTATTTGAATAAAGACAGAATATTGTCTTTCCGGCAGCTATTGTGAGTGTCTTAAAGCCCATACTCACAGTGACACAACTACTGTAACAAGGCTACATCTACTTTAATAGCACTTCACCTTCTAATAGTACTACTCCTTGGGCCAATCATGTTTCAGAAATTTCCCTGCCCTATCTATTTGCACTGGGAGGCCTATGACTGGACAGGAAAAAGGGAGGCGGGGCTAAGGGTGGCAGAGACAGACAGAGATGCAGACAGACTCCGGGAGAGAGGAAAAAGTTGAAATGGCAGTGAAGTAGACACATGTGATTCAAGTAAATTGGAATATATGAAATTTAAAGGTTAGGAATATTGGGATAATACTCTAATCTGTGTGCGTATCTTGTGTATTGAGATTTTATTGACGTGTGTGTGTGTGTGTGTGTGTGTGTGTGTGTGTATTGGTTAACTTCAAGCATCAAGAGTTTTGATTTACTGGGTTTCTGGAATCGGGTGTCTGCCTACAACTGGGTGGTTATGGCTGTGAAGGAACTAGTAGCTCCAGGTACCAGCACATCGGAGCTGGAAGCACAGCGACTGGCCAGAAGAAGGGCTAGCTAGAGAGTAGCTTGGAGGGTAACTAGCTGGGACCATGTACCCCGCCAGTAGCTGGCATTATTGCGGGAACATGGAGGTTAAGCCGGAAGCAAAGCTGGTCTCCTCTCTTTTCTAATATCTCCCACTACATAAGCACATACAAACCATAACACATATCAAATCAGTTATTCATTCCAGGTTCCCCTTTGATTATTCTATGAATCAGCATATCTTTACCTCAGACGTTTGACTCTTAGGAAACAGCAAGCACACATTTTCTTTTAACATTGCAAAAGAATTCAGAGACCTTCCAGCCTCTGTTATACATAGATGACAATCTACCTGGGTCTGACCCCGTCCTAAAATTACCATTTCTACCACACCTTGGCCTAACCTTGCTCAGTCCCACGCTGACCTTGAAATAGGAACCTGCCTATCTTTGTATCTGCCTGCCTTTATATCTTTCTGACTTGTTTGCCTTTGTTCCTTTAGATTCCTGAAGCCCCTTCTATAGTTCAGGTCACATCTTTATTTTTTTACATTGTTGAGAAACTATGTATTTTTGAACTCATATACGTAGAGCTCTTGCTGATAGCCTTAAGGGCTGTCCTGAAGGCCCCACTGCTAATCATTTTGCTGAGATATTAGCCACATCTTCAACTCCTGAACTCATGCTGTCTTAGATTATCATAGAGGCATTAATGAAAAGAGAGAAGACATTCCTAGGAAGGAAAGAGTCCTCCAATGCTAGTGGGTTCAGAAAATATGTATATTGTCACACAAACATGTACCCCGAGCAGCCATCGACACTTCTGGAGGTTGACAATGGAGACTTGCCCCAGGGGCGGGAATCTTGTTTCTCTGTCCCCATGAGGGCCATGCTGGGACCATCAAAGACCTAAAGGGTTCTATTAATTTAATTGTGTTTCCAGTGAGAAACTAGACCATAGGTCATCTATGCCAGGAGTACAGCATGGAAATAAGCAATCTGCTCAAGCAGCTACCCAATGTCTAGAAACAAGAAAATAAAACCCCCCAGTTGAGAAACAGCCTGAAAATAGCCATATGAATGGGAGATATCTTAACTCAGGATAAGCTATCTGTACTGGGCAGCCCATGTTGTGGTTAATCATTCATGACACAGGAATGAATTCCATCTGGGACATCCTGGCACCCACAAATGAGGTTATTTCAGGAACCATGTGACTTGGCTTCAATCACTGAGAAACCAGTCCTCTCCTCCTTCTAAACTAATCTCATGGTGTGTGTATATTTCGTTCAAAAATCTCTAAATTATTTTGATTTTAACTCTCACCTACCATGTTGTACACCATCTGCTACAGTAGTTTGGCTAACCTGCTTTATGTTCCTGGCTAGTTACGCTTCCAGCATCCAGCCACCTGCCAATGCCTTCTGGATTCACAACTGAAACACACACACACACACACAGAAAGATACACACACACACACACACACACACACACACACCAGTTAATTTTAATATGCCTTGACTAGCTTAAAGGCTGGGCATTTCTAATCCTTTCTTCTGTAAGAAACATTCCCCTCCAGTACTCCTGTGTTAACATTTTTAAAATCTATATTTCATCTCTACCCCAAACACAGTTGGGGAAGTGGTCCATGTGGCTACTTTACCTGATTCTCACATGTTAGCGGGCTTTTAGATCTGGTCTTTCTTCTTTCATGTCATGGTGATCTCCATCTCTTCCATTCTCCCTGTTCCTCACCTGCACAAATCACCAAGTCCTGCCTCAGTCTACCTGTCCAGCCATTGGACATTGTCTCTTTATTGATTGATCAAAAACTAACTGGGGACAATGACCTTCAGTGTTTGCACATGCAGATTCCCATTCATAAATGGGATGGGGTCAGATGTATTCAAATCATTAGAATCAATCCCCAACATAGATTATCTCTCTCTAACATATTAGCCAAACAAAAGTGTACTAATGTCAGGGTTTTGGCCACTACCAATCACAGTAGAGATTACCTAATCCTTCTGGAAAATTCCCCCAGTTCCCTGTAAAAAAGACATGAGCGTCTTTGTTGGGATTGCCATTTTGATGTGGTGGCAACCCCTACATGCTGATGATATGCTCCCTATTCTTACATATTATTTGAAACTGGGGTCTTCCTAACAGACCAAGTTGCATATCTGCTTCATATGAGTGTGATGGTCTAAGTCTAGCCCATGTATGTCCTCTGGTTTTTAGTTCAGTCTCTAAAATCTCCAAGGGTCCAGGTTAGTTGACTCTGCTGATCTTCCTGTGGAGTTGCTATCCTTTTCAGTGCCCACAATCCTTCATCCTATTTTCCCATTAGAGTCCCAAGTTCGATCAACTGCTTGGCTGTGTGTGTCTGCATCAGCAGCTTATTGGAGGCCCTCAGAGGACGGACATGCTAGACTCCTATATGCAAGCATATCAGAGTATTATTAATAGTGTCAGGGACTGGTGTTTGCTCATGGATGGGCCTCAATGTGGGATAGTTATTGCTTGGCCTTTCCTTCATTCTCTACTCCATCCCAAGTCCTTGCATTTCTTGAAGAAAGGATAAATTTGGGGTAGAAAGTTTTGTGGGTTTGTGTCTCTAAAACTCTACTGTGGTTCCTAATGGTGGTGTTCTCTATAGATTCCATATCACCAATGCTGGGAGTCATAGCCAAGGTCACCTGCAGTGATTCTTGAGAACCTGTCTTATTCCAGATCTTTGTCACATCCTAGAGATATGACTCTCTCCATCTTCTTACTCCAATTAGTTGCAGATTTCCATTTATTTTCATAAACATCATGCCACCTCTTTTGTACCAATCCTGAACCCTCCATCATTCCCCTCCAAATATTCTCATCCCCCAGTTTCCTCCCTCCACTTGACTCTTATGAGTATTTTATTTCCCATTCTAAATGAGATTCAAGCATCCTTGATTGTGCCTTATTTCTTGTTTAGTTTCTTTGTCTGTAGAATGTAGCATGGGTATATTGTATTTTATGACTAATATTTATTTATAAGTGAGTACATAACATGTATGCCCTTTTGAGATTGGGTTATTTCACTCAGGATGATATTCTTAAGCTCCATCTATCTGCCTACAAAAATCATGATGTCTTCAGTTTTAGTAGAAGAATAGTCTTCCACTGTGCAGATAGATATACCACATTTTCTTTATTCATTCTTCAGTTGTAGGACAACTTGGTGATTTCCAGTCTCTGGATATTACAAATAAAGCAACTGCAGAAGTGCCTTTGTGAGATGGTAGAGCATGATTTGGTATATGCCAAGGAGAGATATAGCTGGGTCCTGCAGTAGAACTGTTCCCAGTTTTCTGAGAGACTACCAAATTGATTTCTAAAGGGGTTGAACAGGTTTGCACTTCCACCTGAAATGAAGTGTCATTCTGACAAGTGTAAGATGGAATTATAGAGTTATTTTAGTTTGTATTTCCATAGTGACTAAGGAATTTGAACATTTCTTTAAATGTTTCTCAGGCATTCAAGATTCCTCGGTTGAGAATTCCCTGTTTAGTTCTGTACTCCATTTTTTAATTGGGCTATTTTTTTTTTTTGGTGTCTAACTTCATGAGTTCTTTATAAATTTTGGATATTAGCCATCTTTCAAATATAGTGTTACAAAGAACCTGTTCCAATCTCTATGCTGTTGTTTTATATTACTCACAGTGTCCTTCGACTTACAGAAGCTTTTCAGTTTCATGAAATCCTATTTATCAATTCTTGACCTTATAGCCAGAGACAATGGTATTCCATTCAGGATATTTTCTCCTGTACCAATGCATTACAGACTATTTATAACTTTCTCTTCAATGAGATTTAGTGAATCTGACTTTATGTTGAGGTCCTTGGTCCACTTGCATTTGAGTTTTGTGCAAGGACATAAATATGGATTTATTTGCATTCTTCTACAGTCTAGTCAGTACAGCACTATTTGTTGAAAATGCTTTCTTTTTCCCATTGTATGGTTTTGGATTCTTTGCCAAAAATAAAGTGTCCACAAGTGTGGGACTTCATTTCTGGATCTTTGATTCAATTCCATTGGTCAAAGTATCTGCTTCTGTACCAATGCCAATTTTTATCACTGTTTTTCTGTAGTACACATTGAGATCAGGACAGTGATTCCTCCTTATGTATTTATATTGCTCAGGATTGTTTTGGATATTAAGGGCTTTTTGCTTTTCCACAAGAGGTTGAGATTTGCTCTTCCTAGATCTATCTATAAAAATTTTGTTGGAATTTTGATGGGGATTGCATTGAATCTATAGATTACTTCTGATAAGACGGTCACTTTTTACCATGACAATCCTACCTATCCAAGATCATGGGAGGTATTTCCATTTTCTGATATCTTCTTCAATTTCTTTCTTTAGGGACTTGAAGTTCTTGTCATACAGATCTTTCACTTGCTTGATTTGAGTTACACCATGATATCTTGCATTATTCATTACTATTGTAAAGGTTGTTGCTTCTCTAATTCCTTTCTCGGCCAATTTATCATTTGTACAAGGAGGACTACTAGTTACTCTGAGTTAATTTTGTATCCAGCCACTTTGATGAAGGTGTTTATCAGCTATAGAGGTTTTCTGGTTTAGTTTTTGTGGTATCTTATGTATACAGTCATATCATTCACAAATAACAATACTTTAACCTCTTCCTTTCTGATTTATATCCCCTTAATCTTCTTTAGTTTTCTTATTGTTCTGGCTAGAACTCCAAGTACTATATTGAATAGATAGGGAGAAAGTAGGCAGACATATTTTTGCAAATTTTAGTAGATCTGCTTAAGTTTTTCTCCATTTAGTTTGATGCTGGCTATTGGGTTATTGTGGATTGCTTTAATTATGTCTAGATATGTTCCTTGCAACCCTGATCTCTAGAATACTCTTAATGTGAAGGGGTGTTAGATTTCATCAAAGGCTTTTTAAGCATCTAATGGTGATATCATGTACCTCTTTTTTGTTTTTTTTTTTTTAGTTTGTATAAATGATGGATTGCATTGATAGGTTTTCATATATTGAACCATCCCTGCATTCATGAAATGAATCCAACTTGATTATGGTGGAAAATATTTGTTATGCATTTCTGGATTCAGTTTGGGAGTGTTAATTGGGTGTTTTTACATCAATGTTCATAGGAGAAATTGGTAACAAATCCTCTTTCTTTGTTGCTTCTTTGTGTGGATTAGGTATCAGGGAATGCTACATAATTATAGTTAATTATGCATTCCTTTACTTTCTATTTTGTGGAATAGTTTGAGGAATAATGGTATTAACTTTTCTTGAAAGTCTGGTAGAATTCTGCACTAAAACCATCTGATTCTGGGCCTTTTTATTTGGAGATTGTTGATATCTGTTTCTATTTCTTTAGAAATTATAGGAGTGTTTAAATAGTTTACCTGATCTTATTTTAATCTTGGTAAATGATATCTATTCAGAAAATCCTTCATTTCCAATTTTTGTGGAGTATAGACATCTGAAGTAAGACCTAGTGTTTCTTAGAATTTCTTCAGTGTTAGTTATTATTTCTCCTTTTTCTTTTCTGATTTTGCTTATTTTGAAGCTCTCTTGTAGTTAGTTTGAATAAGGGATTTTCTATCTTATTGATTTCCTTAAAGACTCAGTTCTTCCTTACATTGATTCCTCATATGTTTTCTTTGTTTCTAACTGATTGATTTCAGCACTGATTTTGATTATTTCCTGCCTTCTACTCCTCTTTGGAATACTTGCTATTTTTTTTCTAGCGCTTTTGGTTGTACTCTTAGATTGCTGGCATAAAAACATTCTAATTTCTTTATGGAGGCTCTCAATGCTATGAAATTTCCTTTTAGCACTGCTTTCATTGTTTCCCGTAAATTTGGCTATTTGTGCCTTTCATTTTAATATAATTGTAGAAAGTCTTTATTTTCTTTCTTATTGCTTTCCTGACCCACTCATCATTGAATAGAGAGTTGTTCAATTTCCATGAATATATAGGCTTTCTGTTGATTCTGTTGTTAAAGTCCAGCTTTAATCCATGGTGGTTTAATAAGATACAAGGTATTATTTCAATTTTCTTGTATTTGTTGAGGATTTCTTTATGGTAAATGATATCTATACCAAGAACTATATGGCCAGTTTTGGAGAATGATCCATGAGTTCCTGAGAATGTAGATTCTTTTGTGTTTATGTGAAATATTCTATATATGACTGTTAGGTCCATTTGATTAATATTATCTGTTAATTTTATTATTTCTCTCTTTAGCTCTTATCTGGATGACCTGTTAGTTGGTGAGTGTGGGGTGTTGAAATCTCTCACTACTAATGTGTGGTTTTTGACATATGATTTCATCTTCATCAATGTTTCTTTTATAAATGTGGATGCTCTTGTGTTTAGGACATATATGTTCAGAATTGAAGTATCATCTTGATAAGTGTTTCTTTTGATGGGTATTAAGAGTCTTTCCCTATCTGTTTTGCTTAATTTTGGGTGAAAGTGGTTTTTTTCTCTCCCTTCCTTCCTTCCTTCCTTCCTTCCTTCCTTCCTTCCTTTCTTTATTTTTTTAGTAGATATTAGAATGACTATTCCAGATTGATTCTTAGATCTATTTGCTTGGAAAATATATTTTTTAGTTCTGTACTCTGAAGTAATGTTTATCTTTATTTCTGAGGTATGTTACTTATATGCAGCAGGACAATGAATACTGTTTTCACATTCATTATGTTAATGATTTTTTTTTAGATACTTGGTGAATGTTAGCACCTCCTGAGCAGACAATTCCCAGGAATTCTCCTCCCAGGTTTTTCTGGTGATGAAAAGCTAGCAAAGTATCATGGATAGTGAAAAGCCACCTGCCAGGGGCCCAGGAACCTGGTCATCAAGCAATCTGTTTCATTTTTAATTTTTTAATTGAGTACAGTGATGTTTAGAAATATTAATGTTCAGTGATTGTTAATTTTTGTTACTTTGATGTTGATGATGTTAATGTGCCTGTGTGTGTGTGTGTGTGTGTGTGTGTTTGTACATGCTTTCCTTATTTTTGCTGATATGGAGTTACTTATCCTGTGTTTTCTTGGATGTAGATATCTTCCTTGGTTTGGAGTTTTCATTTTATTATTTTCTGTAGAGCTGGATTGGTGAATAGCTATTGTTTGAATTTGCATTTGTCTTGAAATGTCTTCTTTTCTCCATTTTTAATGATTGAGAATTTTGCTGTGTATAGTGGTCTAGATTGTTATCTGTGGTTATTTAGAGGTTGCAACATAGCAGACTAGGGCCTACTAATTTTTATATTATTTATTCAAAACTTGAGTGTAATTCTGAAAAGTCTACCTTTGTATGTTACTTGGCTGTTCTCTCTTGTTGCTCTTAATATTCTGTTTTTGTTTTGTAGATTTTATATTTTGTTTATTATGTGGTAGGAGGATTTTCTTTTCTGGTCTAGTATAATTGGTGTTTTATATGTTTCTTGTATGCTTATCGAAGTCTTTTTCTTTAGATTGGGAAATTTTTCTTCTATAGTTTTGTTGAAAATATTTTCTTGGACTTGGAAATGAGACTCTTCTTCTATTTACATTATTTTTAGGTTAGGTCTTTTCATAGTATCCCAGATTACCTGTAAGTTTTGTGTCAGAAATTTTTTTTAGATTTTCCATTTTCTTTAGCTGATGTATCAATTTCTTCTACTGTGTCTTCTATGCCTGAGATTCTCTATTTCATCTTCTATATTATGTTGGTGATGCTTGCATCTGTTGTTCCTGTTTTCTTCCCTAGGATTCCATCACCAAGCTTTCCTCAGTTTTGTGGGGTTTTTTTCATTGCTTGTATTTCCAGTTTCAGGTCTTGTACAATTACTTATTTAATTGTACTTCTCTGTATATTTTTAAGTGATTTATTTGTTAACCCCTCAATAGTCTCTACCTGTTTGGATGCACTTTCTTGTATTTGTTTAAGGGATTTATTCATTTCCTCTTAAAAGTCCTCTATTGCCATTATAAGTTTGGTTTTAAGGTCATTTTCTTGTGCTTTGATAGATAGATAGATAGATAGATAGATAGATAGATAGATAATAGATAGATAGATAGATAGATAGATAGATAGATAGATAGAGGAGAGAGTGGGAGAGACAGACAGACAGATTGTGTTAGACTGCTACAATGTCAATTTCAGTGTGAAAAACTAAACTAGATGAATAAAGTTCAGAGTAGAAGTTCTGTAGCCCTATTCAAGATTTAGCTTTCCACTTGCGGCTCCAGCCTCCATGCCTCCTCCTTTCATAATACTGATAGATTCTCATTCTGCTGAAACATTGATTCCAAGTAAACCCTGTTTTTTATAAATTGAATTGGCCATGATATTCTATTACAGTGAGAGAAAAGTAACAATAATCAATTATAGTAAATTTAATAATATAGAAATAAAATCCCCATTAGGTGGACTTAGTGGTTAGAATGGGTGCTGAGCAAAGTAGATTTAATGAAGTAATCATATAATTCAGGACCAGGATAGAAAGTTTATGTTCACAAATGAGAGTAATGCTTTTTATTGACTATAAGCTTTTTTAGGATTAAAATTAAATTTGACCACAGATTTTGAAAAAATGCTCAGTTTTACATTTTATTATTGATGTAATAAATAGATATTGGTAGTATTTTGGAATGATAGTAAAGTTTAACATAGCTTTTAAAAGCAAAACATCATTTTAAAGGAATGAATCCTGGGCACAAAAAATCTTATTTAAGAATTAGCATATCTATTTCCTGGAATCTCTTTGTGTAATACACTTTATCAAACTACGACCAAAGTAATGTTTAAGGCTGAATCCTCATTGCTCTCTATAATGGTGTATCAGAGACCTGGGTGAATGGTAATAACAATGAATGCTGTCAACCAAGGCCCATATATGTGAAAAATTAGCTGCATTGCCTGAAATTTTATGCATTTTGGTCCTTTCTTAAGGAAAAAAATCACCATCTGCTTCTGCCAGCACTTATGAATATGGAAAATAGAAGACTAGAGCTCAAAAACTCTCTATCCCTTGCTTTACTGCATTTAGTTTTAGATTGAGAGATGAAAGCAGAAATGTGATAGAAGAATAAAGATTTCTGTATTTATAAGCCTATCATGCCTAACATGATTATTACTCCATCAAAAATTGACCCATTAATAGTATATATCGCTGCCGTCTTGCTTTCTACCCTTTACTACATGTGTTCTGATAGAAAACCTACCTAATATACCTGAAATTTATCATCTTATTTAAATAGGGAAACTACTTTCCAATTTATATATGAGGGGGAGCAACATATTAAAAAACAGAGACGTATCTATAACAAACACAACTGCTACTAATGCTATGTTTTATGAAACTCCTGTCTCCTTAATCTGCATAACTATTTTCTTCAATGTGAGACTTGGGATCTTTTTCCCTCTGAGATTTTTTCATCTTATGAATAATATATATAACAAAATTGATGTTATAAATTTATTAATTCTGCCTCATCTTGATAATTCCATTTAAGGAAATCGTAGTTTCTTGGTTTTGAGCTGTCTCGAGGTAGGAGCGATATTAAGTATGGCGTCTGGGTAACAACTGGGTCAGCCATAAAGGGTGCCAGTATCTTCAAAGTCATCATGAAACTTTGACTAAAAGTTTGGTCTTGCCTGGATGGTCGTGACATTTACTTTCATATCTCTCTGGTTCTCCCTCTTCATCTTCTTCTATTGCATTTGCTTCTCTTATTGGAATGTAACTGATAGATAAAGCTGTAATTCAGATAAAAATTGTGATAACGGGAAATATATCCTCAAGCAATCTTTATGAGTTTGTGTTAGGTGTTTGCATGGAACAGAGAGATGGACAGATTTCTCTCACATTGTAAAAATGTTGTGGCCAAGTTCCATCATAGTTATTTTTACAAAAAACATCCAACAGAAGAAATTGTTTTTGCCTTGTACTAATTTAAACACACATACTAGTATAATCAACTTTATTTAACTTCTAGGATCTAAGAAAGTAGAAAAGATGTCATAATTATTCAAGAAATGATGTTCCCTATTACAGAGAATATGACTATTTTGTTCCATCCTTTATACATAATGTATATGTGCATATATAAATATATCTGATATTGAATATTAAACTTATTTTTGGAAATTTAATATTAATGATATATGATGATGCACACCTTTAGTATACCATGCATTTTCAACTTTGTTTTATGAAAAGCGCTAAGCTATGAAATATTGAAGAAGTGTTTGATATAAATGTGTGGTTCTCAGAAGCATGTTATATAAAATAGATGTTTGCTACACAGATCATTTTGCACTTATCAATTTATTTCCCATTCTAAAATATTTTAAACTCCAAATATTCTGTTATTCAGTCTGCTGTTCTTGTAGGCCACAAGTATATCTCACATGCATAATGAATATCTTAATGAGCTTCTGATTCCAGTAGTAGAAAATTGATTTCTTCTTGATTTATAATAGTTTATAATGCCTAAAGGGATTTAACTTATAAGATTGATTGTAATGATTTCATGAAGTAAATGAGGTTGCTATATCATAACTGTCTCATGTCAGAGAATTATATATTAAGGTTTTAAAACAATGGGTTTCTATACTATTGAACACACAAAATAATTTGTCAGATATGATTTTGAATGTAGCATTTTACCAACGGCCAAACAATTTTATTAGGCTACTCTTCATGTTAATAAAACAAATGACTCTACCATGGAATGAAAAATAGATTGATTGTAATGATCCAATATACTCAAATATACAATTTTATAATGACAACCTGTGGCACTGTGTATATATATAGTTTGTGATTTTCTGTCTTAGTGATACAAAAACAGATGTGCCTTAAGGGCTCAGAACTGTCATTGTTTCAGTTTTTAAAAACACTCTTAGTGTAATTGTTTAAAAATAAATTTGTGTCTGAAAGTAGATGAGAATAAAAAAGAATCTGAAAGAAATAAAGTGGTTGACTTGTACAACAAGTTGAAAGTGAAGAGTAGAGGGTTGGTCTTTCCATTTTCCTGTAAGGACACCATCAGGAGAACTGTTTTATCTTGTTTTACATCTATAACGTATATGCTCCTGTTTCTACATTTCTCAGTGCATGGAAACAAAGATATATTATTTTTGCACATGCTGAAAGTAAATTCAGGATTAAATTTTAAGGAATGAAAATTGTATCTACACATAGATACATTGTATTATTGGGATTTACTTATATACAGATTTAGTAAATCATTGGTTTCTAATTACATACTTCCATGTAAACTCATGGGACAGGCACATAATTAAAGAGCACTTTTTGGAGAGAAAGCTATAAGTAGAAGCATTTAGTTTAATATCTTTTAAAAATAGGACATAGATACAGTAGATATTGGTAATTGATAGTAACCTTATTAACATTGCCAAGCTATTTCCTATATTGATTTGTCCTACAAATATCACAAAAAAAATTAAAAATAAACTTCTTAACTTATTCACACGAACTGAATCCAAGAATAATGACCAAAAGCAAATATGAGTATGTACTTTGCACCTGAATTATGGAAAAAATAAAAGAATCAGATGGGTAGGAAAAAAGATATTGACCAATATGAGACATACTCATGAGCACAAGTAAGAATGGATATTACAACTAAATTCTAATGTATATGAGAAAGAAAGAAAGACTGAAATGCTGTATTCACTTGTATATTTATCCAAACAATGTTAATTAAATAAAGAGAGAAATGCATGTAGTTTGTTTCTTTGATTAAATTTATTTATAAGAAAATAAATAGTGTTGAAAGACAATATTATATTATTAATATTCAAAAGCCGAGCAATATTTTGCATATGGATTAATTACAGGGAAAGAGAAGATTAAGTTCTGGGAGTTCAGAAACAAATAATACTATCCTTTTATGTTTTCCTTCTGGTTCTGAATTGATCTTTGTTTCTATTGCATGCTTCCTTTCACTGTTAAAGTTTATTGTTTTGTGTAGTTTGGCTTGCATGTATAAATGTATCTTCATATAAAGTTTATTTTCTGAAATAAAATAAGCTCAGACTGATAGCATACACCCGAACCTAACTAGTGAAGAGACTATGTAAGAAAATTCTGATCCAGCATATACTTCATCATAACTTATCCCAAAGGATGAAATAACCATAAAATAATGAAAAAGATGGCTACGCAATATGACCAAAATATTATTAGTAGGAGTTCATCTTACCTGGATTATAGCATCTGGCAGACCACATAGTTGTAACTTTTTGTTGTTGTTGTTTGTTTGCTTGTAATAAGAGACTTGCACTATGTAGAGGAAGGTAACATTTCTCTTTTTAAAAAAATAAGTTAGTGAGCAATACAAACAAATAAAAACATTAAAACACTGGATTTAGTTGTATGTATGTATTCATATGCGTACATATGAATATATAACATATTATACATATATATTCCCTTGTAAAATTGTATGTAATAAACATATATACATGTGTATATATTATATAGATAGATTTACAATTTTAATATATATATATTGTGTATATATATATCTATATTTTTATATATATCATATCAAGAATATAAGAGAGGAACAAATGTATACACATGAGGCTTATTTTTAAAAAATGTATTGATTGACTCCTGTTTGTGAAGAATATTGTTCAGTGAAAGTATGCAAATGGAAATAAATCCATAAGCCTCAATGAACTGATATGCCAATAGATGCATGAAAATTTAACTGATATATATATATATACACTATATATATAATACATATATATGTATATACATATATATATATATTAAACAGTTAAATACATATATATTTAAAACAGTTAAATATATATTTATATTTATAGATATATATATTTCCATATATAAATATATTGAAATATAGAACTTTTCTTGGAAAATGTGAAACTCCATTTCTCAGGTAACTGTGAGCTCTATGGTTGTATGCATCTCCTTGTATTGTTTACAACCTTACTCACAACCTGTTATGACAGTTTTTATTATGTAAATGTACTGTCACCAAAATTTGTGGAAAGAATGAATGAATGAGTGAATGGATGGATGAGCAAATGCATATAAGGATCCAAAGTGGGGGACAGAGACCCTCAAATGTGCCAGAAGCAAAGGCAAGATCATGTACGCAATTTAACCTAGGAAGCAGAGAGCTCAACCCAGGAAAATAATTTATACCTCTTTGGGGAAGTTAATATTTGTCTGCATTCTTTGAGGCTAAGAAATCAGAGCAAGTAGCATAGAAGCATACTGTGTTGTTAGTAAAGGAGTCTTAGTGAAGGTTCATAAGTATGTTGAAGAAGAGTGGAGCATAGCCTGAAGGAAAGGCCATCTAGAGACTACCCCACCTGGGGATCCATCCCAAATGCAGACATCAAAACTAGACAGTATTGCGGATGACAAGAAGTACTTGCTGACAGAAGCCTGATACAGCTGTCTCCTCAGAGGCTCTTCCAGATCCTGACCAATACAGATGCGGATGGTCACACCCAACCATTGGACTGAGCACAGGCACCCCAATGGAGGAGTTAGACTAAGCACTGAAGTACCTGAAGGGGCCTTATCTGGCATCAATGGGAGGGGAAGCCCTTGGTCCTGTGAAGGCTTGATGCCCCAGTGTAGAGGAATACTGGCATGGTGAAGCAGGGCTGGCTGTGTGGATGGGGGAGCACCCTCATAGAAGCAGGGTAAGGAGGGATGGGATAGTGGTTTTGCAGAGGGGAAACCAGGAAAGGGGATAACATTTGAAATGTAAATAAATAAAATATGCAATAAAAAAAGAAGTGGTTTCTCCTTGTGAATCCACTTGAGTCTTCTCTGAACCCAAGATACCCATGGAGTTGCTCTTTAGGAGACTACCACGGACTACTTCTCTGGTTGACCCTAAATTATCAGTTGCAATCCAGACCTCAAAATTAAGTTGCATTGTGGAGCTTAACAGTTGATCTGCTTAGTGCACTGAAGTTCAGTCATAACAACTTACAACTCCATTTTTAAAATCTGAGATGCTGTTTCAAATTCCTCACCATCAGGAATGGTAATTGCTAGAGAGATGTTTTGGCATATTCAGAAACCTTTCTAGAAAGATTGTACACTGTTTGAATGGTAACTGTAGAGTTGATTTTTTTTTCTTACACTGGCCATTTGTACAGGATCGAGGAAATGCACCCTTGTGTTATACTTCTGCCCACACTTGTATCTTCATACTTCCATTGGTCTATAAGATCACTGATGCCAATGTATTTAGTCCCATTTGCATTGTCATTTACCAAAAAATATTCCTCGCAAATAAGAGTATACTAAATAAATGTTTTTTTATAAACTCATGTATACACAGTTGTTATTATCTTTCTTATATTCTTGATATGTTAAAATATATGGCTCTGTATCGTGGTCAATTTATTTTATATATACTACCTTGCTTTATAGTTAAGAGCTTTGTGGAATCCATAAAGATTCATTTCTCTATTCAAGAAATATTTAAAGAAGAAGTTTCACTTTTTTTTTCATTCTAAAATTGGGTGATAACCAAACAACTGTGGAAGGAGAATTTGCACCAGACAAATCTGTGTGCTGATATAAGTCTTAGGAAAGTCATCTTTAAGATGTAATATAGGTTATTAAACTGTTATTGTAGCTAGTAAAGTTCTTTATTATTATTTGAATTTAAAATATCACACAAAATTCTTGTTTCAAATTTTGGTCTACAGTCCACCCCACTATAGAAGGTCATGAAATCTTCAGGAATTACAGACAAATCAAAAGGAGTTAGATCATTGAGAGCATGTTCTTGGAAGAGATTTTAGAATGGTAGGCCCCTCATCTCCTGCTTTCTGAATACCATATTGATCCAATCTGTTATCCCATGATGTATGTGCCACGGCAGACCTAACACAGTATTGACAAATGGTCGTAGACAAAATCCTCAATAACCTAAGCGAAAACAAACATTTCACTCATAGAAGTTCTTTACCTCAATGGAAATATAATATCTGATTTACCAATAAATTGATTCTTTGGAACCTGAAATAGATGTTACAGAGAAGACCCTTTCATGTGCCAGTAGCACCCAGAAGAGTCTGATAAGAATTCAAGCGAACAGGTCAAAGAATTTCACTTTAACATATATGAAACATTGTGATACATGTATTGCAAAATGTTAATGATTATAACTGAGTTGCAATGTCTTGTACAATAGCTGTCTTCCATATGTTAGTTACTGTGCACTTTGCTATGAAGAAAAACTGTGATCAATGCAGATTGTAAATGAAAGCATTTAATTTAGCACTTGCTTACATTTTCATAGGGTTAGTTCATTGTTATCATTGCAGGGAATGATGTATCAGGCATGGCTTTGGTACAGTTGAGGAGATATTTCATCCTAAACCCCAATCAAGAGTCAGAGAAAGATGGATATTGGGCCCAGGTAGAATTTGGAAACCTGAAAGTCCACTCTGAATGACCTCCTCAAGAAGGCCATACCTCTTAATGCTTCCTAAGTAGTCCAGCAACTAGCGACCAAGAATTCAAATACAGGAGCTTATGAAGCCTAGAGTTAGTCATCCCTTCCCCCCCACAAAAAAAGCCTAATGATTTTGTTTTGTCATAAGGAATATAAAACCTAATGAAATATTTTCTTTTATTATTAACTTACCACTCCTAATCATGAATTTCTAATTAAACCCATATTTTATAATATCTTAAATAGTTTTATTTACAGTTGTGAGACAAAAACAAATGACACAAAGACCAAAACACTTTTTGATGATTTATATATGCTTGGGTCAAAGAGTATCACTGTAAGGGGGTGTGGCCTCATTGAAGTAGGTGTGTCACTGTGGGTGTGGGCTTTAGTATCCTAGTCATAGCTGCCTGGAAATCAGTCTTCCACTAGCAGCCTTCAGATAAAAATGTACAACTCTCAGATCTGCCTGCACCATGCCTGCCTGGTTGCTGCCTAGTGCCTGCCCCACTTGACAGTGATGGACTGAAACTCTGAGTATGTATGCCAGCCCCAATTAAAAGTTGTCCTTGAAAAGACTTGTTTTGGTCATTGTGTATGTTCAAAGAAGTAAAACCCTAACTAAGACACTCTCAGGAATTATAAGAATACATGTCAATTTAAAGGACATTGTACACAGTTTACCTGTGACACTGAGTTTCAAAGAGAACAAACTGCAAGCTACTTTTTCTAGGAGTATTTTCACTTCCAACATTGTATGCTTAATCTATGTTTGTCATTTAAAATTACTGTTGGATCATTATTTTCATATTTTTTATTTTCTAGGTTTACGTTCTTTGCATAAAATGGCAAGAAGAATTAAACATGACAAGCTAAGTTTGACCTTCATATTATAAGCCATTTTGGTAAAGACTTATATAAAGACATTATAAAAAAAATGTCTCAAATATTACATGAAATACACTCAGAGATGTAACAGAAACCCATCAGTTCTGGATCTGGGAAAGTAGCTTTGATGTGCTTCCTTAGATCCCAGCAACAGAAAAAACTGAATGTGTTTTTATAAGTTGGTGTCTCCAGTAATGGCATGGTGGGAGCAGAATGAGAAATCCACAGTCATGCTCAGAAACAGAGTGAATTTAAGATGATCAGGTATTCTTGAGAATGAGAGTCAGGAGACAAATGTTTTTCCAAAAATTAACAAATTTATTTCCCTCCAAATTTTCAAATGAATGGCAGATCTTTTGTCAAATGTGAAAATATTATGAGAAATGTTACACAGTCTCTAGTTTTTAGGTAATATTTTGGCCTATAAATACTGAAAAATAAATTAGTGAAAAATTATTCTTGTATATTTTCAAAAGAAATGAGTTAGTTGATAAGTAATACAATATTGCTTAGTGTGGAACATTCCTTTTATAAAATATTCATAAAGAAAATTACAATTGATGTCTAATTTTTCTTTCTCTAATTAAATTCAGATTTTATGACTAATATTATCTATTAGAGAAAAAACTTTCATGAAAGACATTTGAGGGACACATTATAAAATAGGAATTCTTATGATTTTGAACTGGCAATGTATTCTCATTTATATTAACTTTGAGCCTTGGTTATTTCCTCATTACGCTGACTGCACAAATAAAATACATACGAAAATTA
Source organism: Grammomys surdaster (assembly GCF_004785775.1). Classification (NCBI taxonomy): domain Eukaryota; kingdom Metazoa; phylum Chordata; class Mammalia; order Rodentia; family Muridae; genus Grammomys; species Grammomys surdaster. The sequence goes on from NW_021604698.1 coordinate 2,427,584, forward strand.
AAAGGTCAATGATTAAAATGAACCATTGGTGCTTAAACATACTTTAAAAATCTTCTACAATTGCTCATTCCCTGGATTTTCATCAGTTCTGAGTGTCTGTGTTAACTACCACTAATGATCAAAAAAATGTCTCTGAAAAGTTCTGTAAGACATATTAATCTGTGGACATAGAGTTAAGAATTTAGTAACAATTTGATGCTGTGCCCATTGGACAAAACTGTTATATAGGTCTATCTCTGGAGCCTATGAGCTCTCCAGACTTGAGTTCTTTGTTGGACTTTAACCACTACACATGCCCTTCCTCCCATAGTGGTGTTCTTAAACGCAAGCAGAAAGTGGCTAGTTAATCCCATAACATGTGTGCCACTATTGTACCCATATCTTGTCATTCTTGTCCATATTGAAGTAATGGACTTCTCTCCAGTAACATGCAGAACAACTTTGGATTCTATGAGGAATATGGGGAGTTTATGTTCACATATATTTCTAAATATAACCAACTTAGTTTGTAAAATGCCATCGTTATATCTGGTTCCATGGTCCACCATTTGGCATTGTATAACTTGTTGTTATGTTATTCCATGGGAAGACTACCTTTCCTGTTCCCAAGCATCTACAATTGCTGATGTCTTTTTTGTTTTTGAGTCCTCATGGTCTTTTCACATCTATTGTTGGCATCTTTGTTCATACAACATTTAGTCAGTCATGCTGGTGAGATTTTTATGGTTATTGTTCCTGAGGTTACTAGGGGACACGTTTTCAACTAAACTTCTTTGTGCTCTGGCATAAGCTTTCTGTCCCCATTCTGCAATGTTTCCTGAGTCTAAGATTTTGGAATATTTTGAATATGCATCTATTGGGATGGTATTCCCCTCCCCCATTTTTGTTGATTATTGTTTTCTGTGTTGGTTCACAAGTTTTACAAACAGAAGTTTGCTTGATGAAGATTGAAAATTATACTTAGTTGTGTGTATAAGGACAAAAGTTTATACCTTTTTTGGGGGGGATTATGCTGGATTAATAAATAAGTGGTTTGTGGTACCAGAAGTCAAGCTTCCAAGGAGGAAGGCCATCAGTATTACTGCTTAGCAATGACATCTTTGAGGCACATCAGTGAGTAGTATGGTATCACATCCCTGAGAGCCCTTCCTGTTTTCAATAGCTCCAGTTGCATTTGAATGTGAAGCACCATGAATTCTGCTCTTATAATTGTAAGCTACTGTACCACATTTGTTTGTCCTCTCAGCATCCCTCTTTCCCTCCATCCCTCTGATCTTCCTGTCTTTCCTCCTTTCTTCCTTTCTTCCTACTACTTTCTTCTTAATTTGAGGTAGAACACACACACACACACACTTCTTTAATTCTTGAGAGTTAACATGAATTTATGGAATATAAAATCCTTTTATGTAATGTCTTAAATTTTTAGCCCTCATAAGAAATAATAATGAGTTTCAACAATGTCAGATTAGGACAAGGAATCTGAAGGATCATTGAGTACCAGTAGGCAAGCTTGCAGTGCATAACTCCCCAAACAGGCTGAGTCACTTAATTACTGGTTCAATGCAAGGTTAATTATTCCCATCAACTGTCACAATTGCTGAAGAATTCTATGAGGCAATATTAACAGAAAATTAATAGTGCAGAGCTTGAGATCCCTATGATATATTCCAAGACAGAAGGCTATGTGGGAGGCTTTGTTAGAGTACAGGTAAATGCTGACTTACCACAGTAGGCTAACCAGCTAAGCTGGTCTAATATTGAAATAGTACATTTCAAAAGGTCTGAAATTTCTCATACTTTATATCTTTTCACAGTACTCTGTTAGGAGTTAAAATGCAAATAAGTGTCAATCAAGATAGTATGAGAATTTACTTGAAATTGTACCTTAATGAATCTGAACATGTTAAAAAGAATTTATATTATTATCTTTTGAACACATTGAACTGAGTCAGACCATTTAAAACACTGGTTTTCAACCTTCCTAATTCTGTGACCCTTTAATATAGTCATGTTGTGATGACCCCCAACCATACAGTTATTGTTGTCACTACTTCATATATATATATATGTATATTTTTGTTCTACCTCAAATTAAGAAGAAAGTAGTAGGAAGAAAGGAAGAAAGGAGGAAAGACAGGAAGATCAGAGGGATGGAGGGAAAGAGGGATGCTGAGAGGACAAACAAATGTGGTACAGTAGCTTACAATTATACATATATATATATATATATGTATAATTTTGGTACTGTTATGAATAGTAGTATAAATATTTATTTTGGGGGATTGAGTTTTGACAAATGGATCATGATGCACAGGTTGAGAACTGCTGCTTTAAAAACATCTGTTGTATGTAAACATAATAGAAGGAAAAACCCTTTTTACTGTGGAAAATACATATGATCAGTTTAAAAAGGGAATCAAAATTTTAGGTTGGAGCTATGTGTGAGCATAGCCTATAAACCCCAAACTCAGGTTTTCTCAAATGTCATGTCCCAGCATTGAAGTTGTTATTTTTCATTAATTTCAGAGAAAAGCAAGTCAGAAGTCAAAGTGCTTACCAAATATATTGTTGGGTACATGAGCCAACCTGTTATAACAGAACTAGAGAAATCTGTTATAGGTTTTATGACATATGACCTCATTTTTATCTTTTGCATTGGTGAAAGCAAGTGGTCTGCTAAGAATACATTGCAATGTTTTGAGCTTGACCAGTATAGGAGTCTGACTCAGATGTGAGCAATACATGTCTTTCAAGGCATCTAAATATAGCCTTAGATAATTTGACTCTGGAACTTTACAATTTTGTACCTCATCATAATCTTGAAGTTGAGACATTTGGTTCAATAGTGTCCTTATTATAGGTCAAGCCCCTCTCCCAGTTGCATCTCTCTCTCCCTCTGTTTTTATATTCACACGTTTGGCAAGTAACTGGAAACTCAGAGTTCTTGAGATGGCTCAAAACAAGCTTATTTGAGTTTAATTTCCAGAAAACATGAAGATAGAATCAGCTCCAGAAAGGTGTCTCCTGTGTATTTCAGAGCCATGTTGTACACACACACACACACACACACACACACACACACAGAGAGAGAGAGAGAGAGAGAGAGAGAGAGAGAGAGAGAGAGAGAGAGGTCTTCTGTATATTTGAGAGCCATGTTGTGCATACACAAAAACGCACACATATACATGAAAAAACACACACAAACACTTATATACACACATAATACACATATACATACACACATATACATTCATATAAACACATACATGCACACATACAAACATACACATATATATGAATAATACATAAAAAATAAACATTTAAGAATAATTTGAGACAAAAAGTGAAAGGAAGAAAAAGAAGCAGTACGTTTCTTTAATAAGCAGGAAAAGATCACATGCTGAGGACAATTGAGGTATTTTGTCTAAGAAGGTATTATTGACCAAGTATGTCAGGGTTTCATTCATAACAATGTAGAAAAAGATGTAAATAATAACAAAAAAATTTAGCAGGCAATTCATTTTAGAAGCACATACATTATCATTGTTAAAGCTATTTTATGTAATGGTAGATATTTAATAAGAGCTTGCATATTTTTCTAGTTAATGACAACTTCATTTTTCTTTATGGAATATTTACCTTTTTTCTATTTGAAAATTTGCTCTTTAAAGGGGAAGTTAGAGTTTTCTTTTTCTGTATAAATATACATATACGTATATGTATTGTCAGAAGCCATAATAGGACAAGCTAATAATTAGCAGTTGATCATCCTGAAATGCTTGCCTCGGATTATTATCTGCGACAAGTGTGCCACATTTAGAAAGGCTATGTTGGACATATTTTAGGAAAGATCCTGCTATTAATATGCTTTTCCTATTATTATTAAACATATATAACAATCACTAAGCAATAGCACTCCCCTTTGGAGCAGATCTCTGCCGACCCACGAAGATGTACTGTCTTGTAGTGTTGCTATATAGACAAATAGACGACTTCTTAAGTCTTAATAATGATCCTATAAGAATTCCTAAAATTATATCAATGATTATTAAGCTCTTTTATAGTGGGACTGCTATTAAGTCCCTTTCTGATAGTCAAAACTTCCATGAGAACTTTGCCAGTCTCCCAAGTGTCATCAGTTAACAGCACTTAGATAGTAACCAGACTCTCTCCTACTCAGAGCACATTCCAAGGTGGTTGTAAAACAATTAACCAAGGGTCACTAAAGGGAACTCACGATTTATTATAGGTGCTAGGACAGAAGAAAAGATATTGCTTGGGTTTATCTATACAAAACTTCACTAATTTCTTAGTTATAGCTTTAAACCTTTGGTGAACCTGTGGAGCTAGACAGGTGACGGATGTTTAGTCAGATAATTACTCCTAATGGATATGCATGTAAACATTCTCGATTGTAAACTTCTATTTCAATTTATGATTTGAATTTTGGTGTGAACTTGTGATGAACTTTGTAACATGTGATCAGGTACTCTGAATGATGTATAAGAAAAAGGGACGTTCCTTAGCGGTGTCTTCACTTCTCCTCACTTTCTCTTCCTCCTCTCTCTCTCTCTCTCTCTCTCTCTCTCTCTCTCTCTCTCTCTCTCTTTCTCTCTCTCTCTCTCTTCTCCCTTCTTCCCTGCTTAGAATCTCTCTACCTAGAATTTTTCCTTTGTTAGAATTTTTTCCTTTTTCCACTTAGGACCTTCCCATTTTCCCTCTTAGATAGGAAACTTCTTACACTTAGCAATAAACTACAATAGCTTCTTTAAGTGTCTTTTCTTCTTGCGACCTCAAGCCAACAGACCTAAGTTAGAGCCTGGCAGTGCCTGCGGAGAGAGTACTAAGGATAGTTGCCTAATTCTCTGCTGTCCCGGGCGGAGGTATTAAGTGCCAGAAACTGCAGTTTCTGGACAGAGAATATCAGAGGGCAGGCCAGCTAACCCTAGGTCTTACCCACTGTCGAGACTCTTCCCATCTCCCTTGATTGCCTCAAGAAGAACCGATCGGAGGAGAAAAAAGAAGATCACCTCCTCCCACCAAGCTGGGGGTCGCTCCCAACAATGTATAATTTGTACAATGCTTTGATGAAGTCATTGACTGACTATACAATATTGTCTATAATCTGTTGTATAACACACATTACTATTTCCTTCTATATTACAGTGTTCTTCCAGACGTCGATAGCCTTTCCAATTAAGAAATCCATGATCTCTCATGTTTTACAGACTTTTCTACTAGAACCTTCACGTACATGTCAAATAGACCTCTTTGGTCCATCCTGTTCAAAGAATATTTTTGTGGTAATCACAGCCTTGTCTCAGAAATTTTCTATGCATCAAGGCTTCAGCACCCTCGCCCCAGTGAATCCCCTTTCTGGAGAGAGTAGTCTTAAAGTTGGTTTACTTTACCTTTTATCATTTCTTAACAAATTGATCATATTTGCCTATGTGATATACGACTTTTCTCTCAATCTACCCTCATCTTCACAAGTTCTGCGAGGCCTGCTGGAGAAAAATTATCAGTTTTATCTGATAACTATTTATATTTCTTTTTTAAAAAATAGGGTGTGGGGTAGTCATAGACCCACACCTGTATCTGGCTAGATCTCTATACTAGCTGAATAAATTTCTGCCCTATTTGCAGATTATTTGTAAGGTAGGACTAGGTGGTATAGGTGAGGAGAAACAAGAAGGCTTGGCTCCATTTATACAGGCACACAGGGAAGATTTTGTATTTGCTGAGTCAAGATCTTTCTAGTGTATCTAATTAGAGTAAATTATGTTTTTGCCAGTGAATATTCACCAATAGCCCTGTATGTAGTTATAGAAACCTTTCTGGTTCCTTTTGTCTGAATTTTGATGAGATCTCATGTCAGTTTGCTCTCGAGACATTAGGAGGAAGGCTAGAAGTTTTTAACATATCTCCAAGAGAAATAATTTTAATGGCCTGACAAAGAACAATTAGGCCACACGTGCCTATATTGCAATCATATGTTCTTCTGTAGGGCTCCATGTGATTCTGAACTGGATGTACAGGCTATATGCCAACTTTATATTCCTTCAGGCCTTTATAAGCAGGTCAAAGACACCACTTTTTGTGAAACTCTTCCCCTGCCTCCCCCACGCTCCTTCTCCATTTATTCAGAGTAAAAGGTGCCTTTTGATATGGAAAAGTAAGTTCTTCAAAATCCCTCTAACATGCCATGAATGTCTTACATTATACTGAACACTTTAGCTTTGTATTTCTTTCTGTGATAAATTTATGATGTTTGTAAAATTCACCAAGAAAAATCTTTAGGGAATACTTGCTTTCTGATAATCCATAATGGATTAGTCCTTCATAATATCCCCGTGTCTACTGAAATGTCACCCTGCAAAAGAAGAATTTTCCTGAGTAACTCATCCAAATCAATTTAATCTCACTAAAAGCAAACACTTGTATCAGACAAAGTTGACCTGGCCAAGAAAATGCATATTGTAATAGGAGTAAACTTAGGTCTCATGGGCTTTTCCCAGTGCATTTTGACCTATTTGTTGTTGTGGTTTTTTTCTTTGTTCTTTTCTAAATCTACACTAAGAATAGCAGACAACTGAGTAAATCTGGTATTAGGAAAAGTGGTCCTCCCTGGAGAAGAGCGAGTAAATTGAAGGAGTTTATGAGAGGATTTGCACGGAGGAAACAGAATGGAGAAGTGTTGTAATTAAAATGCAATCTCAATAATAAATAAAAAAGAAATAGGAAAGAGTCACCAAAGCTTTTATTCCTAATATATCAAAAGTTTATAGAGTTCAAGGTATTATTGCCCACAATTGTTTACAAATTCTCTTTGTCAGAAGCAAATTTAAGGGTTATCTTCAAGACATTCTCTAGTTTTATAATCTGGAGCAAGGATCTAAGGTCTACTATTAGCTCCCAAATTTCTGGTGGCAAGTCAGGTTTGATGTTTCAATGATGGCTCCCAGGCTATTATAAAAGAAAATTGGCTTAGAAGGTAAAACTTCCAAACTTCATCAGTGTTTTCGCAAATATATACACATAAAAGGAGCTGGACATGTTTTTTTAATGTAGTCTCATAAAAAGAAGATTTGGAGATTTGAGGCACACACACACACACACACAAACTGCTTAAGTGTCCTTGGGCAGAGAGCCAAATGCTGACTGTTTCATCACCATTTGCCTCTTATATCATCTGTTGATGTGCATTTAATTTTTTGAATTTTGTTTTTACATTATCTTTGTTCATAGACCCTTATCTATATGATGTAGACCCCTGTCACCAGAATCTAGACATATTCCTGGTGACATTTGGAAAATATTTAATAACTTTTACATTACTAAATAATAGTAACAATCATCTTAGAAACAACTTGAGATGGGAAGATATGAAATATTAAGGTCCTATACAATGGATACCAGAATGTAGTTAAACTTAATAGGAAATTTCGTGGCTATAAAAGTGAACAAAAGTACTGCAATACAATTTTGTCACCCTCTGTTGTTACAAAAATCACCACATGAGATAAAGGCAACATTACTAAATACACTGTCCTTTCCTTTCATAGCTGTAAATCCCAGTCGTGTCATTTTAAGTAATGCTGTTACTAAGGGCATCTAGACATGTTTACACTGAATCTTTAAAGAAGTTGGGAAGCTGAATGATAAAGTTGTACTTCTGTTGTTTGCCCAAGCTAGTGTGGCAGAGCCCTATTTTCTCTATGCCATTGTTTTCTTTTATTGATTTATTTTATTAAATGTTTTTGGAGAAAGGTAAAAATATTTCCAAAATATATAAAAACCTCAGAGTATAAACACACACACACACACACACACACACACACTGGTTTCAGAATTGTATGAAATTTTTCCTGTGAGGTAATACATCTAGCTGTGCTTTAGAATTTCATGACTTCTGAACACAAGAATCTTGAGTGGATTTTAAATCTTTATGGAACCATTGTTTCAACAGTCTATTGACCATGTAGAAGAGTATACATTTCTCTCAGTAGAGTATTTTCTTTTTCTTCAGTCAAGATAATGTTTGGTTAGTTTATGAACCAATCAGGCAGAAAAAGTGAAATATAGCAAGCTGCTCACATGCTAATGTTCAATAAGGAAAGCATCCCAGTAACAAAGAACAAGAGGGTCAGTGAGCTGATTCTGCAGTGTGTCAAAGTTCCTTCTGGAATGCTCCCAAACTTCAACTTTTGGGAGAGAAAGGGTCAGGAACCTAATTATTAGATGTCCATGTTTGGCCACCTTGAGGCTCATGAAGTTGTGCTCATGGACATTTTAGAGACTACCTGTAGGAGGAGCTAAGGTGGGAGGAGTAAGGAGAGGAAGAGAACGAGTAGGAAGAGGAAGATGAGAAGGAAGAGGAGGAGAACAGGAGACAGGAGAGGAGAACGGGAGAAGGGAAAATGGAGGTAGATGTTGACGTGTCTCCCACTGTCAAAGGTAGTTGGTATATCTAGGTTGAGTATTGGGTTACATTTCTGATTGAGTGGGCAACTTGTTATTCATCATTACCAAACATATAAAGCCTTTGATTAATCTTTAAGCATTAGAGTCTCATTCTCTTACTGGGCCCTCATGGATGGCAGAATGGTCTGGGCAATGTCCAGCCTTGTGGAGACAGTGTGAAAGATTGGCAGAGCCATCTCTCGCGCTGGTGTCTTGTGGGTGGCAGGGCTGGTGTTTCTGGTGGGCCAGTTCTAGCTATGGTACACACGTGGCCTCTGGCCGAGATACATGGAGGCTGAGCTAGGCAGAACCACTGCAGCTTAGTCGGCTTGACCATAGGCCGCTTTTAAATAATTACTACAAAAACTAGCCACTATAGTGTCTGGCATTCTATCCAGGCAATAGCAACAACAAAGCATGGTTACATTAGCAACTAATTTAGGTCATGCTGAAGCTTTAGTCAGGGGATATTCATAGACATGTACTTTGATATTTTCTACCTTTTGAGTTGTCCTGATTAGTTTATGCCTTCTGGTATCTAAATATTTACTTCAATTTTTGAAAAAGGTTGTTTTTATTTAAAAAAGATTTATTTTTCTTATATTTCACTTGTGTTTGTTTAGGAGGATGTGGATGCCTGGATATGAGTGTAGGTGGACAACAGATATACAACAGATATATTGGATCTCCCTTGGAGCTGGAGTGACAGGAAATTTGAAGCTGCTTGACAAGGATGCTTAGAATCAAACTTGTGGACTCTTCAAGAGCAGAATCCACTTTTAACCTCTGAGCCATCTTTCTACCCTTCGTATTTCTCACACTGTAGTAGTTCATTGGAAAGAAGGAAACAGGATCCTTCAAGTTTATGACAAAATGTCATTGTCTAAAAATAACCAAACAGTGATGAGCATACAGGCCTGGTCTAGTGGTGACACAGAGGGCACATCTCCTTTAACATGTAAATTCTCGGCGTTTCTCATTTTTGCTGTTTGAGAATTTCAAACATGTGCACAGTGGAATATAATGATCATAAATATCATTCTACCCCCATCCTTCATTTAGCTCACCAAATATGCCACTCCCTTAACACTTCCTGAGGCTAAATTTTCTCATTCTAAAACCTCCCTCTCCTAGTAGCTATTAATAGTCAATGGCTTCCATGAGTAGTGGAGCTGAGATTACCTCTTCCATCAATAGAGGAATTTAGACTAGCTTGATTTACTAGCCACAACTGCTATGAGTTCATAAGGGTGACAGCCATATTCATGAAAAGAAAACAGAATTTCCCAGAATTCTCTAACCATTTTCCATTAAATTCTTTCTGCATACACTTCTGTGATGTTTACTTAACTTTATAAAAGTTGAGGGTAGGGAACCTAACAAAAAGGTTCTCTTTAGAGCTGAATACCTAGCCTCTAATTCTCAGCACATTGGCTGTTTTTGCAGCTCTACACTTACTGCTGCCCACTTCATAAAGGAGCTTCTCTGAGAAAAGCCGAGAGCAATACCAGTTGTCTTTATCAGGGTTTCTACTCCTGCAGAAGACATCAGTGACCAAGAAGCAAGTTGTGGAGAAAAGAGTTTGTTTAGTTTACAGTTCCACATTGCTGTTCATCACCAAAGGAAGTCAGGACAAGAACTCACACAGGGTAGGAATTTGGAGGCAGGAGTGGATGCAGAAGCCATGGAGTAATGTTGCTTACTGGCTTCCTTCCTCTGGCTTGCTTAGCTTGCTTTCTTATAGAACCTAGGACTTCCAGCCCAGAGATGGCACCACCTACAATGGGCCCTCCCACCTTTGACCACTATTTGAGAAAATTTCTTACAGCTGGATCTCATGCTGGTATTTCCTCAAGGGAAGATTCTTTCGCTGTGATAACTCCAGCTTGTGTTAAGTTGACAGACAAATCCAGCAAGTATACCAGTATTCAGCTCTAATATCAAACGATTTGAGAACATGACAATTTAGGAATAAAACAGCGGCAGTTTGGCTCCAGGGGAGCCCTCTGTCCATTGTGACACAGACTGAGAATACAACATTTAATTCTCCCCCTTTTAATTTGCTGGTTCTTATGAAATTTTTTACCCCTTGTTTCAGCTCATATACCATTTCAAAAGGTCTTTACTTGTTTAGTGCACAGTTTCTAAAACTAGTCTATATACATCCTTTGAGATACGAACAAATGTATAATGACTAGATATTTATTAATATTCACGACATTAGATATGTCTCCCTACCTGTAATCCTGTTGATGAAAAATTAAATGTTAAATATTTTGTACTGAAAGAGTTTGTGAACTCTCAATTATTTGTTGTCACTTATACAAATTGAGGAAATACCTAGTTGACTGTCTGTCTCTTGAGATCTAATTGTGATAAGGAGATTTAGACAACTTTATGGCCAGTTTGCTATACCAATTAGGATAATTATGTTTATTTTCTCAAGAGCACTTCAACCAGAACTCTGATATCCTAAGTTTCTATTGCCCAAACTAACATAGGTCAATTCTATGTTAAGCTCTTATCCTTTCAACCCAGTCTTAATCACGGACACCTACCAATAAACCTTTCAATCATTATGATAATATCCTTATTAAGGCAATTTTAGTGTAATGATAGATTCTATGACTTGCCAGGAAGCATGGGTGACAGCATAGTATATAGGATCATAACTAACAATGACACATTTGACTATTTTCTTGGATCATATTACATTTGGTTTATAATCACTTTATTTGATAAAAATATCTTCATATTTTAATTCAGGTTTGTAGAATATCAGCTCAATATATCTAATTCTTGGTTTTGCCAGAATATTTAATCCTCACAAATATTCCTTTTAAATTAACTTATAACTATTTAACATTGCTCTATACCTACCATTACCAAATGCTAACATTTACATATAGATAGCATATATGTATGCCATTTTACCCCAAAAAAGCAGCCTGATAGTCTCTGAATGGATTGTACTTTGCCAAATGTGGACTTTACACACTAGCCTAATAGCACTATCTTTGTCCCTTTCCAGATCATAGATAATCTGCATATTTTCATAATTAATGAAATGTTAGTTTTTTGGTAGGAAATGATATGTAATAGAGCATCAAACAATCAAACAAAGAAACAAAAAACTAGGACTAGAGTGATTGCTTAGTGTTCTTCAAGCAGAAGTGGGATCAAGTACCAACTTCCACATATCTGCTAACAAGTGTCTTTAATTCCAAGTCCACCATTTTCTAGCTTCCATGAGCACTATATATACACAATGCACAGAAAAAAAATGAAGACAAAATAGTCATACATATAAAGTAAAAATAGATGAACTCTAAAAACATTCAATTACTTATCTTGATAAATATATATATATATATATATATATATATATATATATGATATTATATAACTTGCTGCTAAACTCTTTACCCTGTATTCTTTAGAATATTGATCTGACTTATGAATGTTTATGTGTTGTCTCTACACATTTTCAATACAGGATGCCTGGCCATAGAGGTGGGGAAGAGCTATAAGGGTACCAAGAAGAAAGAACCAACACAGAGGGTTGAGTTTATGGAAAATTGAGACTCTTCATTGAGGTCAATACATTCAGAAAGGTCAAAGAATCCCTTTGCATTTCTGAACCATATCATGTGGTTGGATTAGGCAGATAGAGGATTTCAAGCAAGGTACTGTTATCCTTCATGGATGAGGACTCAGATATTTTTGAGGCTCATCAGAATCAAGGACAAATAAGATGAGAAAAGAAGTGTGGGACTAGATATGGAGGTACCTGCTACCTCTTTTGGTCTCCTATTTGTACAGACAAAAACCTTTTGCTGGGATGCTCCCATCCTAACACTAAGTAAATACACTGAGTTATGCCTTGCAAGTTTGGAAACCACATAAGGAAAACGTTCCTTATAATTGATATAAATGAGGCCCTTTTGTAATATAGAAATAACAAAATTGATTAATACCAAATGCTCACTAAGGATTGACAAGCAGCTCCAATTTGAAAAGTGACAAAAGCATGAACTACAGATAGACATGAGTGGAACAGCAACGGCCTGGCACATGCAAGAGTGCATCTTGAAAATAGCAATAAGACAAAGCAAAACAAATAATTATGATATTTTAGGCTTAACCATTTGTATTGAGAGGCAAAACAAGAAGATAAAAGGCTGAGTTAGTAAAATGTTAACAGTATTTTCTTTGACATAAAAACCTAGAATCATCAGTCTTTGTTTTGTTTGCCTAGAGTAGTAGTTAAGTAATTATTTATAGTAGTTATAGATACTACTTTATGCAGTTTAATATAGAATATTATAATGAAGTATATGTGCAGGACTACTTACAAAGAATTAACTACAGGATGTTACTTTTGCTTTTAACTTTAAAGACTATGAAGAAGACAGAAAAACATTTATTATATTCTTTGTGAGGTAATCCCTTACTGTGTCGTATTCAAGTACTATGTACTGAAACCGAATATATTAGAAAGAAAAATGCTTTTATTCCAAAATACCAATCAGGTAAAATTAATGTTGTTTGTTGAATATATAATATATGTGATTTTTGTATAATAACAACTTTGTAAAGAATAAGATAAAGATCTCTAAATAATATATAAAGAGAACTTGATTAAAATGTGTGAAAATGGCAATAAATATGAAAAATACAGTTGTTTTTAAAATAAGCAACTGTAATCATATCTAAAATAAGCAAATATAAATTATGGCTGTAATCCAGAAGACTTCGAATATTCTAAATCCTGTACAATGATTTTTTTTTTTTTTAGTTTTAAAACTGATTTATACCAAGACCTAGGCAAAATTCATATTTTTAAAGCTGTGCTCTCATGGACACTTAACATTCTGTCTTTGGTATATTTACTCCTTATCACCTTGGGACTGCATTTGCTGCTCTACGTTTGGGATATTGAAGAAGATAAGCGTATGCATATAAGTTTCTAACTAAAACCTTCCCTCTAAACTTAATGCAATATCTATCAATCATATTCCAAAAGAACTTTATAAGGAGACTAAAGAAAAGGAACTAGGCTCTGAATTATTTAGTTCTTGTCACTCTGACAACGTCTTCATAGTCCCACACATTGTATAATTTGTGCATATAGAAGTTACTTTGTCCTCAGATATTAAAATGGGATAGGCCACTAAGAATTCATGCTTCCCACACAGCTGTATTAAAAACTTAAGTGAAGAATAGAAGAAAGTATTTTTTATTCATTCCTACATGGGTGTACTTCATTCTCTGTCAAGTGATTCAACACTATAACTTCCTTACCTTAAAATTCCAAGGCATTTAGTAAAACAAATATTCCATTGAAAGGATAGAAGTATAGTATAAGTGAGAAATGTCCCTTATAGGATCAGTATTCAAACACTTGATCACTGTTGTGCAGCTCTTGGGAGAGGTTATTGAATCTTCTGAAGATGAAGCCTCAAGCCTTCCCCTAAAAATTACTCTTGGTGGACTTTGATGATATATAGCCACATATCACTTTCCATTTATAGTGAAAACTATGTTCTCTCAGCTTTATGCTGTGCCTTCCTGCTGCCTTGATTTCACTACTATTAGAGAATATGCTCCTAGAACCATAAGCTTAAATAAGCTTTTCCTTTTTTAAGCAGCCATGGTCATGGTATTCCATCATAGCAACAAAAAACTAATGTATATGGTCATGTCTTTTTTTTTTTGTGGTGGAGCTCTGATAAACTATAGGATTCTTACAGCATCACTTAAAGACCTGATTGTGATTGCAGTGTGACTTCTAGGCACAGCTGCTGATTGGGTTCCCTTCCAAGTGCTTGAGCTCTTCAGGAAGCTTTGTTGAGTAAAATAATTTCCAAATGACAAACATTCCTACCAATCTATATAGAAAACTAAATAAACATTGAAAATATCATTTTGTTATAACTTTTTATTCACTTTTAGTTCTGCTCCATCATAGAAGAAAATAAAACACTTCGAAGATCATTTGGGAGAAATTTCTGATACTTTATGTTGATAAATATTAGTACCCTGTTTAACTGAACTTTTCCAAATAGATGACTATTTGATAGTAATTTTTGGCATGTCCAGGACTTAGCATCTCTGCCATCCTGAGAAAATATACACTTATGTGTGGTTAATTGCTATGTGTAAAGGATCAGTCATAGGGCTTCATACATGCTGGGCATTTACTCTACAATTGAGATCAAATCCTGTTCTGACAAGAATCACATTTAAAATTGAGTTAACTGATTAATATTTTAATATCAACAACAGTCTCAAAGTTCTGTAGTAAATTGTTTTTGTCTAGCATCCAAGGAGAATCCAGCCTTGAGCAGGGCACTCGCACTCAAAATTCCATTTCACATCATACAGGGTTTCTCCTGCTTTTTCACAAGTTGTCTGAGGAGATGTGATTGCCAAGACAGAATCATTTCTCTTTTGGACATAGTTTATAAAAAATAATGAGCTCAAAAATAGCATGGTTTATCAAAATGATAAATCACTATTTATCAAAATGTTTATCAAAATGTCAAGTTCTTTTCTGGGGATTTTGGGAACTTATAACTTATATAACAGCATTCACAGATTATCTGGCTATTTACATTTAC
This sequence comes from Grammomys surdaster, assembly GCF_004785775.1. Taxonomy (NCBI): domain Eukaryota; kingdom Metazoa; phylum Chordata; class Mammalia; order Rodentia; family Muridae; genus Grammomys; species Grammomys surdaster. The sequence goes on from NW_021604698.1 coordinate 2,442,670, forward strand.
TCTGTGTCTCTTGAAAAACATTGGAGAGATGCCTACAGATATTTAAAAAATGTGAAAATAGTGAGATACATTTGCTTAGTCTCATCTTTCTCTTAAGAATCTAATGACTTAAAAATATGGGTACAAAGCTAGACAGCATTCTCAACAGAAGAATCTCAAATGGCAAAGAAGCACTTAAAGACATGTTCAACATTCTTAGTTATCAGGGAAATGAAAATCAAAAAGACTCTGAGATTCTACATTACACCAATCAGAATGGCTATAGTCAAAAACTCAAGTGACTGTACATGCTGGAGAGAATGTGGAGAAAGAGGAACAATGCTCCATTGCTAGTTGGATTTCAAAATGGTACAATCACTCTGGAAAGCAATCTGGCAATTGCTTAGATAATTGTAAATAATTCTACCTGAAGACCCAGTTATACCAGTCCTGAACATATACCCAAAAGATGCTCTACTATACCACAAGATCATGTGCTCCACTATGTTCATAGCAGCCTTATTTGAAATACCCAGAAGATAGAAATAACTCAGATATCCTTCGACTGAAGAATGGATACAGAAAATGTGGTTCATTTATAGAATGGAACACTATTCAGCTATTAAAAACACAGACATCATGAATTTTGCAGTCAAATGGATAGAGCTAGAAAATATCTTCCTCATATTAAAAACATAGACATTATGAAGTTTTCAAGCAAATGGATGGAGCTAGAAAATATTTTATTAATTGAAGTAACATAGAATTAAAAGGATATGCATGGTATGTACTCACTGATAAGTGGATATTAGCCAAAAAGTTCAGAATACTCATGATATATCTCACAGAGCATATGAAGTATTACAAGAAGGAAGGTCCAAGTGAGAATGCTTCAATCTGACTTAAAAGGGGGAACTACATAATCAGGGAAGGCAGAAGGAGAGAGGGGCCTGGATGAGAGGAAAAGGGAACATGGAGCAGGCTCAAGTATGGGTCATACAGAAGAAACTAAGAGAGTGAGGAAAATGAACGAAAATATGTAGTTGCAGGAGGTGCAGAGTGAAGGGAACTTCTAGAAAATTCCATATACTTGGGATGCAAGAGACTCCCAGGACTTAATAGGGATGGCCTTAGCTGAAATACCCAACAGTTGGGAGTTGGAACCTGAAGAGACTGCCTCCAGTAGATAGACAGGGACCCCAGTGCAGGGACAGTGTCACCTTCTTACCTTCAGAATTTTTGACTCATAACTGTTCCTGTCTAAAAGAAATGCAGGGATAAAAATTGAAGCAGAGACTGAAGGAAAGGTCATGTAGTGACTGGCCCAACTTGGGGTGCATCCCAAGGGTGGGCACCAAACCCTGTCACTATTACTGATGCCATATTGTGCTTGCAGACAGGAGCCTAACATGGTTGTCCTCTGAGGGGCTCTTCCAGCAGCTGACTGAAACAAATGCAGTTACTCACAATCAACCATTAGACTGAGGTCAGATGCTCTTATGGAAGAGTTGGAGGAACTTTTGAAGGAGCTAAAGAGGATAGTAACTCCATTGGAAGATCAACAGTATCAACTAACCTGAACCCATCAGAGCTCCCAGAGACTAAGTCACCAACCAAAGAGCATACCGTGGGTTGGTCTGAGGCTGCCTTATCTGTTCTCAGTGGGAGAGGCTGGACCTACTCCTATAGAGACTTGATGCCCCAGGGAAGGTGGTGCTGGTAGGGAGTGAGGTGGAAGGATGAGTGAGTGGATGGGGAGCACCCTCTCAGAGGCAAAGGAGAAGGACATGAGGTGGATAACTCTGTGGGGGGGGCAGTAATGGGAGTAACACAGGGAATGTAAATCAATAAATAATGTAACTTAAAAACATAAAAGCAGTTTTCAAAAATGAATCTAGAGAAAGGACTGAAGGAGCTGAAGGGATTTGCAACCCACAGAAAGAACAACAATATCAGCCAACCAGATGCCCCAGAGATCCCAGGAACTAAATCACCAACTAAAGAGTACACATGGAGGGTCCCATGGCTCCATCCGCATATGTTGCGGAGGATGGCCTTGTCTGACACCAATGGGGGGAGGGGCCCTTGGTCCTGGGAAGGCTTGATGTCCTAGTGTAGGGGAATGTCAGGGAGGGGAGTGTAGAGTGTGTGGGCAGGTGAGTGACCACTCTCATAGAAGTAGGAGAGGGAGGATGGGATAGAACTTTCCAGAGGGGAAACCAGGAAAGGGGATAACATTTGAAATGTAAATAAATAAAATATCCAATAAAAAATGAATCTAAAGAGATTTTTGTCTTGAAAGAAAGGTGGTGGGGTTGTTTTAATTTTCCTGCAACCCCTAAAATAATAATTCCAACTGTTTCCAAACTATAAATAAGAAAAACAGGAGTAATTGCAGTATGAATTTGTATGGGAGAAGTGTTTTGTTGTTGTTGTTTTATTTTGTTTCGTTGTTTTGACTTTGTAAATATTTTATTTAATTGTTTTGTGTTGCTTTATTTTTACCTGGAAGATTCACGATAAGGCAGAAACCTGGCTAGATTTGCTTCATCACTTTAATGATTATGAAATTATGTAAAGTGCCAATGGCAGAAACAAGACAGCCAACATCCCTGAGCATGCAAAACTAATGAAAGAAAGGAGTACTTTGCAGACGTTGTTCATTGAAACTTATGGTCTTGCTCTAAACATTGAAAGCAGTGTGTGTTTCTCAATGTTAACACTTGAGATTGTGAACTTACAGACATTTTAAAAAGTTATACATTTTGAAATGATTAGAACGACTGGAGAATTTTTGTGCTTCTACTCTCTAAACACCAACACTCTATGAGCAAAGCAAAAACAACAGCTTTGGTTAACTCATTGTAGAGGGGAAACCACCAAACTAGCATTTTTTAAAATAAAATATGTTTTTTTATTAATTAAATAAAGCTACTGCTTCAGCAAAGCTTCATGCATTCCTAGTATTCTGTGAAGGTTTTACTAATATAGTTTATCAATATCTCATTCTATTTTCCCTTTAAACTGTGCAGCATACTAAATAAGTTACCTACTAAGGGTTTACTTGATAGAATATGAATATAGAATATGGTATTTTGCATAAGATGAGAAAACAAGAATTCAGATATAGTTTAGAGAGAAGGGGTTACATTTCAGAACTTACACAGCAGAGTAAGGATAGGATAATTTTGCTAGAGACACTCCATATAATATGTGGGGAAACTGTTTGGTGTTTTTTGTATATTTTCCTAAATCTCATAATGAAGAATTGTTTATTCTAGACACAATAATGCAGGTGGTAGATGATGGAGTAACTGTGAACAGAGGAAACTTCAAGACAGTGTAGCATTTAGCTTGTGGCAGGGATATTGCTATCTACATTCCTATTTTTATTTTATTTTGTTTAAAGTGACAATTATTAGTAAAATTAGAGAAGACTTAAAATATACAGTTTGTCTAAAAATGCTTGTGTAATGTTATAGAAAAGAAAGAAATTATTTCTGAAGGCATTTGTACCATATAAAGGAAGACATTTTTCACCAGGACATGATTCCTTAATAGCATCTCAAGAAATGTCCAGACATTAACTATGCAGGCTCAAGGTTATAAAATAATGAACTCATTTGAAAGTCTTTCCATAAAAGGAGAGAACAACTTCAGGGTATCTGGCAGAGAAGAACTCAAATAGTAAAGTTGCTTACCCAGGACCTACCTCTCTTGGGTACATTACCCAGGGATTCCCAGCTTGCCTTAGCTACTGTTGAAATGAGTCCAATGATTGCTTAAGCATACAGCAGTACTTTGCATTTTAAAGCTGATGTGCTTTTTTGCAGACATGTGGAATACAAAAAATTTTGGATCATAGAGACTTCTATCCAGATTTAGAGGAAAGCCTAGAAGGTCAATGCATGACATGGTTACTCCTTAGCAGGAAATGCCTGAAAAGGCAATATTGATGCATTGAGGATGAATCTAAAGTAAAGTTGAGTCTCTGAAATAGTAGAGACCCAGAAATGTGAAACGTCTGCTGAGAACATTTGCTGGCAACACATGGATGCAGCAGAAGAGATTGCTTCGAATAGCATTGCTACTCTCTATGGTCATGAAGTTCTATTGTATACAAACTATTGTATCCTCCGGATGTTGGACAAGAAGCTATAGGATGTAATGAAAACCCTAGAGAGTTCCAACCTCACTTTGGTTTGAATTTTCTTTGGCCATCTCCTTCTATGCCATTTTAGAGAGGCAATACTAAATCTGTAAAAAAAAAATACGTTACCGAAGTCTATAACCTTTTGAGAAATCACAGCTAAGAGTTTGCTTTCTAAGACTTTTTAACAATACTCAAACTATGGCTAAAAATCATTTTGTTGATGGGTTGAGTACATTTTGTAACATTAGATGGTCTGAGACTTCAGGAGCCAAGGACAGAATTTTATTGTTTGAATGTGAGACATTATCACAGACTAATAGGGTGAAACATGCTATTTTTTTTTTTTTTGGAAAATTTATGAAGCAGAAATGCCTAGCAACAGGAAGTGGGTCTGTTGTGCAGTAGTTCTGAAGTCTATGTCATTTCTGTTTCTTTACACTCTTCTTCTACCATGATGTGAATAACCTCCTTGTCTACCATGTCCTTAATTTGGGATATTTAGTTTAAACTCACTAGGCCAAAGAGGTATGAGTAAGTTCTCTGAAATAATTGAAATAATGAGCAGGCTATGGCATTCTTCCCTTAAGCAGTTTCTATCTTATATTTGGCCACTGTAGTGACAAAATTAACATACGAATCAAAGGTCAAAAAGCAACAGAATTAATTAAAACAAATGCAGTGAAAAAGATACTTTATAAACATAGTAGAAATCAACATTCACCTGTAATGATTTGTATCTATGTATAAAAAAATACAATACTTGAAATTAAAAAATAGAATTGAATTATATATAGTTTGCAAAGACTCAATTTATTAAAAAAATAGAGATATCTATGCAGTGGATTGTTTGTATTTTCTGTTCCCTAAAGAGTAGTGCCCTGATGAGGAGCAGACCATGTATTCAGGTGAGGTCAGGTGAAATCTTAATTGGTCTGATAAGGCTAGATCCTGTGATTGGACAGTGGAAGGAAAAGGCAGAGCTGAAAATTTTAGAGAGGGGAAAGAGGAAGAAGAAAGATAGACAAGGTGACAGAGGATGGAAGAAGGTGGAGGAAGAACAACATGAACCAGAACCACATGGCCTGAAGGAGACACAGGTATCTAGGGATTTCATAGATGGACAATAGAGTAATGTAGGGTACACTTGCCTGATCTAGATGTTCAGCTTGTATTTGTATCACTTGAGTTTATTGTTCTTTGTGGGGCTAAAGGGAGCAGTAGCTGGCTTTCTGCAGGCCAGCCACAGGTGAAAAATGACCTGGGAATTGTGAGCTCTGGCTCCAGCCATTTCAAGGAAGGCTGGTTTCATCAGCTTAGCAAGTAGAGAGTCAGAGAGTGAGTTTGGGAGAGGGTTTTTGACTAGAGTGACTTGGCAGCAGGCTGGCCATGGAAACCAGAGTGAAATGGCCACTTGGAGCTGGCCATGTGGATGGGTAAGACTGCTGATGCCTTTGTCTAGCCAGATTAAGCCTGGTTTAGTTTTAAAACTACATGCTATACATATATAGTATCATTGTAAGATGAGGCCACTGTAACAAAATACAGTGGATTGAGTGTCATAAATATTAGACATTACTTTTCTGAGGAACCTGCATGATCATTAGCCCAAGACCAGAATACTGTCAGATGTTGATAATGGTGAAGATCTCCTCCTGACCATGTAATTATCTTTGAGTTTTATAGATGGTCTTTTCATGACATATTATTGAACATAAATTTTCCTCATTCTCAATTTCTCCTTTTCTTCTTCTTCCTTTCCTTTCTCCTCTATTGCCTTATTATTACTTGTTCTTCTTATGCTCTTGTTCCTAATCCCTACTGCTCTTCCTCCTCTTTTTCTTCTGTTTGAATATTTTCCTCATTTATCCTCCTGTTGCTTCTCTTTAATTTTCATGCATTGATAAGGAGTGGAATCCTCATGACCACGTGTAGAGCTGATATCTATGAAACGACTGCTTCCAAACATTGCTTGGTGTCAGGACTCCAACAGACAAACCCAGGATAGATAAAATATTAGGAACATAATGCATGTTTACTGAAATCGAAAGAAAGATTGTTTAGCTAGTCTAATTTCAGACAAAAATGACTTCTGAATAAGGAATTTCATGAGGGACATGGTCATACAAAATTCTCCAATGTGGTAGAACAATATTTACAGTCCACTCACATAACACAGTACATTAGATAGGTTATACAGAAATTTGTAGAACTACAAAAAAATGGGGAAAGACTACTATAATTAAAAAGTGCATTTTTTAAAGTAGCAGAGCAAACAAATAGGAAAAATCCTCTGTGGTTCTAACAGAAAGCCTTGCCTCGTGCAGCTCATATTCTAGTGAACAGAGTTAAAATGGAAGTATGTAAATCTGTAATATTTTTACTGTATTGAGTCTCGATATTATTATAAATGACAAAGTGATAGGGATGTAAAGTAAGTATGAAAAAGGTGTATATACATAAATACAAAAATTAAAATGGTAGGCGGCATGAATGAGTATCTGTTTTCAGAAAAGGCCTTACATAAATGTTGCTGAACTCAGCTATATTGATGGCTGAGGGAAAACATGCCAACCGGATGACACAGCTGCTTTGACTATTACTCATTAGTTCTACTCATAACTCTCATTATCTCAGACTCCTCCATGATGGCTGCTCTTTTATGAGCATTAACTATATGCTGGATGAGAACTGAGAGCTTATTCTTGGTAGTACATTATTTTAAATTATGACAGTAACCTTAGAAAAATGACTTCATTCTCGTTCTCTGAAAGGTTAAAGTGTAAGATCAGTGGGGTGAGGGATGATATTCCTTTGTCTACAATGACTTGATGTCTGTTTCCTGCTAAAAGGGTTATCCTGTGTTATATTCTCCTAGTATAATTTTGTTTTCTTAAAGAGCATTTCCAGTTCATAACTATCAGTAGCTTCTATTTTTTTTCTTTTGCACTCTCGATTTTATGTTAGCATACACCACTGTGTGGTAAAAATGTATCTGCAAATAAAGCATGAGAAAGGTGTCCTAATAAAATGAATCTGAATGACAATTTCAGTCCTATATCTCACCTTTCCATCTAAGTGAACTAGAGCCCAGGAAGGCAACAACTCTTGTTTTCCTTCATCTTTTCTTTCTATGTACTCATTAAGACTGTACTTAAATAATACTTTTTGACTTACTTATAAAATTTGGGTCAGTGATTAGCTTTATTTGATAAAATGCCACTTATCATATGGCTTTGTCAAAATGAAAAAAAAAACTTTAGTTTTATTCTTAATATAAATTATAGGGAGTATAATGGAATAAATTTTTGCTATGCACCATATAACCATTTGAAAAGACTTGCATGAAGTTAAAGTGGAGTTCAGCAGTTATCTGTAAACTTCTTTGAAATACCTTTGTATAGTGCCTATTGAAATGCACAATGTGTAAGGCAATTAAGAATAATGAATGATTATGTTTGAAATATCAAAAGGTAAACTGCACTGGACCCATAATTTATTATGCATGCTTACAAGAACATTCAGTATACATCAGGAAACTTATATATCTAAACTATTGTAATAAAAATTGTAATTTAAAATATAATAAGCATTTTAGATTAACCATAATTAAAGTAGCTGCAGAAAAATCATCTCTTCTTAATTAGGTATTTGCAAATTGCTACTTTCCTGGCGAAATCAATGACCATTGATTACTGGTATCCTTTTCAAGGGTATATTTTCTCCATTAAATTGATCCTATTTGTAATCGTTCACAGTGCCATGAGTACTAAATTAAGTAAGAATTTGATTTGGAAGGTGATATAAAATTAAATTCTGCCACTGCCACAATCATAGATTGATTGATCATAAGGCATTTAATACAAAAAAATGTTAGGCTAAAGAGAAAAATATTTGTCATTCTTAAATATGTGGATGCTATTTCTATTAGAAGTATAAAGTTGAAAGATTAATAAGTTGCATGTAAGCAGAAATCTAACTTTCTTGTGAGTGAGTAGGTGTCTAATTAATTATTTATAAGTCTAGGTAAGTGTGTCTGTGTGTGTGTGTGTGTTTGAGTGTGTGAGTGTATCTTCATGTAGACATATCCTATGTTATCATATACTAAAGAAAATATGCTATAAATACACATATAAATATACAATGTGAAATTTTCTGAGGAACCACCAGACTGATTTCCAGAGTGGTTGTATCAGCTTGCAATCCCACCAACAATGGAGGAATGTTGCTCTTTCTCCACATCCTCACCAGTATATGCTATCACATGACTTCTTTTGATCTTAGCCGTTCTGACTGGTGTGAGGTGGAATCTCATGGTTGATTTGATTTACATTTCCCTGATGACTAAGGATGTTGAACATTTCTTTAGGTGCTTTTCTCAGTTGTGAATTCTTTGTTTAGCTTTGTAATCCATTTTTAATAGTGTTACTTGATTGTCTGGAGTCTAATTGCTTGAGTACTTTGTATACATTGGATATTAGCCCTGTTTCAGATATAGGGTTGGGAAAGATCTTTTCCTAAACTGTTGGTTGCCATTTTGACCTCTTGACAGTGTCCTTTGCTTTACAGAAGCTTTGCAATTTTATGAGGTTCCATTTGTCAATTCTTGATCTTAGAACATGAGTAATAGTGTTCTGTTCAGAAAATTTCCCCCTGTGCTTGCATGTTAGAGGATTTTCCCCACTTTCGTTTCTGTTAGTTTCAGTGTATCTCGTTTTGTGTGGATGTCCTTGATCCACTTGCACTTGAGCTTTGTACAAAAAGATAAGAATGAATAGATTTGTATTCTTCTATATACTGACCTCCAGTTGAACCAACACTATTTGTTGAAAATGTTGTCTTTTGTCCACTGGATGATTTTAGCTCCTTTGTCAAAGATCAAATGCCCATAGGTGTATACGTTCATTTCAGGGTCTTCAAAACTATTCCATTGATCTTCCTGCATGTCTGTACCAATACCATACAGTTTTTTTTGTTGTTGTTGTTGTTCATTTGGTTGGTTGGTTTTGGAGTTTGTTGGTTTTTTTTGTTTTGTTTTTTGTTTGTTTGTTTGTTTTTATCATTATTGCAATGTAGTAAAGCTATGGTGATTCCCCCAGAAGTTCTTTTATTGTTGAGAAAAGTTTTCACTTTCCTTGTTTTTTGTTATTCCAAAAGAATTTGCAAATTGCTCTTTCAAACTCTATGAATAACTGAGCTGGAATTTTGATAGAAATTACATTGAATCTGTAGATAACTTTTGAGAAGATAGCCATTTTTACTATATTAATCCTACCAATCCATGAGCATGGGAGATCTTTCCATTTTCTGAGATCATCTTCAATTCCTTTTTTCAGGGACTTGAAGTTCTTGTCGTATAGGTCTTTCACTTGCTTGGTTAGATTCTCATCAAGGTATTTTATATTATTTGTGACTATTGTGAAGGGAGTCAATTCCCTAATTTCTTTCTCAGCCTGTTTATTCTTTGATTAGAAGAAGGCTACTGATTTGTTTGAGTTAATTTTGTAGCCAGTCACTTTGCTGAAACTATTTATCATCTTTAGGAATTCTCTGGTGGAATTTTTGGAGTTACATAAGTATACTATCATATCATCTGCAAATAGTGATATTTTGACTTCTTCCTTTCTAATTTGTATCCTTTTGACCTCCTTATGTTGTCTAATTGCTCTGGCTAGGACTTTGAGTACTATACTGAATAGGAAGTGAGAAACTGGGCAGCCTTTTCTAGTCTCTGATTATAGTGGGATTGCCACTCCTAGGCATATACCTAAAAGATGCTACAATATATAACATTGATACATGTTCCACTATGCTCATAGCAGCCTAATATATAGTAGCCAGAAGCTGGAAAGAACCCAGATGTCTTCAACAGAGGAATGGATACAGAAAATGTGCTAGATTTACACAATGGAGCACTACTCAACTATTGAAAACGATGACTTCATGAAATATTTAGTCAATGGATGGAACTAGAAAATATCATCCTGAGTGAGGTAACCCAATCACAAAAGAACACACATGATATGCACTCACTGATAAGTCGATCTTAGCCCAAAAGCTTGCAAAATACCCAAGATACAACTCACAGACCACATGAAGCTCAAGAAGAAGGAAGATCAAAGTGTAAGTGCTTCGGTCCTCCTTAGAAGGAGTAATAAAATACTCGTGGGAACAGTTACTGAGATAAAGTGTGGAGCAGAGACTGGAGGAGGAGCTGTCCGGAGACCGCCCCATGTAGGGATCCATCCCTTGTGCAGTTACCAAATGCAGACACCATTGTGGATGACAGGAAGTTCATGCTAACAGGAAACTGATATAGATGTCTCCTGAGAGACTCTGCCAGAGCCTGACACCTACAGAGGCAGATGCATGCAGTTAACCATTGAACTAATCATGGGGTCTCCAATGGAGGAGTTACAGAGAAGAGTGAATGAGCTGAAGGGGTTTGCAGCCCCATGGGAAGAGAGACAATACCAACCAACCGGAGCTTTCAGGGTCTAAAGCCTTGGAACACACATTGAGGGATCCATGGCTCCAGGTGTATATGTAGTCGAATGTGGCCTTGTTAGGCATAGGTGGGAGAGGAGGGCCTTGGTCCGATGAAGGCTGGGTGCCCCATTGTGTGAGAATTCAAGGATAGGGAGGCAGGTGTTAGGGACACACCCTCATAGAAGCAGGAGGAGAGTGGATGAAATAGGGGGTTTCTGGGCTGGGAGTTATTAGGAAAAGGGAATAATATTTGAAATGTAAATGAAAAAATACATAATAAAAATAAATATAATTCATGCATATGTACATTCATGTCACACACACACACACACACATATATATATATATGTATATATCATAACGTTATTTAAAACATTGCCTAAGAATCTGGTATAATGTGTGCCTGCTTCTTATATTGATTAATGTTTTGAATTTTAATGGATTATTAAACTCGTGAAGAAGTGACAGTGGCAGATACCAGGTTAAGTCTGCCTTGAGAGCTTTGTGGAATCTTTAAGAAGAGAAGAAAAAAATGCATTTGATCAAGGTCACGCCAAGATTAACTCTGCCTTATAAAAGTGTGCCAAGGGATGCTTAATACCCAAACACAAAAAAAGACAGAATTTTGGTTTTATGGTTTCACCTGAAAGACCCTCACATACTGTCTTTGATAATTAATTTACCCCGGGAAGAATGAAGGTTAATGCAGCTGGGATTTGAGAGTGTTTTACATTCTTCAACTGCATACTCAGAACTCAGTATTTTCATGTATGCTCATTGTAAGCTGTACATTTTTACCTAATCACAGTAACTGTTTTCCTTTCCTTGCTTTCATCATCCTGTCTCCATCTCTTCTTCCCATTTCATTATCATTTTTTCTGTCTTCCACTAATATTTATATGTTTGTGTATTTTCTTACTTCTATTCTTCCATCTTTCCTCCTACCCTTTGTCTCACTATGTCTCATTCTTCTTTCTTTTTTTTCAAGATTTCACTCATCTTAAATTGTGATATCACCATTTTATTACTTTATAGATATACTAATCTAATAATTCTGAAAATATTCCTGATTTTATAAGTTGCATTTATACATTAGCTTTAGTTCTATTTTAATTTTAAATTAATAAGTTATTGCATTTTTCGCTATTGGAAAAGAAAATATTCACTGATTATCTAATTAGTTATTTATGTAGACTATAATAGAGATTTTAGAGGTTAAATCACTGCTAAAGTTTATGCAAAGATACAGTGTTCCAAGACTGGTAATGAATTTTCACACTCAAAAACATCTGTTTTAGTATTAGTAAAAGTCCCCCAGACAACAAGTGATACAGAACTGATATCCAATTATTTATATAAATAAATAAATAAATAAATAAATAAATAAATAAGCAGACATTGGGCCCAAGCTTCACACCCAGTTTCACAACACCCAGAAGAAGCTCCACTCTCAGGTGCTCTAACTCACCGAGGAACACAGGGTCTCAGGAGCTTTGTCATACCAGGATCTCAGGATTCCAGAGGAAGCTTGGTTCCCAGGAGCTCTGATACACTCAGGATCACAGGATCCCAGAATCAAAGGATCACAAAGACAGCTGGCCTCTGAGGAGTTCTGAAACAACCAGGTTCACAAGAGAAAGAGGCTATAGTCAGAGACAGTGAAGGGAGGAAGCACTAAAGATAACCAGATGGTGAGAGTCAAGCATAAAAACATGAGCAACAGAAACTAAGGTTAATTATCATCGTCAGAACCCAGTTTTTCCACCATAGCAAGTCCTGGATACAGCATCACACTGGAAAAGCAACATTTGGATCTAAAATCGCTTCTCATGATTATGATAGAAGACTTTAAGCAGGACATAAATAACTCACTTAAAGAAATACAGGAGAACACAGGTGAACAGCTAGAAGCTCTTAAAGAGAAAACAACAACAACAACAAAAATCCCTTAAAGAACTACAGAAAAACGCAACCAAACAGGTGAAGAACTTAAACAAAACTATCTAAAAATGGAAATAGAAACAAAAAAGAAATCTCAAAGGGAGAGTAACCTGGACATAGAAAACCTAGGAAATAGATCAGGAATCATATACGCAAGCATCACCAACAGAATACAAGAGATAGAAGAGAGAATCTCATGTGCAGAAGGTACTATAGAAAACATTGACACAACTCTCAAAGAAAATGCAAAATTCGAAAAGGTCCTAACCCAAAACATCAAGGAAATTCAGGACATAATGAGAAGATGAAACCTAAGGGTAATAGGTATAGAATAGAGTAAAGTTTCCCAACTTAAAGGGCCAGTAAAAACTTCAACAAAATTATAGAAGAAAACTTTCCTAATCTAATGAAAGAGATGCCCATGAATGCACAAGAAACTTATAGAGCTTTAAATAGACTGGACCAGAAAAGAAATGCCTCCAATCACATAATAATCAAAACATCAAATGCACAAAACAAAGAAAGAATATTAAATTCTGGGGGAATCACAGTCTCTGACCTCAAGCTGTACTACAGAGCAACAGTGATTAAAAAAAAGCAAGCAAATAAAACAAAACAAAACAACCTTGTATGGTATTGGTACAGAGACAAGCAAAAAGATTAATGGACTAGAACTGAAGCCCCAGAAATGAACCCACACATCTATTGTCACTTGATACTTGTCAAGGAGATAAAACCATCCAGTGGAAAAAAGACAACATTTTCAATAAATGTTACAGGTTCAAATGATAGTCAGCAAGTAGAAGAATGCAAATCAATCCATTCTTATCTCCTAGTACACAGGTGAAGTGTAAGTGGATCAAGGACCTCCACATAAAACCAGATACACTGAAAGTAACAGAAGAGAAAGTGGGAAAGAGCCTCTAACACATGGGCACAGGGGGAAAATTCCTGAACAAAACACCAATGGGTTATGTTCCAAGATCAATAATAGACAAATGGGACTTCATAAAATGGCAAAGCTTCTGTAAGGCAAAGGATACTGTCAATAAGATAAAATGGCAACCAACAGATTGGGAAAAATTTTTATTAATCTTACATTAGATAGGGGACTAAGATCCAATATATACAAGAACTCAAGTATTTAGACTCCAGAGAATCAAATATCCCTACTAATAAATGGGATACACAGGTAAACAAGAAATTTCATCAGAGGAATATCAAATGGCCTAGAAGCACCTAAAGAAATGTTCAGGATCCTATCTATCAGGGAAATAAAAATCAAAATATTCACAAGATTCCACCTTAACTCAATCAAAATGGCTTAGATAAAACTCAGGTGAGAACAGATGCTGTCAACAATGTAGAAGAAGAGGAACCCTCCTTCATTGTTGGTAGGATTGCAAGCTGGTACAAGCACTCTAGAAAGCAGTTTGGCAGTTCCTTAGAAAATTGGACATAGTATTGTCTGAGGACCCAGTTATACTACTCTTGCACATATACCCAAATTATGTTCCAACATATAACAAAGACACAGCCTCCACTATGTTCATTGCAGTCTTACTTATAATAGCCAGAAGCTGGAAAGAACCCAGATGCTCTTAAACAAAAGAATAGATTCAGAAAATATGGTACATTTACACAATGGAGTACTACTCAGCTATTAAAAACAATGACTTCATAAATTGTTAGGCAAATGGATGGAACTAGGAAATATTATCCTGAGTGAGGTAACCCAATCACAAAAGAAGATACATGGTATGTACTCACGAATAAATGGATATTAGCCCAAAAGCTTGGAATACTCAAGATACAATTCACAAACCACATGAAGCTCAATAAGGAAGACCAAATTATCGATGCTTCAGTCCTTCTTAGAAGGCAGATCAAAATACTCCTGGGAGCAAATATGGAGAAAAACAGTGGAACAGAGAGTGAAGGAGGGGCCATCCCTAGACTGCCCCAACTCGGAATCTATCTCATATGCAGTCTCTAAACCCAGACACTATTGTGGATGCCAAGAAGTGCACACTCACAGGAGCCTGCTATAGCTGTCTTCTGAGAGGCTGTCAGAGCCTGACAAATACACAGGTGGATACACTCAGCCAACTATTGGACTGAGCTCTGGATCTCCAATGGAAGAGTTATAGAAAGGACTGAAGAAAGAGATGGGGTTTGCAACCCCCATTGGAAGGACAACATCAACCAACGAGGATCCCCCAGAGCTGCCAGGGATTAAACCACCAACCAAGGAGTACACATAGAGGGACCCTTGGCTCTAGCCACATATGTAGCAGAGGATGGCCTTGTCGTGATGAGAAGCCCTTGGTGCTGTGAAGGCTTGATTCCCCAGTGTAGGGGAATGCCAGGGTGGGGAGGTGTGAGTGGGTGGGAGGGTAGGGAAACACCCTCGTAGAAGGAGGGGAAATGGGATAGGAGGTTTCTGGGGAGGGGAAAATGGGAAAGTGGATAAGATTTAAAATATCAATAAAGAAAATATCCAATATAAAAGTCATAAAAAAATTTATTCTGTGACTAACAAAATTTCATGAGAAGTGGTTTTACATCTATGGTTTCTATGCACTAAAGTCTAATAACTAGAAAGCCAATTTTATGTGGATCGTCTTAGATCTCATCATGATTCAAGTAAAATATGCTTTAATATGTACTGTGATATGTGGGGGGAAATATACAATTTATTTATAACCTGGGAAACATTCTTATAGTAAGTTATTGCTTCTTAAATTATATTTCTGATGAGATCTGAAGACAGAGATCTTATTAGATCAATGAAAACATTTAATATCTATTTTTCAAGGTATAGAACACTTATACTAATACTGGAGTGGGAGAAAGTGTAATGGGATAATTTTGCAAGATAAACTAAATGACTTCAGCATAGAGACATTGCATTAATCAAACCCCAAATAAAACATTTGATCAGACAGATTAGCTTAAATCAACTATCTCAGGAAATTTCTCAGTCTTAGGAGACAAAAAGACCTTACCCCAAGGTCAGTGGTTCTCAACCTGTGTGTTAAAACTCTTTTAATGTCAATTATGAGATTTACTGCATAACAAGTATTTATTTTACAATTCATAACAGTAGCAACATTATAGTTGTGAGGTGGTAAAGAAATAATTTTATGGTTGTTGGTCACCATAACATGATGAACTGTATTAAAGCAATGCACCATTAAGAAGATTGAAAAGCACAAAGCTATATGCAAGTATTAATGACTGTTAACATCAGGAAACTTTCTCACTTGCCAGACTCCCTGAAACTCCTAAAAGTACCTCAAAGAATGTAACTTTTGTGAGTCATTAACTACTCTGCTCTGTTTTCTGGTAATACATTTGCCTTTGAATTTCCCATGCTTATCTAAGACTTCTGGAAATACCCCATAGACTTATTAACTAACCCTAGTGTCTTCACTGATTGAAAAAATGCAAGGCTTTAGTGAAATTGTGTCTCTGTCCTCTTATCAGTGCCCTTTTAAGGGTGAAGAGATATTTATTCATGGCTCTCCAGGAGAAGACACACAATAGTCCTAAAGGAATAATGAAGGAATGAGGGATAGACAATTGTAATGCAAGTCAGGAGCTTTTCAGAGGAATAAGATACAGAATGGAAGGTTACTATAATGAAAATAAACAAAATTGAAATGAGTCACATTTCAGTCATAAAAGTGGGATGTTCAATTAAACCCTATGTTAGAAAAATACAGCTGTAAATAAAATCTTACCATTAAACGTATCCAGCAATTAGAAGAGATAGGAACTTGGTTTTTAGATAAATAATCATCAAGACTATGTGACAATTCTGTTAAGAAATTAGAGACAATGAATTCACACTCTGAGATTTCTGAGAAACTATATACATGTTCTCATGTTAAAAAACAAAACAAAAAACAAACAAACAAACAAAACCAGTCCTCAAGTAAGAGGAATTACCAGTGCCATTTGATACCTATGATTCTACTTAAATTAACTTGGTAATTAGTGGCCATCTGTGTTGTCTAATTGTTTTGTATAAGAACTTAAACTGCACATATCTTTACAGAAACAAATAGTATTGAACGAGGTCTCAGCCTCACTTAATTTATAAAACTGTCTTCAAAGTAATATTGTTTTTTCAATACAGTCCCAAGGACATAGCCATTGGTACTCCAGGACTATTATGACTGCTAAGTTTTTATTCCACTTTTGAAATGTGTATTCATATTCAAAAGAAACAGTAAAACAATTGTGAGTATTTAAAGAAAATGCTTTAAGAGAAGCTGAAGCAAAACCTGTCTTTCATTTGTAAAAAGGGAAGTTAATAAGGATGTTTCTTTATAGCAATTTGTATTTCTTAATTGCTGTTCTATTTTTGTTGGAATGTATATAAGTTTTAGTGATTTTTCTTCCTTTTCTTATATTAATGTTATAGCCACTAATTTCTGTACATATTCTGAAATGACTATGATATATTTCTTCTAATTTTCTAATATTTCCTGGAATTTGTTTTGGACTATTTCAGGTCTTTTTGATTTCTAATAATTTCATAATATACTTATCAATTTATTTACAAGCTGCCTGTTGGTAATTTACTGGATATATATTTAAACCATTATAAATTTGCAAAATTCAACTGCCCTACCAACCTATGAATGACACCTAATAATAAAGAAGACATACATTCATAATTATTAATTTCTTACAATAAGGGTTTCTTTTCTTTCATGTATCTATTATAGTTACAGTGATGTATTTTGTGTTTGTGAAGCTAGTGTAAATGACATTTTTGTTCCATTTAAATTTGTCTATTCATATTATCTGGGTTCAATTGTGCTGATCTTTGGTGTCTAAATATTACTAAGTCACTGTTCAAAAAGTTTCTCAAGAGTAAATAAATTCATAACTGGGTTATCTGTGAATAAAGACAGTTATTTTCTTTCTTTCCCTTAGTTGTGACAGCATTTTGTTCCTTTCCTTTCTTACCAGCAGACTCAAAGCCATTTGAAATGGGCAGAGGTGGCTGAATTTTGGTATTTCTCATATTATCTTGTACTGATAATTCCATAATAGTGAGTATGGAGTGAGTTACCAAGAAAGCGCATCCCCCATAAATATACCCACTACTAAAAGAATTTTCTTTCCATGTTTCTTTCTTAGCACACTCACTTTTAACATTGAAGGTTGAAAATATATTCCTTTAATCAGTTTCATTATCCAACATGAAGTTCATAATCATTCACATCTTCTTAGGAAGATCTCATTTTTTCTACTTATTTAAATATAGTAAGAGATTTTAGAGTCATAGCACTTCTATGGTTAATGTAATTCTTTGCTCTCATGTGTAAGAGCTAAGAGAGACCTGGGAAGTCACTCTTCAAATTTATTGAAAGATAAAACATGATATATGTGTAATTTCCTGTATTCTAATTATGGTATATATAGTAAAGTAACAATCGGTAAAATCCATTTTTATAACAAAGTAACAGAAACTCAAAAAAAAAAAAGGAAAAGAAAATAAACAATCAGTATTCTGTAGCCTGAATTGAGGTAATTAATATAGACAATCCTTGAGAGAAAATCATGGTTATTAATAATTGGTGTTCCTCCTGAATGAAATGTTCATACTGGTACAATATGCCGAAGTTGTAGAGGCAAGAAGATGACAAGTTCAAGGCCAGTCTGGGTTTTAATTTTAAAAGACAGTTGATTGGTTCACTCGGTAAGAGTGCTTGCCAGAGAAATTTGATGGCCTGAGTTTGTTTTCTGGAATCTAGAGTAGTTGAAGAGAATCTATTCCTTAAAGATGTACTCTCTTCTATACATATGTACTGTGGGGTATGTGTATATTTGATATATACACATATATAGATAAAATAAATAAAATAATTAGTAAAACTAATAATTTATTTTGTATAATACTCATCTTTCAAGAATAGTTTCAAAAATATAAGGACTCAGTTGATTATATAGATTTTCAAAAATTGTGTCCATAGTTCATTGTTTACTTTTTGTTAGCAATGAATAATCTTGGAGAATATTGTCCTTGTGAAAATAATTGCCAAATTTTAAGTTGTATTTGGAACACATTTCCTTTCAATAATATATGGCACAAGGAAATACATCTTGGGGCTATTTGTTAGGCTTACTTAAGTTACAGGGTCACTGTGGTACAGTTTTTTATTGGCGTTAAACTGATGTTAAGGTATAGACAATGTCAAGTCTTAAATCTGGAAACATAATTAAGGAAAAGCATGTTTCATTAGGTAAGTATGACGCCAGGGTATGGTCCATATTGTAAAACATGGTCATGAACATTTAAGAATGTGTGTCAATGGACAAACGGAGTTGACTAGCATGTCAGAACCCAGAGTAAATAAATGTCATTTAACTCAGAATCTGAGAACAGAATTTATAAGAGCTTCTAATATAAATACTAATAAGCTTAAATAAAGATGGTAATTAAAGTGCCACATCTTAGTAAAAAGGTTCAAACAAATCAACACTAATCCATGTACATTTAGCAATCATAAGATGCAGGTGCTAGGTTTCCTGGATGGAATTATTCCTAAAGTGTTTAATGCTTTATAGCAAGGTTCATTTTTCAATTGAAAGAAATCTGTGGATGCAGAAGTAGAAATCTTTGTTATTTTTGAGTGTGTGTGTGTGCAGATTTGTATGCATATGTGTATCACATGTGCATACATTTATTCTTTAGTGCTCAAGTAGCTGATAGCTTACATGGGATAAATATAAGTAAAATAAGCATCACATTAATGACTGCTTCATATAAGTCTTAAAAGTTGAAATAAGTGCACCAGCACCAGTATAATGTCTGCCTTAAATGGGCTTTAGAGAAACTTTATGAAGAAAATAGATTATTTAGAAGTTACGAGGGACCAGTCCTCTCCAAATAAAGTATAATTAAACAGAGGGTTCTTTTAATTCATGCCTTATTTCACCCTAAAAGCAGAGAAGAAACAGGTATACACAGCCTTAAGGGAACTTTCTCTTCTCTAAGAATCTTTCCTTGTCGTGGCAATAGGTTTCAATACAGCTCCTTCTGGAAAACTGATAACCACTGTAAGAGAATTTCTTATGGTTACTACTGCTTACTACTCAACCAAAGCTGATCAGTCTAAAGGCAAAACTATAGAATAGACAGAACTTTATTATGAGTTGTGAATTGAAAATATCTGGATCATTTGTAATCCTCTAATTATTTTCTAAATATTTGATTCCATTGACATTTAAGACCAAATAGGTTAAAAAAACAAAATCGGTCATAAGTTTCTCTTGGAGACCAAGTGTTACAGATTCTAGTTAGAATATTGACTCCAAGAAGACAAATTTAATTGTACGGTACTTAGAGATATACATAAAAAAATATAGCAAGAAAAACACAATCACAGTAGACATGTAACAAGGTAAAGAGACTGGAATCAATATCTGAACGTTTTAGAAATCCTTACAAATTTACTCAGTTGCATAATATAATTTCAGAATGAGAAGTTTTTGTGACAGGACTCAGGGGGTGACTGTAAATGGAGAAATATACAAAAATGACATAAATATTAGAATGACTGTTCTGTGTAGTGTTATCTATTTATCATCTATCGATCTATCATCTATCTATCTATCATCTATCATCCATCATCTATCTATCTATCTATCTATCTATCTATCTATCTATCTATCTATCATCTATCTATCTATCATCTACCTATCTATCTATCATCTATCTATCATCTAT
Organism: Grammomys surdaster; assembly: GCF_004785775.1. NCBI lineage: Eukaryota > Metazoa > Chordata > Mammalia > Rodentia > Muridae > Grammomys > Grammomys surdaster. The sequence continues at coordinate 2,462,979 of NW_021604698.1, forward strand.
CTATCTATCTATCTATCTATCTATCTATCTATCATCTTTCTTTCTATCTATCTATCTATCTATCATCTATCTATCTATCTATCATCTATCTATCTATCATTTATCTATCATCTATCTATCTATCATCTCTCTATCTATCTATCTATCTATCTATCCATCTATCTATCATCTATCTAACAATCATTTATCGATATATCTAATCTATCTACCTATTCTGTCTATTTGTCTATCTATCTATAGACCTATCTCTTTACCTTGGTGTCATCACTGTGAGCAGTAACTATGCTTACAGTTGTGACCTGAGTGCAGAAAACTTGAATTGTGAGAAAAAAATGATGTCTTAGTTGCTTCTTTTTTTGTGGCAACAAAATATCTGGCCAAGACTTAAGAAATAGGTGCTATTTTGAATTGCAGTTTTTAAGAAGTGTCTCTTGACAGAAAATATATGCCACTATGAGTATAATGTTGTTGGTCATGTTGCATTCACAGTTAGGAAGAAGAAATAAATCAATATCATTCTCCATTATCTTATTTTTATTCTGCCTGGGGCTCCACCTCATGGAATTGTGACACCCATATATATCATTTGTATTTCTACCTCAATATAATCTGGGAAATTCCCTCATAGGTTCGTCCTGGAATTTGTTTTTCTGGCTGTTCTAAACCTCTACAAGTTGTCACTGAATGTTAATGATCGCAAATGAATCATTCTATTTTGATGTAATGGGTTAAAACTACTTATTATGTGTTTCAAAGTACTGTCAGACAAATGTGCAGTGTATCATCTTGAATCCAGAGAATTTCTAAGTATGGACCTGTTCGCTTGGGAATGGATATATTTTGGATGGTATATAATAAGATTGTTAATTAATAGTAACTGGGATAATAAATGCTGAGCCCTGATTATTAAGCCAGCATTTAGGAAAAAAAAAGATTAAATAATGAAGAAACCAAAAAACTAAACTAAGTTGATAGATATTACAAAACAGAATGTGGAAAGCAAGTGAATCAAATGTACCAAAGTGTGAGTTCAGAGGAAGACTGTTGCTGTGGATTTGGCTTGGCCAAGACTGACACGTTGCAAAGCAGTAGAATCTTTGGGAAGATGCAGGTTTTTTTATATTATATACAAGTTGAGTTATCATGGATACATGGAAGTTATATGCTATAGTAAGGATTGAAGAATTGAAGAGAAGCAAAATCAGCAAATGAAAAACTATTAGATTTGGTATAATGTACTGCAAGTAAGTGGAGTAGAATTGGAATGTGTTCTGAAGCAGAGACTTTCATCATATTAAACCTGTGTATGTGTGAGTTGAATTGCTGATACCATCATTTGGATGTCTGAATATTAAAACCATTTGTCAGATTATTCTCACTTTCACTCCCAAACTTAGTTCTTTCTAGTCTTTGGCATTTTCCCCTTTAGAATTCTTTAGAGAAGGATATAGAGACTTAAATGACCACATCTTGTAGCCAAGTAGGACTTCAAGAGGAGAGAGGGGGTCATCAATCCACCCACAAAACATTTAACCCAAGGTTTTTCTTATATACAATATGTGAAGAAATAAAAATAGAATAGGAATAGAGACTGAGGAAACAGCCAGCCAATGACTGCTCCAACTTGAGATTCATCACAGGTAAGAGAACCAACCCCACTATTCATGATATTCTACTATACTTACAGACAGGAACGTAGCATCTCTCTCTCCTGAGAGGCTTCATCTAGCAGTAGATGGAGGCAGATGCAGACACCCATAGCTAAACATCAGATGAAGACTGTGGGATAGAAGTGAGCAAGGTGGAGGGGTCAAAGACACCCCAAGAAGATGCACAGATAGAATTAAATAATATGAGACCATGGAACATCATAAACCCTAGGCCACAAAGCAGGGAGCCTGCTGCAGCTGGACCTATACAACCTACACATCTTTAGCAAATATGCAGCTTGGAGTTTCACTTGATTCCCCTAAAAAAGCAGTATGGGGGCCGTCTCACTGTCTGTTCCCTGACATTGGATCCCCTTCCCTGATAATTGCACTACCTGGCTGGGTCTCAGTGTGAGAGGATGGGTCTAGACGTGCTGAGATTAGATATTCCAGGGTGGAGTGGCACCCACAGCAGGGAGGGTTCCCCTTCCCAGAGGAGAAGGGTTGGGAGCAGTGAGGGAAGAATTTATAAGGGTATATTTGACTGGGAAGGCAGGAGACATGGGGGCTGTAATAGGAATGTAAAGTTAATTAAAATGTTAAAATAGATAAGCAAACAAATATAAATAAACAAAAAGAAAAATTCACTACATTTAAAAAAACCTATAAATCAGTGTTAAAATTGTTTAAGTTGTGTATTATTACATGATTTATCACTTTGCTTTATTTACTTGCTTCTCTCCTATTATATCTTCCTTTCTTTCTTCCCCCTTTATTTCCACACCCACAGGATTCCCTTCCTTCATATCTCATTTCTCTCTTTTCTCCTTTTCCCATATATGAAGAGGTAGCAATATAAAGATAGACATGAATGTGAATAAGTCATACAAGTTAACCTTCCTCTGGAGAGATTTGCAAGAGCTATAGACTGAAATGCTTCCTCTGAGCCTTGAATCAAGGAGGTCAGGGAAACTGACATGGTACAACAGAAAAGCAAGTAATGGTTGAATTTACAGGAAACAATTAGTAATGTGAGAACCTACACTACATACAGAGTTTGTGAAAGAGGAAAGAACACTTATTGAGAAGAATACAAACAAAACAGTTGTGTGAGACATAGAATGGATCACATATGTACCTTGATCACATATATAAGTTCAAATGACTGGGACTGATCACAGATATGATACACTACATTGTGGCATTCAAAACTTAAATCAGCAATGTATTGACGGTCAGCTAAATGTGACATTTTCAATTAATAAAAGAACCTTATATCAGGAGTTTCTGTAATGCATGCATTTGAGATTGGTTGAAGGGAAGGATTTATGAAACATATATTCAGTTATTTAATGTTTTGAGTATTTTTCTTTAATGTAAATAGAAACTTTCACTTGCAAATACAAGCATAAAATTATATTATATAAATATCAACATAAATTAAAAGATAAACCACAAAGAAACCTAAAAATTTTCAAAAATGAAAGATACTTAAGGTTTTTAAAAGAGTATTTATTTTGAAGTCATACTACTTCATGACAATATAGTATTCTTGTTAGAATACAAATTCATTCATCATTATTGATGAATGATGCAGTAATGATGAATCCAGTAAATTTGGATTTTTCTCTTCTTTTTTTATTTTCTGTTTTCTGTTTTTCTGTTTGTTTGGTTTTTGTTTGTTTGTTTGTTTCTGTTTAATGAGTCAGACCCTCTGGAATTACTCTAGAAACAGATTTTGAAGGGCTAAAAATTATATGCTGTAGTTATTAAGATTAGTTTTTTTTAAAAAGTAAGAAGTTCCTTCTCGGATAAATGAAATGGCATTGTGTATTTGGAGGTGATAATTACGCCTTCATGGAAGAAATCTTTAGTGGCACATTTTAAGAATTCAGAAAACAACACTGCTCTTTTGTTTAACTGATGTGAAGAAGAATGAGCTGTCAGCAAAAACACTTTAGGCTATTTGAGTGTATTGATTTGTGGAATCTTAAAGGAAAGCAAATCTAATGTACTGAATAATATGGCACGTAAACCTGTGGACATAGAAGTAACGTTTTAAAGCAAGTGATAGAAGCAATTTAAAATTACTCTTTTCTATTTTGTGTTATTTATGAAGATAGTTTTTTAATATTTGTGTACATGATAGTCTTCCCTTATGGTATAATTCAATTATTTTGTTGTTTCCATAGGAGAAGCTGGTATGCCATTTAATTATGCCCATACAATATATATGTATCTAAATATGTATGTACATACATATAGTCTCTGTTCAAGTAATTTAAGAAGAATAAACCTCCAATTTTAGCTTAATAAGCAGAAGTCTTGTTACATTTTTTCCCAATTTAAGGGAGTTTTATTTATCACAGTGGTTATATTTTAATCTCAATATTAAAATACATGCCAATCCTTAAACCAGGTATCTGTCAATCATGGAAAATCTTTGATCTGTAAATGACTTGGCTACTCTCTGAAATCATTGTCTCCAATGCACAAAGTCTGTAATTGGCATATTTGCCCAGTGTTTCCTCATGATAACATTTTGATTGACCTTGAAGATATTGTCCTGGGATTCCACCAACACTAGTAATTAGAGCACTATTATGCCTTTTATTTAACTCAGGCGATATTTAGACTTTGATCAATGCATTCATTACACTTATTGATTGATAATTATAATGCATTTCTTGCCAACTTCTCTGCCTCCCTCATTAATTGTCCTGCTGTAGTCTAGAAATATTATTGCTCCATGATTGAAATGCATTATACCAAGTGTGTGATTATGTTCTTACACTCAGTTTGTGCTTAATTGACCTTTTCCTGCAAAAAATTCTCAGCTTATATTTGTTGGAGTTTTTTGCCCTACTCATATGGGTGCAAGCAGTCATTCCATTATCTCTGTGCCTGCCTGTCTTTTTCTGAGTCCTTCAACATACACAATTTTAGATTATGACAGAATCTTAATGTTTTGGCCTTAGATATTCTAGGATTTCTAATGGGTACACACACGCACACAAACACACAAACACACACACACACATTTTACCGAGGCTCTACAACAGGTCCTTGGAGCTAGAGTGATTGCTCAGTGGTTATAGTGCATACTATGCATTCAGAACACCAGAGACTGTTCTCAGCATATATAGCTATGCAGTTTACAATCTACATCTGTAATTTTACATCCACAAGATCTGAAATCTTCTGGTTTCTTGCATGTATGTGCACTTACCCTTCCTTCCCCAAACACACACAATATTATGTGTAATAGTAAAAATAATAAAAATGATTATTTAAAAATTGTAATGGCTTTCCCACGCTTCATTAGCATACTGTCAAGGGAAACATCTCTAGATATTTAGAGACTGTTCTTTTGTAAATTTTAATTAGAATCTCTGCTTTCAGACTTTTAAAAGACTGCATATATTTTTGTGTGAGTATGTTTACATATAGATTTGTATCCATGAGAGTGAATGACTGCAAAGTTTATTGTCATTAAATGCCCCAGCTGTAATTACAGGTATTTAAAACCCATTCAATGTGGGTTCAGGATAACAAACAGTCCTCTACAAGAAAAAGTATAACTTTTTTTTTTAACAACTGAGTATCTATGCAGTTATTTAACTTGAATCTTAAAATGGAAACATTCATTGATATTGCTATCTGTATTTTAATCAGAGATGATTAAATGCACCATTTCAACTTAATACTTTAATAATATGTGGATTGTGGCAATATTTTAGAAACTAAGTATATAGACATATTTTTCCTCTCTTTCTCTCCTTTCTTTCTTCTCTGTTCCCCATCACTTTTATTCTTCTTTGATACAATGCTTCATGTAGCCCAGACTGGCCTTGCATGCTATGCCATATAGCTGAGAATGGCTTTAAACTTTAATCCTCTGATGTCACCTCCAAAGTATTTATATTTTAAGTACATGCCATGTCTTTCAACCAAACACTTTGCAATTATATATTTTGGCCAAGGCACTGGAAAAATGAGACATTGATTGTTATCAACATTTAGAACTGTGATATCACAGTTTTTATCATTTAAATAATGAAAAACTGTACTTTACACTTATTTCAGTATAACATAATTTACTAGTGTAGGTTAACAATTTACATATTGTTTAACTTCATGAAGAGTTTATTGAACGTGTGACATTTACATGACCCTTCCATTTATTCAATAATATGTGTACCCACATAGATTGTTAATGCCCCAGACCACTGATGACAACTAGATTTTACATTTTATCTTCTTAGTATATTTTCTTCACTTTCAACATTTTGCATGTCTTCATAAATTAACATCATGATGATGTGTTTGACTCCAGTGACTGCTAGATTCTAGACATTGCTCCTTCTAGCTCCAGAAACAAACTTTTTTGAATCATAAAATACACAGTAAAATCAAAAAGTAGAAATTTGGTAAAATTTGTAATAGTAACTAATAAAATGTATAGGCATCAAAAGATAGATGAATCACAAGAATTTGAAGTGTTATAGCTATAACTGCTGTAAGCAAAGGCAATTAGTTATAAGTGCTATTTGTTGAAAATTTCCTTAACCCATCCGTGTTGCTATATTATTTTTTGTTTTATCTCATTACATTATTTTAATTGTAGATTGAAGTCCCCCTCCCTCTACTTGAAGTCCTGCCTGGATCCAAGATACAGCCACTTCAGCCTCTATATGCTCCTCTGGTTGGAATCTTAGAGTCCCTCCTGTAGACTTCCTGTGTCCTCCTCTATCCCAGGCTTCCAGCTAGTCACCAGAGATTCCCTCCACTGTTTTTCATTTTCAGAAAGTCTGGGAACTTCATTTATGGTCTTGTATTACTGGTCAAGAATTCATGGTTAGGAAAATCAAAGGCTCTAGGATTGAACATTAAAGTGGTTTGAATATGCTTGGCACAGGCAATGGCACTATAAGGACGTTTGACCTTGTTGGAGTAGACGTAGCTTTGTTAGAAGTATGTCACTGTTGGAGTCATCTTGAGACACTCCTTCTAGCTGCCTGGATGAGAGTCTCAGCTGGTTGCCTTCCAATCAAAATAAAGAATTCTCGGCTCCTTCGTGAGCACTATATCTGCCTGTATGTAGCCAAGCTTCCCACCATGATAATGTTAGACTGAATTTCTGAAGCTTTAAGCCAGCCCTGATTAAACACTGTCCTTTTTAAAAGTTTCTTTGGACATGATTTCCCTTCACAGTGAGAGGACTGAGTCAATCAGAGCTAGATGACTCTATGACAGGCTATCGACTCAGTTTGGAAGATTAGGCCTAACTTTCTGTTTCCCAGAAATGAAAAAATTCCTCCCCCCAAAAATAATAAAAAAATCCATCATGGAAAGCCAATCAGAAAGTTACCCTACCATCTAGCCTAAGCCAACCTTATGATCAGCCAGTCGGGAGCTCTAGAAGCTGCCTCACCATCCCAGTCTTAACCAATCGCAAAGACGTACTCCTGGATATAGAGCTAACAAATCAAGGGAAAGAAATGTAAATGTCATCTACTCCTACCCTAACAGGCTTTAAATTGACCCTGCAAAGTCCACAGAATTGTCTTCTATTCTGATGTATGGCAGACCCCTGCATGCAAATTCTCTACAGAATAAACGCTCTATGCTGTTACCTATTATTTGAGTCTGTGGTATTATTCTTTGTGTGAATCATGGTTTCTTATATTTGGGGGCTCATCTGGGATTTGTTGAAAACCCCTGACCTTAATAGTTGAGCTTTTCTTTTTCTTTTCTGATAAGTCAGATGATGTACCCAGTAGTTAATCTTCTTTTCCATCCCTGTTTCTCTGTTTCATGCATAATATGGGGGCTGAGAGGGCAAAACTTGACTTGTATTTTATTTTGTCACTCACCCATGGGGTATAGAGGATGCTCCCAAATCCCATCTGGGAGAACTTGCTAGTTCTTTTCTGTTTTCTATATCTGCTGTGGGTCTGTGGGCCTTCCATGAACAAGTAGGGACACCTTCTGAAACAGCTTTCTCATTTTGTTTTTATTTTTCCCAGGTACATTGTTATTTGTCTGTATGTATGTATTATGTTTGTAATTTTGTCTTTTTGTACAAATTTTTCTTTGATTCCTAAGACAGAGATAAGTGCATAGCTCCTCATTGATCTTATTCCTGAACCATTTTATGGACTTCCTCAGAGTCCTGGAATACTCGGATCTGGCTGTTCTTCCCAGCAAACTAACTTTATTTTTCTGGAATGAATGGCACACATATATAACAAGATATATAACAAGATACCTTGAAGAGGGAACTTTTCATTTCCCCATAATTTACCAGGTGAAGATTATTGTCTATGAGGCCAAGGGCCACCAGGACCAAGTGCCATATATCAGAACACGCCAGTACTTCAAGAAGCCTCATGTTTGGTTTGAAACTCTTTTTGTCACTACCCACGTTACTCCCTGTAGGGAGCACATCCTAAGTTAACTTTGGCTGACTTCTTGCTTGTGATTAATCATGAATGAGTTTGCTGACATCTGTCTTTGTTTTTAATTAAGACGTGCATTATAATCTGCCAAGTTCCTCCACTTAAGCATATGTCCTTGAGAGACTGTTCTAGCCTGAAGGAAATAGAGTTAGTCAAACATAGATACTGTATACCATAAATTTGACACATAAGGATTTGTGGTCACTATTTATCTTCCTGGAATAGATCATGTTTCAGGTTGCTTGCCTTTAAAAGACACTGATAAAATATACTTGCTTGTTGGCATGGTATTAACCAGTGTTACTCCTATAACTCCCTCTTGCATCTTCTTTCTGCCTTTCCTATAATTATTTTCACTCCCACAGTTATGGTTCCAACATTGACTGACCTGCAGGTTCAGGTACTCCCTGCCCTCCTACTTCTGAGTGAGGGTTCTTCTCATCCCCTACACACTCCTTGCTCTCTACTTCTGCCCCTGAAGAGGACTTCAATTTTCCTCCTTACATCCTTGCTCCTGCTGCCACTGACCTTGCTCAGCCAGCACAGGCAGAAGAACAAACAGCCTCTAAATTCCTGGACATCCTGATTCTATTTGGTGTCCACTTATACTCGAGTCTTTACTGTTAAAAGGCTGTCCCTACAAAGACCTTGCCCCTCCAGGATGTGGGACCTCCAGATGTACAGAGAAATAGTTCATTACCTATGTGCCATTTGCTAGCAATGACCTTTACAATTGTAAGTTGCAAAACAAATCTTCCACTTTCAGAAAGACTCTCAGCTATTATAGGTATTTTAGATTCTGTCATGCTAACTCACCAAACTTTCTGAGATGACTGTTAGCAACTGCTCTAAATCATCTTCACAACAGAGGAAAGAGGGAATTGTGGGAGCTGCCTAGAAATTGGTTCCAGGAGCAAATGGACTGTCCATGCAAGTCCAGGCTGATATTGATGCAGCCTTCCCATTGGCTCCACCTAACTGGGATTATAACACTGATGAAAGTAAGGAAAGGCTCCAGGTCTACTGCCAGATTTTTATGGAAAGTCTCTAAGAAGCTATTAGGCAGCCCACAAATTTATCTAAGGTAAGCTAGGTGATGCAAGGAAAAAACAAGTGCCTGACAGAATATTAGAAAGACATTTTGAAGGCTATAGGAGGCCTCAAGAGACCTGCTATATGAGTAGAATCACCTGACCTACCAAGTATCTGATAAAAAGGCTCAGGTTTGCCAACTTAAAGTCATCTACCTGGGGTTCATACCTGGGGTACACATGTTGTCAGACAGCAGAAAAGAGACTGTCCTCTGCATCCCAATCCGATCTAACTGAAAGCAATTATGGGAATGTTTGTATATCTACTGGGTCTTGTTGACTTTAGGTACCAGGATTTGATGAAATAGCCAGCCATTATATGAGGCCACAAGGCGATAGGAAAACAAACTGGAGTGGACTTCTGAAATGAATACAGATTTAAATATTTTAAGGAAAGTCTTGCTGGAGGCTCAAGCTCTGGCCCTGCTGAACATTCACAAATCATTACAACTGTATGTTGATGAGAGAAAGAAGATAGCAAAGCAAGTGTTCATCTAAATCTTGGGCCAATAAAAGAGACCAGCAATTTATTTATCTAATAAGCTGGACCTGGTGGCCCAAGGTCAAGGAAGTCAACAAGATAAACAAGGGACACGAACTTGTTATCACCACCACTCTCATGCTATGGAGGGAATCGGTAGAAACCTGTGCTACAAATATGGAGACGTTTGGAAGAAATTATGCCAAGGTATGATTTGCCTCCCTTGCCTGGATCTGATAATGGACCACCCTTCTTTCTCATCTAACTCAAACTTTAGCACAGGTTCTGGGAAACAACTGAAAATTATAGTGTATATACAGACCCCAGAGTTTAGAACAGGTAGAGAGGATGAATTGGACCCTGAAGGAGGCCTTGACCAAATTAACTCTTGAAACTAATGGTGACTGGGTGACTCTCATACCTTATGCCTTGTATAAGCTCAGGAATATCCCTTATACCACCACCACTTACCCAATTTTAGATCCCATACAAGACTGTTGTGTCCAACATCTAGTCTGACATTCTAGCTGAATATGACCAGTATAAGTTTTTAAAATCCTAGAAGGCCCCTGTAGAGTCCAGAAGCAAATATTCTGTGCTGTGAACATTTGGCTCTATCTACTGGGACCCCTGGATAAAATGTAATTTCATCTTCCTAAACAGAGATGGAATACCATCTTGTCTCTGTTACCTATATTCACCTTGTAACCCCTGACATTAAGCTTTACAGAAAGATAGAAACTTGTATCCCACAGTATGGGATAGAAGTTGTGTTTTAGGATTAAGAAGATATAAAATTGTGTGGGGCTCTATGTAGGGATTCTGTTCATGGTCTGACTAGTTGTTAGATGGGTTCCAGGGATATCAGTTAGACCCAAGAAAGTCCTAGAAGGCCAGATCTTCGGTTCTTATTCACATCTAATTGTTTACTTTCCAATTGCCTTGTGGCCTCATATACAGGCTGGATGTTTCATCAAATCCTGGCACCAAGAGGTAACTTCACTAACCTTCTGTTCCAACAAACCCTCACTTCACCACCTGGTTTAGAACCCCTGCAATATTTTCCAGTTACTAAACTCCTCTGGTCCAGATTTGATGCAAGACTGTTAATCACGTTTAAATGTTCAGTCCACCTACTATGAAGGAATAGCTGTCCCTGAGAACTGTTTACAGAGTACAGCTAGTACACAGTGTAGATGAGTACTGTACACTTTTCTGTAGCAACAAGAAAAAGATCAATTGAAACTGTTGTCAACAAATGGACAAGGATCTTGTATTGAAAATCAGATACATATAGACGATTTACACCTCTGCAATTCCATTGTAAATCCTACCAATATAGAATATGGGTACCTATTGCCTCCAGAGGATGATTGGTGGACTTCTGCATCAACACTCTCATCCTAGTTCTAAATATATTGTCTTATCTCTGTGCCTTGGCACAGCTTGTTCCCTGAAAAATATTCTACACTGTCAAAGCCATTTCCAACCAGTCTGACTCCCCAGATCACTGGATAAAAATGTTTTTCAGTAACTGCTATGGTGTTATTCACACTGATTGGTACAGAAGTAGCTTGAACAGGTGCTTCAGCACTAATACTTCAAGATAAGAATTAGAGAACCTTATGTATTGCAACGTATAATCATATAAGAGGAATAGAAGAACAAATTAATGTTCTATAAGACTCCTTTAACTCTATAGATGTAGTAGTTTTACAAAAGATAAGAGGGTTAGATTTATATGCCTGGGCATGTTTTTGTTTGACAGAATATGGATTTTAGGTCATTGGATTTAGAAAGCAGTAGAATACTTTAAGTATTCTAGTACTACATGGAAGACATTAGTGCTAATGGTGATTTGAAATGTGAGGGTCTAGCTCTAGAGGCTTCAGATGAGATGGATCTTAATACATGGGTCAGAGATTGCTCTTGAGATATTTTGGTGAAGAATATGGTTGTTTTTGCCCTTTTCCAATGGTTCTGTCTGAGGCTATGATGAAGAGACTCAGATTAATTACCTTGATAAAAGAAATCTCAAAAAAGCCTAGCATAGTCTTTGTCCTATGGTTTACTTTCATGAAGGGCATTTGATCAAGCATCCCAACCTTAGAAAGGAAAATGTATAGAAAAAAGAAAAAAATAAGTAAAAAAAAGTAAAAAAGGAACCATACATACAAAATGGAGGGTTCAAAGTTTAAAAGGGCAACAGAAAGTGGAATGAAGCTAAATACTGTATTCATAAATATTAAATGAAATTAGAGGAATTATGACTCCCAGACAAGATCCCACTCAATGAACTTAAGCATTTGTTGTTCTAGGGAGTGCTATATGATGATAGGCATATTTTTATTGGCCAAGGTCATTATTATGAGTGAGTTATTGTTTTTATTTAGTCATAAGGACATGCAGTTATGTGTCACATTGACAAGGGATAGATTGTGATGGCTAGTCTCAGTTTTCAACTCAATTAAGATCTAAAATGTTTGGGTCCAGCCACAGTAGTACGTGACTCTAATCCAGAAGACTGACATGAAAAGACTTCATGGCTAGCCAGATACAGAGAAAGTTCCAAGTAAGTAAAACATTAAGTCCAGGACTGTTGGTTCTTCTCTTAATCTCTGTATTGTGGAGACAGACACATGCATATCTCTGACTTCAAGGATATTTTATAGAGCAAGTGTCAAGATAGCCAACCTTAAGCAGTAAAGAAGTTGGAAAGCAAAATGCTCTTGATAATGTAATGGAAAAAGGATGCAAAAGTGCAGCTCCTGCAAGAAGCTGAACTCACAGCTTCAGCCACATGGCTGTGACTTCAGAGTCAAGAATAAAAGACACTACTGATACAATGCCAGTTAGCTAGAGCTAAAACATTCATAGCAACTAAGAAGAAACCAGTATCATCGAGGCAAAATCTTCTGGCAAGCATTTTCTGAGAGAACCAAAAGGCTGTGTTCCAGGGAGATACAAGGCTATAATTTTTTCTGCCAGTGGACCTGATAATCATCCAAATAATACTGGTGTTGACGTTTGAAGGACTCATGAGGTTCAGCACTGTGAGAGGCCAAACAAGGCCATTGGTGATGGTGTAGTCTCAATTGCAGTTGATGACCCAGGAATGAAGGAATCATGGAAAGAAACTGAATCTTGGCAGCAAGAGAGGAGCCTATGAGAGGCTGTTGGTGAGGCCTACTTACAGTGGAAGACTCTAGTGAACTGGAAATGCCAGTGACATATGATATCACCAGGAACAACAGCAGTAGTCAGCAGTAGTGGAGGGGAGTCATCCAAAGTCTGGAGTACTTCAGAGGGTAGAGATGGAGAAGTGATTCAAGCCCTTTGGAGGAACGACAAGATTATGTGTGGATTCCAGACATTGGAAAAAGAAGTTGTAACATTGAAATTGTGTTGGATAGCCCAAGATATTAGACATGTCAGAGGTGTGGGACACCTGCTGAGGAAAGTTGCTAACAAGGTGTGGAACCAAGCCAAGAAAATGAAGTTGCTGCTGAATGCTAGATCAGCAAACAGCAGTCAACATAGACAAAAGGAATTGGAGAGCTGAAGAGTGGCTTGACATCAGAAATGAAGGCACACAGTTGGGAGTTTTCTCAGCTGGCTTTTCGTCTTGCTTTGATTCACTGTTCCTCACTATGACATTCTGTACCAGTAATGTGTATGCTGTGATGTTGAAAGCATGAGGCCTGCTTTTTTTATTTTGATTCTATAGGGGATTACAGTTAAATGATTGGATGAATCTCAGAAGAGAGTTTGAACATTGAACTTTTAACATTCTTGAGACTGTGATGTACTAGAGGGACTTTTGAAGTTGAACTAAAATTATTTTTTCATTAAACTATGGCTAAGTATGACATCCATAATCTAATATGTTTGTACAACCATATAGGGTCCAGGCTGTAGAATGTGGTGGTTTGAATATGCTTGTCTCACGGAGTGATGTTATTAGGAAGGGTGGCCTAGTTAGAGTAGCTTTGGCAATTTTGGAGGAAGTGTGTCATTTTGGGGGGTGGGTCTTAAGACCATCCACCTAGATGTCTGAAAGATACTCTCTCCTGGTTGCCTTTCAATCCAACTCAATTCTTTATAGATTTAGAAAGAACAATTTTCAAATTCATTTGGAATAACAAAAAACCCAGATAGCTAAAAATCTATAACAAAAAACCTAGATAGCTAAAGCTATTCTCTACAATAAAAGAATTTCTTGGGGAATCACCATTCCTGATCCTAAACTGTAGTACAGAGCAATAGTGATGAAAACTGTACAGCATTGGTACACAGACAGGCAGAAAGATCAATCAAATAGAACTGAAGACCCAGAAATGAATCCACACACTTATGGTCAGTTTATCTTTGACAAAGGAGTTAAAACTATCCAGAAGAAAAAAAGACAACATTTTCAACAAATATTGTTGGTTTGACTGGCAACCAGCATGTAGAAGAATGCAAATCAATCCATTCTTATCTCCTTATACAAAGCTCAAGTCCAAGTGGATCAAAGACCTCCACATAAAATCAGATACACTGGCAGTTACAGTGGAGAAAGTGGGGAAAAGCCTCAAACACATGGGCACAGGGGGAAATTTCCTGAACAGAACACCAATGGTTTATGCTCTAATATCAAGAATCATCAAGACATGGGACCTCAGAAAATTTCAAAGCTTCTGTAAGGCAAAGGACACTGTCTATAGGACAAACTGACAACCAACAAATTGGGAAAATATCTTTATCAATTCTACATCGAATAGAGGGCTAATATCCAATATATGCAAAGAACTCAAGAAGTTAGATCCAGAGGATCTAATAACCGCTAAAAAATGGAGTACAGAGCTAAACGAAGAATTTTCAACTGAGGACTATCAAATGGCTGAGAAGCACTGAAATAAATGTTCACCATCCTTAGTCATCAGGGAAATGATTCCTCCTCACACCAATCAGAATGGCTAAAATAAAAAACTCAGGTGACAGCAGATGCTGGCAAGGATGTGGAGAATGAACACTTGTCCATTGTTGGTGGGATTGCAGGCTGGTACAACCACTCTGGAAATCAGGCTGGTGGTTCCTCAGAAAATTGGACATAGTTACCTGTGAACACAGCTATAACCCTCCTGGGTATATACCCAAAAGATGCTCCAATATACTACAAGGACACATGCTCTACTATGTTCACAGCAGTCTTATTTAAAATAACCAGAAGCTGGAAAGAGCCCAGATGTCCTTCAACAGAGGAATGGATACAGAAAATGTGGTGCATTTACACAATGGAGTACTACTCAGCTATTAAAAACAATGACTTCATGAAATTCTTAGGCAACTGGTAGGAACTAGAGACTATCATGCGGAATGAGGTAACCACAACTCATAAGAACACACATGTTACGCACTCACTGAAAAGTGAATATTAGTTCAAAGGTTTGGAATAGCCAATATACAATTCACAGACAACATGAAGCTCAAGAAGAAAAAAGACCAAAGTGTGTGTGTACTTCAGTTCTTCTTAGAAAGAAGAACAAAATACTCAAGGGAGCAAATAATGAGACAAAGTGTGGATCAGAGACTGCAGGAAAGACCATCCAGAGACTACCCCACATGGAGATCCATCTCATATACTGTCATCCAACCCAGACACTATTGTAAATGCCAAGTAGTGCATGCTGACAGGAGTCTGACATAGCTCTATCTTGATAGGCTCTGCCAGAGTCTGACAAATACAGAGTAGCATGGTAAAAGCCAACCATTGGACTGATCATAGAGTCCCCAATTGCATCCCCAATGGAGGAGTTAGAGAAAGAATTGAAGGAGTTAAAAGGGTTTGCAACCCCATAGGAAGAACAAACAACATCAACCAATCAGACTTCTCCTGAACTCCCAGGGACTCACAACAACCAAGGAGTACACACAGAGGGACCCATGGCTCTAGATGGACATGTAGCAGAGATTGGCCTTATTCTGCATCAATGAGAGGAGAGGTCCTTGGTACTGTGAAGGCTCGATACCCCAGTGTAGATGAATGCCAGGACAGGGATGCAGGAATGTGAGGGTGTGTGGGTTCCACTCTCATAGAAGCAGTGGGAGGGGGGACAGGATTTTGCTTTCTGGATGGAAAACTGGGAAAAGTGATAACATTTGAAATGTAAGTAATAAAAATATCCAATAAAAATAAAATGTAAATAAATAAAATAACCAATAAAATTAAAAATAAAATGCTGAGAGAATAGACCACTCTCAGGCATAAATGAAGCATCTTCACCAAGCCCCTTCATCTACCAACACTAGAGAATGTCAATGCAGAGGAGCTATAGGAGTGTAATAGCTGGAAGAGAGATGGATGTCCTGTGAAATTATACCATCAGACTCATGAACTTGAAATATCTCTGATTATCTGCAGAAGACTTACACAAGATTAAACTAGCCAAATTTCTGGCATTAATCATGAGATATCATAAATTATGATGTAGTTTTAGAGGGGCACTGAGGCGGATTGTTGTCTACAAAAAGACGTTTATGCCGTGGACAGATAAAGAAGTAGACAATATTATGGCAGTGGAAAATTTAAGACCCAACACCTGAACAGAAAAAGTAGCAGGTTCTACATGATGATTTCATGACACTTGAGACAGAAGTTGGACGCTCTTCTTATACGTTTATGAGAATAAGCGAACTTCAAGCTCACATCCAGGCTCTCAGATTTTTCATGCAGGAAACAGGATGTATAGTGACCAATACTCCTTTTGAGGTAAAATTATTTGATGAGAGATCTAGCACTTGGATATGTCAGCCTGGGGCTCACAAACAGTGTATCAGTAAAGTGCCTGTAGTTGTCTTTTCAAGGGAAAGAGATATAAACTAAGCAGGAACAAGATACTAACAGTCAGGGGAGCTATTTTCTTTGTCTTACCACTTGTCAAGAAATAATTGGCAATTGATAGCTTTTAGTAAAGAAAAAAAAGTTTTTTCTTTGACAATGTGGCTGCAGATAGGATCCCCATGTTATAGTGGAATAAACTAAACTCTTGTGTATGGGAACAGAAGTAATTAGATTAATGGTCATAGAAAAAAAGAGTAAATTGAGGAACAGGAAGAGGAGGAGGAGGAAAAGGAGAAGGAAGAAGAGGAGGAGGAGGAGGGAGAAGAAGAGGAGGAGGGGTAAATGAAGATGACAGGAGACACAAAGGGAAGTATCAAGGGAGAGTTGGAGGAGGAAAATGAACATTGGAGATTATAATAATATTTTGTTGTATGTATGGTATCCATGTATAAACTTCTCAAGAATAAAGGTAATTATAATTAAAATGTAGAATGTAAAGAAGAAAATGAAGCAAATCAGCACTATTGCACAATAGTTATTGAATGGTCTTTTACCTGATATGATTCCTTAATTAAGGGTACAACTTGCTTCATCATGTCACACCAAATTTTTCTATCTACAGAGTAAATATTATGCCTTTCAGACTTTCTTGTGATCTTTTGGGGTTGTTTAAAGCTTCTGCTTCAGCTTATTAAATTAGGTGTTTGACATATTGAATGATTATGACTGATAAACTATTTATCAAAGCTGAAAACCATGACAAATAATGTCACAAATTTCCTTAACTCGAGGAAACATTTCACTGACAATAAAGTTAGAAATTAACATCCTTCTATGAATAAAAATAAATTATACTTCAATTTGTATGTTTTATGTATTTATGTATTTTAACTTTCATTCTGTCAATGATAAGAGAAACTTCAGAAATATAGTTACCAATTTATGCATTATTTTGAAACAGTTATTTTAGTCTCTTTAAAAATTTGTATATAATAACCACAATTTGTCATATATTCTGCATTCTATTCTGTTTAATATGTGATTTTTTATAAACTAGGATAGAAATAGCCTTGTCTCCTGTACTTCATTCCATGATATTTTATCTGTGAGCATATAATAATAACTTCAAAATAATATACAAACATAACTGTAGAAGACTAAAGGTAGAACATTTGGAGACCATTGAAGCAAGAGAAATATCTGACATATTCAAAGATAGGGAGATACATGTAAACAGCTTTGAGGGAAAATTTCATTCTAACAAAAGTACTATATTCAGAGCCTCTTGAAGGAGGAGCGTATTTGGAAGATGCAGAGATTTCAGCCTGGTAGTGGCATCTTTAAAAGGGACTCCAACCACACAAGTTTCAAGTTGTACAGTATAAGACAGACAATGTGTTTTTCCTGGTATAACCAACTGATATTTGGAGGGATGGAAATGAAGATTCTGCCATTTAAGAGACCAAATGTAAGATGAATAAGTTGTTCTAGTTGAGCACCTAATAAGTGAAAACTTAAAACTAAATATTGACAAGCTAAACATAGGAATCCTAGAATATTATTAAGATGAACAAAACTAAACTAAGTCAAATGTCTAGAACATTCCAAGTTTCTGGTTGGATAAAAATAGAGATGTAAGTCACAAGTGGTTTTCTTTTTCTGTTGCTTGTTTTTTTTTTTTGATATTGTGTTGTTGTTGTTAGATATTGTTACTTTCTAGAATACTTATGAGAAAGAAACACTAAGTTAGTGGCTTGAACAATCAGACAAAAATCAGGAAAGGTAAAGGTGAGTTTTATTCTATGACTTTTATTCCATGCCACTTAGTGGGCAGAACAAAAGATAGACCTAAAATTGTAAAGTGCCTTAACAAGGCAATATTTAAGGAAATAAAGGAGATATAAGGAAGGGCTTTTGTAAAAGTGACAAAAAATTCTTGGCTGTAAATAGTCTTCACAGTGAATCAGTTCATAGTAGCACACAATGCCCTACATGGCTGAGAAACCGAACTATTCACTGATGTCATCTAGAGAACAACTTAAAGTATAAATCAATTCAAACTTGCCAATCTATAATATATGAATAATCACAACATTATGGTTGCACTAGGTAATTTACCTGTAAATCATTATTTGTTTTTTAACTAAAAATGTCATAAAAATAAAAGATATTATCATCTTCAGTTTTATGAGGATTCCAAGGCAAAGCAGAAGGTGGTCCCTAGAAACTATAGAGAGGGGAGACAAAAAGCTATGTAAAGGGAACAGCTTTTTAGAGTGGTAGGAAACTAGGTATAACATCAATAAACTTTACACTGATATGCACCATTGAGAATATAACAAATTATCATGAGTTTAAGTTATATATTTACAAAGCTCAAATGTTAAATATTATCATAACACTATCATAATGTAAATCTGTAAGATCTAGTCAGTTAGAACACAATGTCAAATTGATTTTCTGTGTAATAAACAACTGAATGGTTACAGAGAAGTGAAGTGAGCTATGAAATTGTATGTTGCACGCTGCTTAACGAAGTAAAAGTTAACCATGATGTAATATGTATGCTTGTAAAGAGTTATTTTCTAGACATTGGGGTATAGCTGAATCATAAAATGCTTGCTGTGCAAGCATGAAGACCTGAGTTTGGAGATCCAATACTTACAAAAGCCAGGTTCATGGTAGCTTGTGCCTGTAATAATAGTGCTGTGAGAAAGGAAGACAGAAGAAAAACTTTGTGAGTTCTGATATTTGTGAGAGAGATTTTTGAAAAATAAAAATGAACAAATAAAAACCCAAACAAAAACAAACTAATACATAAATAAATACATAAAAATAACATAAGTAGAAAGTAAAAGAGAAAACACTAACACTGACCTCTGAACTCTTTCTTTGTCTCTCCATATCTCTGTCTCTGTCTCATCAGATGTTCATTCACAGATATATACAGGACTTGTTTCCCAACAAGTTAAACTATAACCAAGGAGTGACTAGGAAAGGTAAGGAAGTGCAAGATATACTTCACTGGTTTGCTGATGTTTCCTAATATTTATACTTGACCTAAGTCAGTAGTTTATGAGAGAAAGACAGGAGAAGCATTGGTGGAAATTTTGTTGCTGTTTTGACACTATTAACATATTTACCCCACTATGGGAAAAATTAATACTTAAGCTTAACATGGAAAATACGGCATTTTGTAAAATTAGACTGAAGTTAATCATTAAGTTTTAAACAAATTTTTGAGTATCATCTAGTCTGCTATAGTGAAATCTGAATAATTTGCAAATTCATTTATTAATAACATAAGTATTCTACTTATACAATGTGACCATTTCTGTTAGGTAATAAAAACGGGAAGGATAGATAGTCTATAAATATAACGGCACTAGTGAAGATGAGAGATTTTTGGGTTTTTAATTAAATTTTTAATTGTTTTTATTGGATATTTTATTTATTTACAATACAGATGTCATCTGCTTTCCCCGTTTCCCCTCCCTAGAAGCCCCATCCCATCCCCCTCCACTTTTTTGCTTTTATACCATTTTAATCACATGCAAGTATTAAGGTCAGTTCTAGGTTGAGGAACTAGCAATACAATAGATGCAAATAGTCAAGGAACAAGCAAGACAATAAACATAAATAGTCAAAGGATAAGCAAGGCAATAACCAAAATTCTGTGAACACTCCCATGGTCACTGTTTCTAAGGGCTTATCAGGATGAAAATATCTGACCCAAATTCCCTGTCCTAGACCAAAGTCATTTTCATATCTGAAGCCAAGGAAATTCCTTGTTCTAGCCTAAAATTTATATTCCTGTCAGAAATTACTTCTTTTTTCTAACCTAATATTTAGATTCCTTTGGAAGTCTGATTCTGGACATTTTCAGAGACATATCAGGAAGTTAGCTGCAGAACTCTATGATATTATGTTAGCAAGAGATAAAGTTGAGGCAGGATCTGGATTTCAAACAGGTGTTAGCACATGTGTTAAATCTCTTTTAATTGTCAAGTTAAAATTACTTTTGTTTCTTCTACAGTCTTTAATGTAAGTTGCATTGACTGTACAGTTTCTAATTGTCTTAGTGTGTTGGAATCCAGCATGTCAGTTACAGGAGTCTATCAACCAGCTTTTGTTTTAGTGCCCTGAGTATACAGAACTTTTGTATTCTGAAAAAAAGCTTGCAAGTACTGGAAGAAGTGAGTCAGGCTTTAAGCAGAAGCAAGAGGGTAGTGGGCTTGATTGTTGCTGGTATAACAGCTTTAATTACATTAACTGGTAGTACCACTGCTTCTGAAATTGCTTTGACATAAGAAGTCAAAGACAGCTACTTTTGTTAATCATTTAGCAAAAAAAAAAAAGAATATTACTAATGTGTTGAGTATACAAGAGGATTTAGATAGGCATTTGGAAGAACAGATTGATGCTCTTTATCCTATTCAAATTACTGGAAGGAGGTTCAGAATTTAAGGATAACGAGCCATCTTGAGTGTCATGTGAAATACCACTGGATTCATGTAAGTTCTAAAATTTACAGTGGTAGTCATTATAATAAGAAAGAAGTTTAAAGACAGTTGCAGTGTATTTGGCATAATTTAAAAACCTCTCTGGACGTTTAACTTTGCATTGTAAACTTATGAATTTAAAGAATGCTGCTCTGGTGATAGGGCTTTTTTTTTTTTTTTTTTTGATGGGCAAACATTTTTCAGAAAAATTCTAGTGAGACTTTAATTTTTTCAAAGCCTACTTTTAATGATGGTCCTTAAATGATTTAACTTTCTGTCTATCCCACCACCCACCAGAGTTAGTGGGAAAAAAAGGATACCCTGGAAGTGGACCTCTTTAGAAATGGTTCTTTGGATCAAATCCCATCTAAGTTGTCAGGAAATCAGCAGTTCAGTTAACAAGTCAGCAGCAGCAGCTCGAGCCACTTGGAAACACTTCATGGATATACCAGTAGTCCAGTTCAGTAGTGATAGGATAGAAATAGTGGTGGCACATCTTAGCAGACAGCCAGGAGTCAGCAGAATTGTCATGAGTCAGCAGGAGGGATGCCAGGAGAAGCTGTGCCTGTCTTGGGGAAGAGAAGATCAGAGGAAACAGGAGTCCAACAAGCTTTGCCCAACTAGCTCTACAAGCAAGCATCTCTCATAGTCTGTTAAGTCCTATTTATACTCCTTCTGAATTTCACATGGCTCTAAAGGCTCACCCCCAGTCTTGCCTCAGCATGTGAGTATGTCTTAGCAAAATGACACATGTGTCAGTCTGTGTCAACTAACATCACTCTGTTAATCAGCCTGAGTTGGAGGAATCAGAAATAAGTTGCAGCACACCACTAGAAGTTTACTGGTCTCTATGGAGTCCTGACAAAAGGAGCTCAACTACACCATGTAAGGCAGATCAACACAAACGTGTCATTAGTGAAGAATCCTCCATTTTGTGTCCTTTCATGTGCTCGCTTTGTCAAAATATCCTTTCACCCATGTTTGCTTCAGCAAAATCTTCCTTCTTGTGTTTGCCCCAGCAAAACACCATCTGACACAACTGCCTTTCCAAAAAACCCTTAAGTTTCCACTTTATTCCAGTTGATTTCATCCATGCTGACTGAAGAGGTGAGGATTTACTTCAGTGAATATTTTGCAGTGTATATCAAGGGATTATCAAACAGCTCTGCTTCTAGTTATCTTTAAATATTTGGTATTTCAAATTCAAGATGTTGGTATTTGCAGAAGCAAGCAACTTTTGCTTTTTACTCAGTCCATGGAATCTAGGAGATAAGTCAGAGGGCAAAATTCTTGTACAAGCCTCAGTCTCCAGGAATCCATCTGTAATTTCAGAACCTGGCAGAGTAAAGAATATACAGGCAACTCCCCAGATTTCCTGGCCATCCAGCCTAGCCAAAATAAATAAATAAATAAAAACACAACACACATATATAAACATGAGACAAAATTTCATGAAAAAGGAATAACATATCATTGGGGATCTAGACAGAATGGTTTTAGATGGATTATATTCACCATTTTCTGTAACAAGCCATTTACAGAGATTGTGATTTTGTTCTCATTACAATGGTTTTCAAATATGACAATGTCTATGTTTTACTCAGATAGCAGTAGGAAAACCTGAACCATATGTGTTTAAAAGATCTGTAAGAGGTTATCCTCACAAGTCTTGGTTGTGGTATAAATCTAGGTCTGTGTAAACCAGAAATTGTTTATTTTGCCACAGTCGCATACTGTATCTAGAAGGAAATTTCTGACGGATACAATCTCTGATTCCATTTATATGACATGGACTTGGGAATATAATGAACTTCTGTGTGAAAAATGTATTGGTAAGTGCTCTGTAGGTAGTTCCTCTACTCAGTGGCATCCCCATTCCAGTCTAACTGTGAGTTATTCCTTTTACATTCCTGGTTTTTCTAATCATCTAGAACATTCCTGCTTTAGTCCCGTTTACTCTTTGTTATACCACTCTCTTTCTTCAAGCAGAAATAGAAAAAAGCAGAGGTAGAGAAAAAGGCACTCCAATATTCATTTTGTTATGTGCCTGTTCATCAGAACAAATTCCCCTGGCTCTCATCTCCTAATCAGAAAGGAGCAATTTCCTTTTGTACCTGACTGATTCTCCTACTTGGAGCTTCTAGATGACTGCACTCCAACATTCTCTCCAGATACACAGTTGAAGCTTTGAGGTAGAACTGAAGTTCACTCTTTAATTTTCAGCACAGATCTTCTGTTTTGTTTTGTTTTTCCTATACACTGCACTTTCAAGATATATGAAATTTGGGCGATAAATTTAACCAATCATTGATAGATAATTTTCTTGTTAAATGGAATATGTTAGATTCAGAAGGGCAAATATTGCTCATTTTCTTTTGTGTATAAATCCTATTGAAATATATACCCACATATGATCAGAAAGCAGAAGGAATGCATAGGGCCAATGGCAAGGGAGCTTGGGGAGAGAAAACATGGACAAATACAGTAATAATCATCTGTGAATATATCCCAGAGCAAGCTGTTATATTGTACACTTAATACAATTTTAGAAATAACAAAATAACATATATACAATCTCAAAATTGTATTCTTATACTTATTCTATATTTGAGTATATTTTTAGAATCTGCTAATATAATCATAAAACTAACGATCGCTACTATCACCATTTATTGTTTACTTGCCATTTTTAAAATCCTGATAGTAGTTTCTCTCCCTCTTTTCTTGTTTTCTGCCTCTGTCTCACCAGCTATATATATTAGCATATATACATTTATATAGAATACACATATTTAATTGGTTTTAATAAATTTCATGTACATATATGGCAATCTAGCTCAACAAATCATTATGTACTGAATATTGTCAACATATAATAAATAAGCAATTTGAATTTCAAAGTTATACAGCCTGACCAAGGTAGAACTAGTTTAAATGTTTTTTAAGTTTTTAGAACAGTTAGATAGCTGACTTAAGTGAACCTAAACTGCTTCAAATATCTAGTATGCACATCTCAACAAATATTTCTTAATTGTGCATGTTAGCACACAGGAGAAAACTTGTGTGAGTTGGTTCTTTCTGTCATGTTGGTTACAGGACTGAACTCTGGTTTTCAGGTTTACTTCCAGGTCCTCACACCAGAGCCTCGTGGCTCTGATATATTTATATTTACATGTATTTGTCAACCACAGAATTCATGGTATGTATACACAAAAATTGTTTAATGCATAAAGCAATAAGAAATTTGAAGTCAAATGAATAAAAGCAACGATGAAAGACTTATGAGAAATTTGAAAGATATAGGAGAAATTATGTTTTATATTAAATGATAATGACTCAAAACCTTTTAAAAACTTTTTGGTGTCTGAATGATTGGTCTAGAGTTTGTACATTACACTGAAATATATACTCTTCCCAAAAGGATGTACACACAGAAGCAGTTTGGAAGCTACAACTCAGTGATAATGGAAACATCTTTTGTTTAAACCAAGCATTTGATACAGAGACTGTACCCCTTTGATCTCCAGTTGTTAAATTGAATTAGGACCACAGATCACCTTGTCAGAACTCAGACACAAAAGCTGATCTGAACACATGCGCTCCAACTGTTTCTGTAATTTATAGTGTACGAAATCTGCTGCCACCTGTCTAGCTGAACCAACCGTGCAGGGATTATTGGTCCCCACATACTTTGGTCAACCATCTTGTTAGGGATCTCATGGCAGTCAGCACTTTTGTAAAGCCTAGGCTGTTTTAATTAACTGTTTTTCTTTTTCCTGATAATGTATTAGATGTGTTTTATTTAAATTTGTTGTGGAAGTAAAGAAATGACCGTGAGTAAAACAGAATCCTTAAAACTATTCATTTGGTTTGCCTGTTAACCCTGATTTTAAAGCCCATCAACAGACATAGATTTCTTGAATACTCTGCAGAATATTTCTATTGACTAAGGAATGGCATTTTTCATGTTGCTAATAATCAAAAGCCCAGGTTGTGACTTCCATTTCTTCACACCCCATAATGACTATGTGATACTTTTGGCCTTGTTGAAATACTCAGTGCCTTGACAGTTACCAGTTATGCCAGTGAAGCCTGAGAGAAAATAAACAATCCACCTCCAGTTTTAGACATCAGAAAACAAGCCCATTTATACAGAGGAAGGTTGCCTGAGTCAATAAATCCTGATTGAATGTAACATCTCAAAATCAAACTAGTAGAACACACTAACTACTTTAAAGAATTTCCTTTCTTCCCTCAGTTTTGCTTTGCTATTGATTCATTACTGATTTATTGTGGGAATTTTTCCGCTTATGGTTTAATAATAATTATGCAGAGACATCTGTGTAGTAGCCATGTTTGCTGGGAAAGTCCCTCACCTCAGCCATCTTATTTGATCGATTTTATTATTGTCTTTCTCCACATGTCCCTCATTGCTCAACCTCTGCTCTTCTCCCATCCAGGCTTCCATCCTTCTGCTTTGTCTGTTCCTCTCCTCCAGCTTCAACAACCTCTACTTTAATACTCAAGCACCACACTTCTTTCTCTTACAAAAAAAAAAAACCAAAAAACAAAAAACAAAACAAAACAAAAAAAAACATGGAAGAGATTCTGCTCTCGTGGCTTTGGCTTCCTGCCTTTGGAGACTAACATTTACATCTTCTGTCAACCTGTAGGCACTGGCACAGCAATTGCAAATTGAGAATGCAGGAACATAACTTATAACAGGTGTGCCCTTGGGTTATTCAGCACTAAACATATAGTATCTCTTAGCAGAGGCTAAAGAGGCACTAAGTAAGTCTGCCTCATTCATTTACTTGTGAGTCACAAACAAATAAATTATCAGGTCAATTTATTATGGCTTTAGTCTTAAAATTTTTTTATTCTTTTTGTTTAACAAGTTTTGGAGTTCAGACACTGTATCTATATTTATTTTAAGAACATGTACTATACTTTCCTAAATACAGGTTTCTCTCTTTGTTCTATTAGCCTTAGTTGGTATATGAAAACAGCTATTATGTAATAAAATACTATAAGTGCAATATGCTGATTTTTGTCACCTGGGAAATACAGTGAAATTATGTTTTGATATACGTAAGTTGAAGAACATAACTTTCACTTCAAAGCATCTTTTATTTACACATGCACTCACTCATATGTTCAAATGTTTAAAAATGTCCATGGATAGATTATGTGGAATAAGGGTGTTAAGAGAATCATACTAAGTATCATTTTAAGAAGGAAGCTTCATTTTGCTCATTCAAAACTGGAAGCAAGAGTTTCAATATAATATAAATTATGTAATATTAACTATATTACACTTAATAATGTCCATATGTATAACACACAATGGGGCAAAGATAGCAAAATATAAGAAATTTATACACATGTGTATATATTTTTCATTTATATAGAAATCTTAATTTTTTTAAATAAAAATATTTTTCATAAGTGCTCTGGGTTGGTTTGACTAAAGTCAAATGCATTAAACACTGTTTAATTTGACAGCATGGTTGTTTCTGCCTAGAATAATGTGTATTGAGTATTGCAGAACCAAGTGAGACGACATAAAACATGTAGAGCCTGCATGCTGAATGATGGATTGATTGAGATTTGTAGCCAGACAGTTCGTGTATGCTTGGTTTCTTCATCTATAAAGTGAGACAAATTATTCATTTTTATCAAAAAATATTGTTCTGAAGATCAAGCTTATTTTACTGATGTAGACTATTTGGAGCTTTTTTTACATTAATTTGCTTTAGAAATTTCTCTTGTCTCATTAATAATAAATTATAATCTTCTAGAAGAGAAAAAAATCAATTTATCTTATATAGTAGTGAGAACATAGAATTTGGACCAATTTAAAGTTCTTCCAGGAGTGAGGGCTTTCATTATCTTTAACAGATTATTTTTAAGGGTTTAAATTTCTGGCATACATTTATGAAAGCAATAGTATAATAACATACTAACGGGTATGCCAAAAATGTTTAATAAGTATGAATTTAAAATAAAGCTAGGAAATGTTTTAAAATTATGTTAAAAGCATAATTATTCTGTCTCAGAAAATTAGAAACCATATTAAAAGAAAGGAATAAGAATGGGAGAATGTTTTAATTAATTAATTAACTAATTAATTAATTACAAGTTAGTTTCTGTAGATCCTTCTAAATCCTACATGCCTTAACTTTTGATTATTTCATATGTTTTTATTTAATTTAGTGTCAAGTGTAGTTGGAGGAAATTAAAATCTATCTAATATAACTAGAAGTACAAGCATTCCTGTTCCAAAACAAGTCTGAGAGTACTTAGTAGAAGAGGAAGTTAAATGAATGAGTTTCTATTGCCCCATTTTGCATTGTATAGAAGGGAGGATGATGATTGTGGTGTCTCTATTGCTAGAAATTCTCTTTCTCAATACAGCAGAATTTATACAAAACACTCATTTGTAATAAATATAAGTGTGGATTTTGTGATGTGGATTTAGAATTATATCTGTAGATAAAACAAATATTCCCTATAACTTTATGGGTAGAAACAACAAAATAATAAGTCATAAAACATTGAATTGAGCTTATTTGGAGTTACAAAAAAAATAACTAAAATGTCATGAAATATGGTAATAAAGTCAGAATTGCTGCAGAAAGGCTGCAATTTTAAGGGTGTTTGTAAAGGGTAAAACTCACTGGAAATGTGAGATTTAATTTAAATACTTTCAAAATTTTGAGGTTATAGTGTGTTAGCCTCCTTAGTCCCTTACCTTTCCTCTACCTAAAAATTTCAGTTGTTAGTTGAATGCATTCTTTTTTAGTGAGATACATAGCAAAATTACTGTTGGCATCTTAACAATTGCATATACAATAAACTTATGAAAATTGATGAAAAATTGTATTAAAGTGGATTGCATGGGGCTGTTGAAAAGATTTGATATGTAAGGGCACAGGTCACTATAATATGCCTGAGCTTAATTTCTGGATTAATATAGTGGAAGGAGAAGAAGCCACTTGTAATTTGTAGTTTACCCACCTATGCTATCACATATCATTAAAAACTTAATCAAAAGGTATAAATTTTGTTATGTTAAAAATTGTTAATTATAAAGTTTCATAAAAATCTACCAGAGGGAAAGTTTCTGCTGAAGACGATATCTGAATATGTAACTTTTCTCTTAAACCAAGTTTTCTTACAGTATTATGCAAATTGTAATTTCCAGAATTACAAGGCTGACTGACATGTATACTTTTGTTGTCGTAGGGACTTTCTTTTGATGTCTTCTTCAGCAAGTTATTAACAGATACTAATGAAATGTTCAGTAAAAGAGACTACTAGTATTGATTTATCCCTGTCCTTTTCACAATTTTCCCGTGTATTAACAGATTTTTTCTCTTCTTCATCTTCAGTCCATTTATTAAAAGGCAAAGTGGTAGATAATTCTCTTTCCTCAATTTGCATGCATTTTCATAGGGGGTGTTATTCAAAGGCAGTGGGGTATATTTTTTCTTTTATTTAAAGAAGTTTAACCACACCATTCAAATGCAGTCAGATATAAGATTTGTAATTAAGGGTGTGTTATAGGCTCCCACTCTGTCTAAAATGATTTAGAAATTATTTTTGATGAGGAATTGCTCAGTGGATAGATCTGAAGGGAATTAGTAGAAGGCTGCTCATACAAGAAAAAAAAAACTTCGGTGACTTGATGGAAATGGATATTCTCACTAGAATTGCATTTTGTGATCAGCAGGAATGACAATGAAAAGTCTGAGCCTTCAGTATTATGCAAATATTTTAAGATCATAATGCAATTCTTCTAAAGTGTGACTCTGAGAAGACACACTGAAATCTTTGTAAGTGGATAAATGTCACTAATGGGTAAAAACTTTGAACTACTTAAATTCAAAGATAGCTTCTACCATTAAAGTTTGTATGATTTGGAAAAAAATTAATTGTAGAGTCTGTTACTCCATTGATAAAATGATATCATAACATGGCTTAAATGGAATTTTTTCATAAAATATGGATATTCCCATTTTACACCTAACCTGCTATTTTGACATAATTCAAATATAGCTATCTCCTGTCTTATGAACAGGTACGTACACATACATTTTCAGTAGTACAAAAAATTAGTTATTACTGTTATAATGGAAAATTGCTACAGTAGAATATTGACTTTTATTTCTTTTATTGAAAGTTTATTCTGGGGAGGCAGGACATATCATCCTTCCATCCTGCAACTCTGCCCTGGACAAAACAGGAGCTCCAGATCCCTCCCATACCCTGAGACAGCTTGAATCCTCAAAGGTCCATCAGAATCAGACTCCCAGGTGAGCTCCTGACCTGGCCCAATACTCCTTCTAATGAGGAAGACCACAGGGGCAACCTAACCTCTCTGCTGGAGACATACCATACTTCCAGCCCAAAACATTGCCTGAAGCAAAGCCAGCACTCCAGCACACTCCAACATCCAGAGACAGCTTGACTCCTAGGAAGTCTGTCATAACCAGACTTACATTATGTACAGTCTCCAGTCAGAGAAAACAAGAGTAGTTATCACCAGAGACAAACAGATGGCCTGAGGCAAACTCAAGAACATAAGCAACAGATACCAATGCCAGTTAGCACCATTGGAACCTAGTTCTCCCATCACAGCAATCTCTGAATACCCTAACACACCTCAAAAGCAAGATTCTGACCTAAAATCCCATCTCATGAAGATGATTAATGACCTTAGGAGGACATGAATAACTCGCTTAATGAAATATAGAACACAAGTAGACAGGTAGGAGCCCATAAAGAGGAAACACAGAAATCTCTTAAAATATTATGGGAAGATACAACTAAAATGGTGAAGGAATTGAATAAAACAATCCAAGTTCTAAAAATGGAAGTAGAAAAAAATAGAGAATTCACAAATGGAGGCAACCCTGGAGATGGAAAATCTAGGAAAGAGATCAGCAGTTATAGATGTAATCATCGCTAACAGAATACAAGAAAGAGATAAATTTGAGGATCTCAGGTATAGAGGATACCATAGAAGATATTGACACATGACCATAGAAAATAAGAAGTGCAAAAGTTTGTAACTCAAAATATCAAGGAGATTTAGGACACAATAAAAGACCAAACTTAAGAATAATAGGTACAGAAGAGAGTGAAGATTCTCAATTCAAAGGGCCAGAAAGCATCGTTAACAAAATCATAGAAGTAAAGGTGCCTAACCTAAAGAAAGATGGCCATAAATGTATAAGAAATCTACAGAACACTAAATTGATTGGAACAGAATAGAAATTCCTGCTGTCACAAAATAATCAAAACACTAAATATGTAGAACAATGAAAGAATATTAAAAGTGGCAAGGGAAAAAGGCCAAGTAACATATAAATGCAGACCTATCAGAATTACAACAGACTTCTTACCAGAGACTCTAAAAGCAAGAAGATTCTGGACAGGTATCATGGAGACTCTAAGAGAACACAAATGTCAACCTAGCCTACTATACCCAGCAAAACTTTCAGTCACAATAGATGATACTCAAACAAAAACAAATTTAAAAAAATCTTTCCACTAATCCAGCCCTACAGAGGATAATAGCAGGAAAACTTCAATACAAGGAGGGAAACTACACTCAGGGAAAACCAAGAAAAATAATCATCTCACAACAATCAATCATCTCTCAACATCAATTGATTCATTTCCTGAATAAAAAGACATGGACTAAAAGACTGTATATGCAAATAGGACCCAACATTATTCTCCATACGGGAAACACATTTCAGTGACAAAGACAGATACTACCTCAGTCTAAAAAGCTGGAACTATTATTTTTTTCCAAGCAAATGGCCCCAAGAAACAAGCTGGAGTAGCTATTCCTGGATCCAATAATATAAACTTTCAACTAAAAGTTATCAAAAGAGATGGAAAGGACACTTCATATTTATCATTGGAAAAAATCCACCAAGATAAATGCTACATTCGGAACATCTATGCCCCAAGTGCAAATCCACCCACATTTGTTAAAGAAATTTGACTGAAGCTCAAAATATACATTAAACCTTACACAGTCATAGAGTGAGATATTAACACTTCATTCTTACAAATGAACATATCTTGGAAACAGAAGCTAGACAGAGACAGAGTAAAACTAACAGCAGTTATGAACCCAAAGGATTTAATGGATATCTACAGAATATTTCACCCTTAAACAAAAAGAATAAACCTTCTCAACACTTCTAGGGACCTTCTTTAAAACTGACGATGTAATCAGACACAAAACAAGCCTCAAGATATACAAGAAGATTGAAATGATCCCTGAATTCTATCAGATGATGACGGACTAGGGCTTTTCTTCAATAACAAAAGAAAAACATGAAAAAGGAAATAAGGCTCACATACTCATAGAAACTTAATAATTCTCTACTCAATGATAACTTGTTCAGGAAACAAATAAAGAAATTATAAACTTTCTAATATTTAACAAAAATTAAGACACCCAAACTTACTGGACACATGAAAGCAGTGTTAAGAGGAAAAAGGGTGTTAAGACTTCATAGCACTGATTGCCTTTATAAAGAAAGTCAAGAGATCCTACACTACCAAATAAATAGCACATCTGAAAGCTCTAGAAGAAAAAGGAGCAAACACACCTAAGAAGATTAGACTGCAGGGAATAATCAAACTCAGTGCTGAAATCAATTAGAAACAAAGAGAACTATACAAAGAATCAACAAAACTAAGAGCTGGTTCTTTGAGAAAATCAACAAGATAGAAAAACTCTTAGACAAACTAAGTGAAGGCTACTGAGACAGTATCCAAATTGACAAAATCAGAAATGAAAAGGGAGACGTAACAACAAAAACAGGAAGTTTAAAATAAATCATCAGGTCCTACTATAAAAGCCTATACTTAACAAAACTGGAAAATCTGGATGAAATGGATGATTTTCTAGACAGGTACTAGGTACCAAACTTACGTCAGGACCAGATAAACTATCTAAACACTCTGCCAATCCCTAAGGAAATAGGAGCAGTTATTAAAAGTCTCTCAACCAAAAGAAAAGCTCAGGCCAACAAGTTTTAGTGCGGAATTTATCAGATTTTCAAAGAAGACTTAATACTAATACTTTTCAAACTATTTTACAAAATAGAAACAGAAGGAACACTACCGAAATTGTTCTATAAAGCCACAGACACACTGATACCTAAACCACATAAAAACACAATGAAGAAAGAGTACTTCAGACCAATTTTGCTTATGAATATCAATGTAAAATACTCAATAAAATTGTCTCAAACCTAATCTGACGACATGTTAAAATGATCATTTACCAGGATCAAGTAGGCTTCATCCCAGGGATGCAAGTATGGTTCGATATATGGAAGTTCAATAATGTATCACTGTATTAAAAAAAGTCACATCATCATCTCATTAGATGCTGAAAGTCTTTGACAAAAATATAAAACCTCTTCATGTTAAAAGTCATAGAATAACCAGAAATTCAAGGCAAATACTTAAATGTAATAAAAGCAATACACAATGAATCAACAGCCAATATCAAATTACATGGAGATAAACTTGGAGCAATCCCACTAAAATCAGGAACAAGATAAGGCTCCACACTTTCTCCCTATTTGTTCAATATAGTACTCATATTTGTAGCTAGAGCAATTGGATAAAAATGGCACTCTAAGGGATACAAATTTGACAGGAAGAAGTCAAGGTAAACCTATTTATAGATGATATGATAGTATACCTAAGCAAAACCAAAAATTTTACCAGGGAACACCTACACCTGATAAGAAACTTTAGCAAAGTGGATGGATATAAAATTAACTCAAACATTCCAGTAGTGTTCCTTTACACAAATAATAAACAGTATGAGAAAGAAATTAGAGAAATAACACCCTTCACAGTAGTCACAAATAATATAAAATATTTTGGTGTAACTCTAAACAAGCTACTGAAAGATCTGTATGACAAGAACTTTAAGTCTCTTAAGAAAAAAATCAAACACTTCAGAAGATGGAAAGATCTCCCCTGCTGATGGATCTGTTGGATTAACATATCAAAAATGGCCATCTTAACAAATGCAATCTACAAATTTAATGCAATCCCTATCGAAAATCAAATTCATTTCTTCACAGAGATAAAAAGAGCAATTCTCAGCTTCATCTGGAATAACAAAAGAACCAGGACATCCCATTGAAAACATTCTAAACAGTAAGAGAACTTCTGGCTGAATCAATATTCTCATGTTAAGTTGTACTATAGAGCAATAGTGAAAAAAACTACCAAGTATTTGTAGAAGGACAGACAGGTAGATCAATGGAATAGAAATGAAGATAGAAATCAACCCAAACTCTTAGTTTCACTTGATCTTTGAAAATTTGCCAAAACCATACACAGTGAAAAGCAATTTCCACAATGAGTGGTCCTGATCTAATTGGATGTCTGCATGTAGAAAAATGCAAATTGCTTAATTTTTATCTCCTTGTACAATGCTCAAGTCAAAGTGGACCAAGGACCTCCACATAAAATCAGATATGCTGAATCTACAAGAAGAGAAAGTAGGAAAGAGCCTTGAACACATTGGCACAGTGAAAAATTTCCTGAACAGAACACCAATGGCTCAGACTCTAAGGTCAAGAGTTAAGAAATGGGACCTCATAAAATTGAAAAGCTTATGTAAGTCAATGGACGCTGTCAATTAGATATAATGGCAACCTACAGATTGGGAAAACCATCTTTATCAACCTTATATCTGATAGAGGGCTAACATGCAAAAAAAAAAAAAATTTATTTAAAAGAACTTATGTTAGACTCTAGAAAACCAAATAACCCAAAGGGGTAAAGATCTAAACAAAGACTCTCAACTGAAGAATCTCAAATGGATTAGAAGCACCTAAAGATACGTTCAACATCTTTAGTCATCATGAAAATGCAAATCACAAGTACCCTGGATTCCACATTATACCAATAAGAATGGCTAAGATAAAAAGAAACTCAGGTGACAACAGATGCTGGCAAGAGTGTTAGAGAAAGAGGAGTACTACTCCACTGCTGGTGAGATCTCAAGCTGGCTTAACCACTTTGGAAATTGATCTGGAAGTTCCTCAGAAAAATGAAAATAGTTCTACTTGAAGAGTCAACCAATCCACTCCTAGACATATACCCAAAAGTTGCTCCAACATATAACAAGGATACATGCTCCACAATTTTCATATAAGCCTTATTTATAATAGCCAGAAGTTAGAAACAAACCAGATGTCCAAAAAGGGGAAAATGGATACAGAAAATGTGGTAAATTTACACAATTGAATACTATTATCCCAGTTATTAAAAATGAGGACTTAACTAATTTTGTAGGTAAATGGATGAAACTACAAAATATCATCCTGTGTGAGCTAAGCCAAACCTAAAAGGACATACATACTATGTACTCACTGATAAATGGATATTAGACCAAAAGCTTAGTACATGTAAGATACACCTCACAGACCATATGAAACTTAACAAGAAGAAAGGCATTAGTATGGATGCTTAAATCCCAAGTAGAAAAGGGAACAAAATAATCATGGAAGGCAGAAGGAGGGAGGGACCTCTGTGAGAAGGGGAAGGTGAATGGGAAAAAAAGAGAGGACAGGACCAGGAATGGGAAGAGACAAGAGACAAGTCTCACAGTCTAGTAGTATGAATAGAAATAAGTGCCAGGTGCTAGCCCTGGTGGGATCTTACTTCTTGTTTGTTCTTCTTGAGAAGAAAAAGCTTCAATGGAGCATCAGACTGTCTTAGAAGATATGGTGGTAAGACTTTGTTTTACAAGATATTTAGGGTTGCTGTATAGTAATAAAAAGGTTACTTACTAAGTCTGAGTTACTTTGCTGCTGTAACTGAAATGCCTTTTGTGTTCCTCTGAGGGGAGAAACTGCAGTCATTGGCACTTAGCACCTCATCCTAAAAGAGTAGGAGATTATATAAAGAATTAATTGCTAGAGCCTTTTTCATTTTGTCCAGATGCCTCTTGCTTGTCAGGCTAGGGAGAAGTTTGGAGTAATAAAATTTTATTGAACCAGGAGAATGGAATAATATTCTCAGATGGAAAAACTTTTACATAAGCAAATATGCATAAACTCACATAAATTCATATACAGAGTCAAGCATGTGCATTTATTCATTTCTATTCAAAACAGTTGTGTTCAGCTTACATACATTCTCACAATTATATACTTACGCACACACACACATACACACACACACTAACACACACAAACACACACATCCATACTTATATATTCATTTGTAGCAAAAGACCAGACACCAGTGTAGAATGAACTCATACATTCTGGATGAAAAAATGAACTATAATCTTTATTGCATAAGAAAGAAAACATTAACTTTTTAATTCTAAATGAACTAAACCAAAGATTGTAAGAAGAAAACTTTGTTCCTTTAATTTGGAATAGTTACTCTACTTTAAGACCCTGGTATATCATCCCTGGCATAAATCCAAAAGGTGCTTCATTGTAGCACCAGGACACATGCTCCACTGAGTTCATATCAGATTTCTTTGTAATAGCCAGAAACTGAAAAAACAACCTAGAGATCCCTCAACCAAAGAATGGATAAATTTAAGTTTATTTATACCCTGGAATGCTACACACCTATTAAAAACAAGGATGTCAGGAAATTTGCAAGCAGATGCATGAAAGAAGAAAATGTTATCCTGAGTGTGGTAACTGAAACCCAAAAGGACATTCTTGGTATGTACTCATGTATAAATGAATATAGTCATAATGTATAGGATACACATGCTTCAATCCACAGAAACAAAACAAGCTACATAACCAGGAGAGCCTAAAAGAGTATGCCTGAATCTCATTCAGAAAGTGGAATACAATAGTGGATGGAGAGAGGGAGCTGAGTGAGTAGATGGGAAAGGTAATTGGAGAGAGTGGGGCCAGTATCAGGTGTTGGGATCACTAGGGTGAAAGGGCTGAGAGAATGAATTGAAATTGATATGAGATGTGACATTTCTATGGTATACCAAAGCTCTAGGATTGGGGAAGGTCCAGAGCATCTTTGAGGATGGCTTTAGCTAAGACTCCTAGCAGTTGCGGATATGGAGCCTGAAGTATATACCACCTGTAGGACACTCATTGAGGAGATAAGGATATCAACCCACCCACAAAATGTTCGACCCAAAATTTGTCTTGTATAAAAGAAGTATAATGACAAAGATGAAGCTGAGACTCAAAGAATTGCTCACAATGACTGAACCAACTTGAGTTCCATTCCATGGACAAGAGTCAATCTCTAACAAGATTAATGATGCTCTTATACTTGCATAACTGTCCTCTGAGAAGGTCCACTCAGCACCTGACCCAAAAAAATGCAGAGGCCAACAGCCAAATGTTACATGGAGCTAAGAGAGACTTGAGGAAGAGTTGGGGGAGGAATAAGACACACGAAGAGGAAAGGGATTCCACCAGAAGACCAACAATGTCAACTACCTTGGATCCTTGAGGGCTTCCAGAGACTTAACCAACAACCAAAGAGCATACATGGTCTGGACCTAGGCATCCCCATACATATGTAGTTGATGTGCACCTTGGTCTTCATGTTGGCCCCCAAACTATAGAAGTAGGAATGTTGATTTTGCTGTTGCCTGTCTGTGGATCTTGTTCCCCTAACTGGGCTGCCTTGTCCATCATCAGTCAAGTGCCTAGTCCTTCAGTGACTTGATTCTCTGGAGTAAATTTGCACTTAATGGGGACCTTAAACTTCTCAGAAGATAATGGAAGGAGCTTCAAGGAGGAACTGTATGAAAGGGGAACTTGGAAGAAAGGGGGAGACTGATACCTGAATATAAAGTGAATAAATAAATAAATAAATAAATAAATAAAAATAAATAAACAGATAAACGGAAAAAATTATATCCTTTGTGTATATGTCTAAGAATGGTATAGCTACGTCTTCAGGAAGATGCAATCTGTATTTTCTTAGGAACCCCATATTGATTTCAATAGTGGTTGTACAAGTGTGTATTCCCAACAGTAATGGAGGAGTATTCCCTTTCCAACATATCCTCAAGAGCATTAGCTGTCATTTATGTTATGGATCTTGTCTATAAGATATAAGGGATATAAATGCAGCCTCAAAAACTGTTTTTATTTGCATTTCCATGGTATCTGAAGATGTTGAATATTTCTTTGTTTCCCAGATATTTGAGATTCAACCACTGAAAAATTTCTGTATAGATTTTTAAAAATTGAGTTACTTTGACATTTAGTTTCTCAAGATGTATATGTATGTATATGTATATGTGTATGTATTTGGATATTAGTTCTCTATCAGAAGTGGAGTTAAAACTATTTTGCAGTCTGTGGGTTGCCATTTCATCCTATTGAGAGTACCCTAGGCTGTACAGGAGCTTTTAGATTCATGAAGTCCCATTTATTAATTGATGATCTTAGTGCCTATGCTATAGATATTCTGTTCAAAAGTTATCTCCTGTGCTAGTCCATTCAAGGCTATTTCACCTTTTATTTTCATTAGATTCTTTGTTAAGTGAATCTAATTTTATGTTTGGATCATTGATCTAATTGGCTTGAATGTTGTACAGAACAATAAATATAGATCATTACAGTCTTCTGCATCTGACACTAAGTTTGACCAAAACCATTCACTGAAGGTGTTATCTTTTTTTCAATGTGTATTTCTGGCTTCATTATCAAAAATTGGGTGTTCATATGTGTATGGATTATGTCTCCTTCATCAATATTGTTCCATTGTTCAACATGTCTGTTTTCATGTCAATATTATGAAGTTTGTAACACTGTATCTCTGTACTACATCTCGACATCATGAATTGTGAGTCATTTAGCAGTTCTTTTTTTGTTCTGGATTGTTTTAGCTGTCCTGGGATTTGTTTTTGTTTTATTTTTTGTTTTTGTTTTCCATTTGAAATTGACAGTTGTCTTTTCAAGGTCTGT
Organism: Grammomys surdaster; assembly: GCF_004785775.1. NCBI lineage: Eukaryota > Metazoa > Chordata > Mammalia > Rodentia > Muridae > Grammomys > Grammomys surdaster. The sequence goes on from NW_021604698.1 coordinate 2,500,968, forward strand.
TAAAAAAATGTGTTGGAATTTTTATAAGAATCACATTGACTCTTTAGATTGCTTTTGTTCAAATGGTCATTTTTAGTATGCAAATTCTACTGATCCATGAATATAGGCAATCTTTCTAAAATCTTATTCAATTTCTTTCTTGAAATATTTGATGTTCTTAATTATATAGATATTTTAACTTCTTGCTTATAATTACCCAAAATATTTTATTCTGTGTTTGATATTATTGTGAAAGGTGTTGATTTCTTAAATTATTTTTCAGTCCATTTGTCATTTGTACATAGGAGGGCTACTGATTTAATTAAATTTATCTTGTACTGGGCACTTCACTGAATGTGTTTATCAAGTGTGGGAGTTTCATGATGGAATTTTAGAGCCACTTAATATATACTATCATATCATCTCCAAATCAAGGTACTTTGACTTCTTCCGTTGCAATTTTTATCTCCTTTTTCTCCTTCAGCTGACTTTGTATTCTATCTAAAGCTAAACGTACTATATTGCACAGAGTACTCAACTTTATCTTGTTCCTGATTTTAATAGAATTGCTCTAAATGGCTGTAGGTTTGGTCTAGATTGCCTTCATTAAGCATAGATATGCCCCTTGTGTTGCTAATCTCTCCAGGACTTTTATTATGAAAGCATGTTAAAGTTTATGTAAAGCCTTTTCCAGATCTAATGGAATGATATTTTTTTGTTTGTTTGCTTTTTGTTCGCCTTTCAGTTTAATTATATGGTAGACTACATAGACTGACTTTCCAATACTAAACAATTCCTGCATCTAATGGATGAAGCTACTGGAAAAGGCTGGGTCTTCTTTTTGATGTGTACTTGTATTCAGTATTTATTGTTTGTATCTATATTATTATGTGAAACTGGTCTCCAATGTTTTTTGTTGAGTCTTTATGTTTATGTTATGTTTAGGTGTCAGGTTCTCTGTGGCTTTATAAAATGAATTGGGAAACTCTTTATTTCTTAGTTTATGGAATAGTTTGAGAATTATTACTATTGGCTCTTATTTGAAAGTCTGGTATAATTCTGTGCTAAAATCATCTAGATCTGGACTTCTTTGGTTGGAAGACTTCGAATAACTGCTTACATTTTACTTGTGGAATATAGATATACTAAAATTGTTTATCTGATCTTGACTTAACTTTGTTAAATAGTAACTATTGAGTAAATTATCCATTTCTTTCTGATTTTCAAATTTTGTGGAGTACATGGTTTTTTTGTAATTTTAAAATTTATTTACATTCCAAATGTTGCCCCTGTTCTTGGCCATCCCTCCCAGAATTCTTCATCCCAACCTGTTGGGAGCCGACTCTTAGTCAAAAGCAGCTATCATCTTTACAGCCATCTCGAGCCATATACCCTGACAAAAGACTTGTTTTCAACAGCCTGCAATAGCTGAGCACACTCTGATAAACATCTTGTTACACTGTTTAGTGCCCCCAGCTGCAAGGTGCACCTGGTACCCATGGCTACAAGGCATGTAATGTAGTGGCTTCAGTTGAGCTTGTCCATGAGGGCAAGTCACATGGTAAAGGGGATAAATACCTAGGATTTCCTTTCTATGGGAGAGAGGAAAATATAGAAGGAGTGAGGAGAATATAGAAGAAGAGAGGAGAATAAAGAAGAGACTTGAAGAGACTCCACCGGACTCTGTCTTGTATCTATCTTTTGCATCTCTCACCCCTTTTTTGGCCCTTCCTCCGTCCTCACTCTCTCTCTTGCTAGACCCTGACCAGCAGACCAGAGCAGCAAAACCGGCCGGCCTTTACAAAGTAGCAGAACTGGCCGTTACAAAAGAAACGGCTGTTACACCAACCCCTTTCCCCACGCTCCCCACCTGCAGACCCATCCCCATCTCATCCCCATCAACATCCCTCTTCTCTGGGGTATCAAGTTTCCACAGGAATAAATGCATCCTCTCCCACTGAGGTCATACAAGGCAGTCTTCTGTTATACATGTGCCCAGGGCCATGAGCCAGTCCATGTATATTTCTTTGTTTTTGGCTTAGTTGCTGGGAGCTCTAGGTTAGTTGACACTGTAGTTCTTCCTATGGGGTTGCAATCTCCTTCACCTTGTTCAGTCCATTTGCTAACATATCCAGTTTTTAAAGTTTATCTTTACAAATCTTTGGACTTCCTTGTTGTCTATTACTATGTCACACTTTTAGCTTTATGTTTTTGTTTTGTTTTGTTTGTGTTTTTTTTTCCTATCTGTTTTGACTGATTGTGTTTTGAAGTTTATTTTGTTGAGTATTAAAATGGCTATACCAACATTTGTATTGGTTCCATTTACTTAGAATTCTTTTCAAGCTCTTTGTCCTGAAGCAATGTCAATACTTGGATTGAAGTGTGTTTCTTAGACACAGCAGAAGATATAAGTATATTTATGTGAGTGTGTGTGTGCGTGTGTGTGTATGTGCATGTGTGTATGTTTGCATGTGTGTCTCTTCTGTTAATTTTGGTGATGTGATCTTATTAATTCCCTCTACTTTCATGTGTACAGTTAAACTCCTTAACTTAGACTTGTCGAGCACCATTAATAGGGCAGAATTTGTAGATAGAACTTAAATTTCATTTAATCATATAATATTTTATTTTCTCCATCTATGATGCTTGAAGTTTTTGCAGTGTATAGTAATCTAGGCTGGCATCTCTGATCTCTTAGAGTCTGCAGTATGTCTGTACACCAATTCTGTTCTTTAGAGGTTCCATTAAGAACGTCCTTTATATGTAACCTGGTATTTTTGCCCTTGTAGCAATTAATATCTTTTCTTTGTTTTGTATATTTAATGTTTTGATTATTATTTTGATTGTTATTTGTGAGGGTGTGTGTAGGAGGAACTAAGGTGGGAGGAATAAGGAGAGGAAGAGGAGGGGTAAGGAGAAGAGGAGAAGGAAGACAAGGAACTAGGACAGTAAATGAGAGATGGGGACATGGAGGCAGATGTTCACTTGTCTCTAGCAGTCAAAGATAGTTGGTATATCTAGGTTGGATATTAAGTTACACCTCTGATTGTATGGGCATCTTGTTATTGATCATAACCAAGTTTATACAGCCTTTCGATAATCTAAGCATTAAAGTCTCATTTGTATGGAGCCTGCATGGTTGGGAAGATGGTCTGGGCAATGCCCAGCCTTGCAGAGACAGTACAGAAGATTGGCAGAGCCATCTCCCATGCTGGCGTCTTATGGGTGGCGGGGCTCCCATTTCTGGCTGGCCATTTCTAGCTGCAGTGTGCACGTGACCTCTGGTCTCTGAACACGGTGGCTGAGCTAGGCAGAGCCTCTGCAGCTTAGATAGTCGGCTTGACCAGCGGCCTATTTAAATATCTACCGCAACAGTTTTTTTTTTTCTTGTCCAATCTCTTTGTTATTTTTTATGCTTGTTGAATCTTTACAGGCATCTCCTATTTTTAATTGTATATTTTTACTATTTACATTTTGAATGTTATTGCTTTTACTGGTTTCTGTCCCCCATGAACACTGAGAGCTCTGAGGATCTGGTTGGTTGATATTGCTGTTCTTCCTTGGGGTTGCTAAACCCTTCAACTCCTTCAGTCCTTTCTATAACTCTTCCTTTGTTGACCCTATGCTCAGTCCAATGGTTGGTTGTGAGCATCTGCCTCTGCATTTTTTAGGCTCTGTCAGAGCCTCTCAGGAGGCAGCTATATCATGCTCTTATTAGCATACACTTCTTCGAATCCACAATAGCGTCTGGGTTTGATGACTGTGTATGGGATGGATCCTCAGGTGGGGCAGTCTGTGGATGGCCTTTCCTTCTGTCTCTACTTCACACATGTCTCTGTATTTCTGTCCCTGCATATTTTGTTTCCCCTTCTAAGAAGGAATGAAGCATCCACACTTTGGTCTTCCTTCTGGAGCTTCAGGTGGTTTGTGAATTGTATCTTGAGTATTTCTAGCTTTTGGGCTCATATCCACTTATTAGTGAGTCCATACCATGTGTGTTCTTTTGGAATTGGGCTACCTCACTCTGGATGATATTCTCTAGTTCCATCCATTTGCCTAAGAATTTCATGAAGGCACAGTTTTTAATAGCTGAATAGTACTCCATTGTGTAAATATACCAGATTTTCTGTATCCATTCATCAGTTGAAAGACACCTGGGTTATTGTTTTTTTTTTTTACAGCTTCTGACTATTATAAATAAGGCTGCTATGGACATAGTTGAACATGTGTCATTGTTATATGTTGGAACATCCTATCCCAATTTTAATTATTGCTAACATATCTTTTAAAAGAACTGCAGTTAACTCCTGAATATATCTCTGAAAATGTCCAGAACCAGTCTTCCAAATAAAGACTGTTATTTCCAGTATTGGATTAATTTCTATACCAGTCCACAATTGAGTCAGAATAACTGGTCACATAAAAGGAGAGAGAAGAGTCATTATAACTTCTCTATTTGATTAATTTTTCAAAGGCATTTCCCACAGTCTCTATGTTCTCTGTCCCACAATGTCTAAAAACTTGAGGCAAGGCACCTTGTCCACTCTGGGATACAGGCAAGCAAAAGTGGTTCAGGAACAGATGTACAATATAGCTTCCATGTCACCATTGTCAGGGCACTCAGCAACCTCACAAGTCAGCATCATTCTTTGTCTCAGCATCAGCATGTCTCACCATTCACTCTGGCAGATAGCATGCTCCTGCAGAATTCTGCAGAAAAGACACAATCATATCCTCTTCTCCATATTAAATACCACATCGCGATCATGCCTTATGCAAGTAAGTGAATATTTCCATTTTTCTATGCATAAGTATGCCTAGTTGCAGGATGCCCTAGAAAGTCAGCAGAGAGTTCCATAACATCCAAATTTTTAAAAATTTAAAATAAAAAGATCAAGATTTAAATAAATTTGTGGTGTATGGGGGCTTAACTACCCCTTTTTTATTTCAATAAGGTATTGTTTTTAAGTTCCATGTACCTGTTTCACAATACCTGTTTCATAATACCTTATTTTTCATGATTATAAGGAATTACAGTAATATGGATAACATTAAATTGTTGACAAAACATCTCAAATGCTTGACTGTAATAGAAAATTTCATTATCTGTTTTAATCTGATTTTGAACAACCAACATAGAAAGCCAATGCAGATAATAACTAATTACATTTTTAGTTGTTTCTTCTGGTTAAAGCAGTTGCAACCGGAAAGCCAGAAAAAGTGTTCATAGTCACATTCATGTATTTTAATTGTCCAAAGTCAGAAATATGTTTAACATCCACTTGCCATAATTGATTGGGTACAAGTCCTCAAGGATTAAAATCATTATGTGGCACAAAAAAAAAATTGAGAACATTCAGGACAAGTCTTTACAACTTGACTTGCACATTCTCTAGAAATTCTAAATAGTCTCAGGCTTTTACTATTTTGATGATGTAAAGAATGAGACTGTATGGCCAATTGTCCCTGTGTAAGATCTATAATCTGCTATGGCACTGACCTCTCTAAGGGGTCATACAATCCAGTATGAGGTATTAAATATTCTATAAATAAGAAACAGTACATGTTTCTTAAATTAAGCTGTATTTGTATAAATAACTGTAAAATTTGAGAATTAGCAGTATTAAAAAAGGAGACAATTTCAAACAATTGCAAACCCATGATATATATATATATATCATGATAGCCCATATATATATATATGGGCTATCAGTATACAAATTGAAACCTTAATTTTTCAACATTTATAAAACAGTGGCTATAGAACGTAATTCAATTATTTGTGCTGTAGTAGGGAGAAACTTGAGAAAATAAATATGTGACCCTACTACAAATACTGTCTTCCTATTAGATGAGATGTCTGTAAATAGAGTAAACACACTTTCTGTGGCCTGCATGTATAAATTTACAGGAAATACAAAAGCATACATAAAGAAAAATTATAACAACTTATCTTTTGGATAATGATTATCAAATTTGCCTAAAAAGTTCGCCATGCCATAGGCCAAATATCAGTATACTGCAATAACCAATTCAGTTGCTGTTTGGAATAAGGAATATTTCCTTAGGTTCTTTCTTGATTCTATCCTACAATTTTGTATTAACAGAGCAACAGCTTTATAATACAGTGTTAAAACTTTACTTGGAGATGCAGAAAGATGAATCCACATTAATGGTCTCTTTTGCCAAAGAACTGCTGTAGGCACACGGGTAGCAATAACAGCCAACAATTGATCATAGTCTATATAATGTATCTGTTGTTGACTAATAGCTTCTTCTACTTTTTGCAAAGCTATTTGTCCCTCATTGGTTAATTGTTGAGGGGAATTAAAATTTGTGTCCTCCTTGAGAGTATCAGAGGTTTAAGTTCTCCTATGGTAAGCTTAAGATGAGGTCTTAGCAAATATCTCCTCACAACTTCTGAAAGTCATTTAAAGTAAGTAAATTATCTTTTCTTATTTGAATTTTCTGTGCTATAGTTTATTTAAGATATAACTGATATCTCAAATATTGAAAGATATTGCCTTTGAATCTTTTCTGGAGCAATAACTACCCCAAAGTTTTAAAACTCATTGTATAAGAGCCAAAGCTCCTGATAAAGCTCCTTCAGGGGAATCAGATAATAAAATGCCATCAGTTTAATGAATAATATACATTGAATGATTCAAACTCCTAACTTACCAAAGCAGCGATAAATTTTTTAAATAATGTAGTGTTACTAGCCATTCCATGAGCCAAAACTTTCAATGATAATACTTTTTGGGCTCTCCAAAATTACAAGGAAGCTCACTAAATGCAAGTATCCCACAGTCACCAGGATGCAAAGGAACAGTATAAAAACAGTCCTGAAAATCCATAATAATTCTATATGCATTTCCTGGAATGCCAGCTAGAGTAGGCAAGCCAGGCTGCAATGCCTCCACAAGTTCCATAGCCTCAATAATCCCTTGTAAACCCTTAAACAATCTCCAAAATAATTTATCCTCACAATGATTGAAAAGAGGATAATAAAATTTATAATAAGAACACATGAAATAAATTTACCATTAAAGTACCAACTTCTATTATGCTTTTTATATATCAAGATTAATATACAGAACAGATTGTAACTCAGATTGGTCATGGGGAATTCTAGGTCTTCCCGCAGCCGATGACTATAAAGAGGTGGAGTCTGCTTCCTAAATCAAGTTCTCAGAAGAAATGAAGTGAGCAGAGTACCTATAGAAGACTTGCATCATTTCTCCTTTTTAGAATTTTACCGTGCTGTGGGCTATCAGCAGGAACCATTTCAAACTCTGTTTCTGATGCACTATAGTTCTCCTTAGTAAGAAAAAAGTTGATATCCAATATCCCTTTTACGGTGCTTGAAATGTATTCCAGGATAAGCAATAAAACTACTCTTAGTGACTTTATCTGACCCTGGTAGTTGCCACCCAGTGAATCATGGAGGACTTTAAGTGCTTTCCCCAAGGAAGGTCTTTGTTTCCACCAGAGAAGCTGTGGATGTTCTAGCCCCTTTCCACAATTCCCTTAGAATTCCACATGAACTGGCATGTGTGTGTGGGGGGGTTGTTTTTGATTTTTGTTTTTGTTCTTATTTTTAATGATAGACTTGTGATAATTTGATGTTAAAATTGAATCTAACTAAATTTCTTGCATAAGTATCTTTATCTTTTATGATTTCAGAACGTGTTTAGTCATTTAAAATCTCTTAACATTGTTGAGTCGGAGATGATTTTAGTGAGTATGCTTCAGAAACAAGTTAGTGAGCAGACATATAATGGTTTACCTCTCAATAAAATATGAGAACTATTACTTTTTTTGAAAACAAGAACTTTGAAAAATGATATAGTCTTATTTAGTAGTTAAGGTCATTATTTTAAATGTATATTTCTATGTTTCATTTTTAGAGAAAACATGATTTTCTTAAAATAATAATTGGCTTCAAATAATAACTGAGGATTTATTTATTTCAATAATTTCCTTGTCTTATTTTCACCATTATAAATTACCTAAGGTATAATTTTTATTTTACAGTAAAATTAATATTAATGTAACTTTACAACTAGATTTAGGCATAATTGACTTTAATCTCAGCAGTTTTCAAATGAATTATTTGAAAAATTCTATTGTGTTTATCCATTAATTAACTATGTATAAACAATGATAGTGTCCCTATGAACAGATGTCCCTCCTTCCAAACATTTTGTGCTTCCTCTCTCCCACCTTTTCTCACATTTCCATTTTATTTCATAAAACTTGTTAACAATTTCCTATCATTAGATATAAATTTTCATTTATCATATGATTATATTATTTAAATTAATGTAAGCTTATATTACATCAAATTTTTGTAAGGACTTTTTGTCATACTCTAGATGATTATTTTGAATATTATTAATAAGTTTCTGAACTTTTAAGTATAAGTTATTATGGACATGCATTGTTAATTATCTTTTATATTATTACTTGAAATTTGTCTGTGTAATTCTATTATATCTTCGATGTAGTAATTTGAAGCAGTGTATTGATGTAAAAGTGTGATAAATTTTGCATATCATTGATGAATTAATTTTTTGAATCTTTTTCTCTGTAATATTTTCACATAATATATTGTGATTAGGATTTTCTCTCCCATAATTCCTTCCTGAATGTTTCTACTCCCTCTCTTTTTGTTATAATATTTTATTCATTTATTTTAAACTCCAGATTTTGCTCCCATCCCAGTCCACCCTCCTACTGTTCCACATCCCATACCTCCTCCCTGTCTCTCTGTCTCCACAAGGACATCTCCAACACCACCCCCTACCTCACTAGACTCCTAAACTCCCAGGGGCCTCCAGTCTCTTGAGGGTTAGGTGTATCTTCTCTGACTGAACCCAGACCCTGCAGTTTTCTGCTGTATGTGATGGGGTCCTCATATCAGCTGGTGTGTGCTGCCTGGTTGGGGATCCAGTTTCTTGAGATCTACAGGGTCCAGTTTAATTGAGACTTCTGGTCCTTCTACAGGGTCTCCTTCCTCCTCAGCTCTTTCCAGCCTTTCGCTTATTCAACCACAGGGTTCAACAGCCTCTGTCCATTGTTTGGCTGTAGATATGTGCATCTGACTCTTTCAGCTGCCTGTTGAGCCCTTTGGAGGGCAGTCATAATAGGTTCCTTTTTGTGATTGCTCCATAGTCTCAGTAATAGTGTTAGGCCTTGGGCCCTCCCCTTGAGCTGGATTCCAATTTGGGCCTGTCACTGGAGCTCCTTCTCCTCAGGCTCCTCTCCATTTCCATCCCTGCAGTTCTTTCAGACAGGAACAATTATGGATCAGAGTTTTGACTGTGGGATGACAACCCCATCACTCATCTGATTCTCTGTCATTCTGCTGTAGATAGGTACCACATGTTCCCTCTCCCCAATGTAGGGTATCTAAGGTCTCTCTCTTTGAGTCCTGAGATTCTGTCACCTCTGAGGTCTCTGGTACACACCTGAGAGTCCCCACAACTGCCTACATCCTGAGGTTGCCTGTTTCCACCCTTTCTGCTGGCCCTCAGGATTTCAGTCCTTTTCCCCTGACCTAATACCAGATCATGTTTCCCTCTCCCACACACCCCCCATCCTCTTTCCCTTCTAGGTCCCTCCATCCCTCCCACTTATGGTTGCTTTCTCATCCTCATTTGGACCCTTCAGCCTGCTGACATTTTTGAGTTCTGTAGACTGGTTATTCTGTACATCTTTTTTTTTTTTTTTTTTGGCTAGTATCCACTTATTAGTGAGTACATACTCCCTCTCTTGCACAAATACACACCCCATCTCTCTCTCTCATTAAAAAAGTTTAAAATAATAATAAAGTAAGATAAAATAAGAACAAACCAGTATAGAACAAAACAAATAGAAAAACGAGAGTCAAAGAAAAAATATAAGAAGCCCATATAAACGCAAAGGCACACACATTCACATAAAAAGAAATCTCTTAAAACCACAAAATCAGAAGCCATAAAACATACACAATAGATCTGTGTCTTATAGTTTCTACTGCCGTTAAGAGAAACCATGACTATGGCAACAATTATAAAGAAAAATATTTAATTGGGCTTGCTCAGATTTCAAAAGTTTACTCCATTATTGTCACAGGAGGAAGCATGAAGGCAGGCAAGCAGACAGGAGTAGCTGAGAGTCTACATCTGGATCTAAAAGCAGTAGGAAGAGGAGAGAGAAAATGCTCTTGGCTTGGGCATTTGAATCCTCGAATCCTACCCACAAGCTTATAGAGCAAATATCATGTGTATTGAATGGATGCATCTCTTGTCAAAAATAAATAAATAAATAAATAAATAAATAAATAAATACCCATGTCTTATAGAAAACTGTGGAAGAGAAGACAGAACATTGGTAAACAAAAGAGATTCTTGAATGGAGCCAAACATGGGGAGATTAGCCCCAGGACATGAATGAGGACAGATGCATAAAATCTGACCAGAGGTAAAGAGGGATGTGGCAGAACTTAGATTTGAATAAATGGGATATTAAGTTATGAGCTACTTAGAGAATGAGCCAAAAATTATGATCAAGGTGTTGTAAATATAATAAGGCCTACGAGTTGTTATATCTGGGAACAGGGCATCAGCTTACAACACATACTTACTCTAACAAGGATGCACACCTACTCAAACAAGGCTGCCATATGTCCTAACCTTCTCAAACACTACTGCTGTCTACATCTGAAGAAAGAAAGAAAATTGTAAATAAATCAATCAACCATGTGAAAATTCTTCATCCTATCTCTGAAAACATCCCATCAATGGTTCACACTTTAGCAGCTTTAAAAGAGTCTGGTAATGTGTGAATAATTCTCTTACGTCTAGGTTATAATTGACAGACATTTAAAAATGCCTTCCAGAATTGCTTCTGCTTTTCATTATTTGAATTCTAATGACAAATTAAGTGGGACCTTTTGTATTATTCTGTGTCATTTTGTGCTGCCTTTTCTGTTTCCTATAATTATTTTTCTTCCTCTTTTGAAACTTGAACCAGGGTATTTCTACACAGCCTTGCTTGTCCTATGTAGACATCTCACTACGTTGACAAGGCTGACCTTGTGCTCACAGATGTCCATTTTTCTTAGTTTCCAAATTCCTGGATTAAAGACATTTGGCATCTTTTATATTATCCATGTCTAATGTTTAACTGATTGTGATGGATCTTTACTATCTGGAAAGAGGAAGGCAGGATCGATTCCTCAGGAAGAATTACTGGCTGCCCTCATTAATAATTGGATATCCATATGGTAACATGAACAAATGTAAGTGGAATACTAGAACATCAAAAGCATGCACCCCTATAAGTAACTTTATATCTCATAGTACAAATTATTTAATATTAATTACTCAGCTATTAGAAACAATGACTTCATGAAATTCTTAGGCAAATGGATGGAATTAGAATATATCATCCTGAGAGAGGTAACCCAGTCACAAAAGATCACACATGGTAGACACTCACTGATAAGTGGATATTAGCCCAAAAGCTCAGAATATCCAAAATACAATTCATGGACCACATGAAGCTCAAGACGAAGGCAGACCAAAGTGTAAGTGCTTTGGCCCTTCTTAGGGGAACAATATACTCATGGGAGGAAATACAGAGACAAAATATGGAGCAGAGACTGAAGGAAAGGCCATCCAGAGACTGCCCCACCCGGGGATCCATCCTACATACAGACACCAAATTCAGACACTACAAGCAGGTGCCAAGAAGTACTTACTGACAGGAACCTTATATAGCTGTCTCTTGAGGGGCTTTGCCAGAGCCTGACAAACACAGAGGTGGATTCTTGAAGCCAGTCATTAAACTGAACACAGGTTCCCAGTGGAGTGTTAGAAAAAGGACTGAAGGAGCTGAAGGGGTTTGCAATGCCATAGGAAGAACAACAATATCAACCAACCAACCCCCCCCAGAGCTCCCAGAGACTAAACCACCAATAAAGAGGGAAGGACCCATGGAGGGACCCATGGATCCAGGTGCATATGTAGCAGAGGATGGCCTTGTCATACATCAATGAGAGAAGAAGCCCTTGGTCTTGTGAAGGCTCAGTGCTCCAGTGTAGGGCAATGGCAGGGTGGTCAGGTGATAGTAGGGGAAACAAGGATGAGATAGGGATATTTGGAGAGGAAACTGGAAAAGGGAATAAAATTTGAAATGTAAATAAATAAAATATCCAATTAATAATTACTGCAATACATTGCATAGTTTTATTTTAATGATAATTTAAACTATATACTTAACCTTTTTTCATTTTCTACTATAATACTATTGACTATATACTCAGTGGCTAAAGATAAACATTAATTCATTTAATCAATCAAAAACTAAATCAATTAAACATTAATGTCTAAGCATACTCTAATTGCAAACATTCGCACAAATATCTTGATGCAGTAGGTTTTATGGCTGACTTTTACCATGCAACACTCTTAGGATCCCTTGCCATGTTCTATCAATGTTTCACTGACCTGCAGCAGTGGAGGGACTAACATTTTCTCAGCTGCACATCACATGAAGTGAGACAATGTATGTAAGCATCACTGTTTATTGGTGGTCACAAGGTGAGTAACTTCTTCCAAATCTTCCCGGTCATGTTTTTAACCTTTCCATAATCTATACATAAAACATCAATGGCAATGTCAGTTTTACTCCAGTGTCAAATAGATTGTATAGAAAAAAAAACTTTAAAATGTCAAGTGTGCCAAAAAATTGAGTCTAAATTTTTTGTCTTTGCAAAGTTTATTTCTTGTCAAATTTATAACTCTTTTTGTTTTTGGTAAAATCTCTTTCTAATGCCAGCTTTTCTGTTTTATCTTTATACATGGTGACTTTCAGGCTTTGAAACAGTGATTTTTGTCTTTAAAATATATTTCATGTAATTAACATACCACAGATTTACAGTAATTTTTCATGTTCTTGTTAATTGTTTTATCAGAAATTTTCTTGGCTGCAGTGAATTCATTAATTTTATTACATCTCATAATTTTTCCATTTTTGTATGCCAAATAATTTTGGATTAGATTTCAAATTATGTGTAGCTTTTGGATAGGATATATTGAGTGCTCCTATAAAATTTCATCAGTTTGTTCAAGAACAAAGCTAACTTGTCTGGAAATAACTTGGTGCATTAAAATATTACTTTAAGACATTACTTATGCCAAGAAATTACCTTTGATTGAGGAGCTTTGGTGACTCCTTGCTAAGGAAGTATTTGTAATGTCCTTTGAGGACTCCCTATGTTTACCAGAAGATGCACTCCTCCTGTCCCAATTCATCTTTGTATTGTTCTTTTGCTTTATTCAAGCTATTGTTTCTTATATTCATAATCTCTTTATACCTGAAGCCCATTTCCTTGTCCTTTGAAGTCAATGATGAGCTGAACCTGGAGTCAGACACTCTGTCCATTTCACAGTCTTCTATTTGGTCTTCTCTCTTCCATTTAATTCTCCATACTGAGATTTCTCTTTCTGTTCCCTTCACCTTGTCTGACACTTATCTGAAAGAGAGCACTAGGTTTGTTACTCCACTACAAAGTATCAGCACTGTAATTCCATCGGTGAAATTATATATAATCTAATAAAATGATATATCAATATAATCTATTATAAGACTATATTCATTGAAAATTAGAGATCTTAATTTACTGGATTTTATTTTCCAAGAGGCAATTTTGTACCTTGCCTTAGGAGTACTGTATGCAATTTACTCATACTTTTTAATGTAACTGCAGTTGCTTTAAAAAGGGCAGTTAAATATAATTCCTGCTATACTCTTCATTGGTTAAATGTAAGAAATTCAAAAATGAAGTGTTCGTCTGATATATAAGCTAGAAATTTGTTTTATAAAGTTTCAGAGTTACTCAATATGATAACGTTCTCTTTTGTCTTTTATATACTTTGAATGTACATGATAGGGTGTGGTGCTACCAACAGTGGCTGAGTCCTTCCTCTTGAGTAAATGTGATCTATATATAATACCCCACAAACATGTGTACCTAACCAAGTTAGACTATTCTGTGAATTACTCCATGAGCTTTTGTTCCCAGATTCTTCAAAATTTGTTAAGTTGACAGTTCAAACTAACTATCATAATCCTTCTCAATATAAAAATAAATAAATGAATAAATAAATGGACAGATACATTATATAGAAGTAAAATGTAAAAATTCAAATCAATATTCCCCCAGAATGCTGTAAGAATGTTATAGTTAACGTATGTTGTTGATTACATACTTTGAATATATAGGAACATCATGAAGATATACACTTAATACACTCAATGTATATAGTCATTAGTATGGTATAACTTTCAACATGTTGCTTCACTGAATACAATAATGTTCTCAAATAGTAATCTTTCCATATCATGCTATTTTAAATTTACTTTTATAATGTAGCCGAATACAATTACTCTTATTATGTAGAGGTAAAAATATGGACAGTTTTAGAAGTTTACATAATAATATTGTGACAGATATGAAGTAGCAGGCCAGATGCCTAGTGACATGATAAGTCAATGTCAACATTCTACTGACCCTAATAAAGGAGAACACATGAAACAAAAGATCATCAAGCAGGACGTCACATTCAAGTTATAACAGTCACCATATGATCAGTGGTGACTGTGTAGAGTACTAAACTGGGGATTCACTAAGAAAGTGACTGATATGGGTCATGACAGGTATCAGCAGATGCTAGCTTGCCTGGGGCAAAGTGAGGATGAGAATCAGAAGGAGAGTTTCTGTATCTCTAACTGTTTTCTAACTACCACATTCATAATTTACCTTAATGTATCAAAAATACTTTAGATTAAACCATGGCATATAAATGAAAAAATTTAACTTTTTAAATTACAAAGAGATAAGTCTTTATATAAATTATGAAATTATAATCTTTATAAAATGCCTTATAATTAATTCTCAATAACTTGAGATGGAATTGGGAAGATGATTCAACAGTATAAAGATTGGAGTTTGCATTTCGAAACCTCAAGTTCTGGGTGGACATGGCAGCCCCCCTTAACTCCAGACTTGGAAGAGAGAGAGAGAGAGAGAGAGAGAGAGAGAGAGAGAGAGAGAGAGTCAGAGAGACAAAGGATCTTCAGAACAACTGAGCTGGCAAAATCTTCAAGCTCTGGTTTAATGAAAGATCATATTTTAATTAATAAAGAAGAAGAACACTAGAGAAAATTTCTAACATCATCCTCAGGTCTGCACAGTCACACACACACACACACACACACACACACACACACAGAGTTGCATCTGACACAGAGATACATCTGACACATATATATATATAAATATACATATCTACATGCGTGTGTATTCCATATAGACATATAAAATAATGTGAATAAAATTTTAATTAAATAATAAATTACCTGAAATTGGGTCATTCAATATTCACTGTATTATTAAATTGGGAAGGAAATCAGAAACTTGAGATATTAATCATGGACTGACACAATAGTTTAAAATCTGCCATCACCCTTTTTTGGTATCTTTTTATGATACTGTAAGAGATCTTCTAACCTGAGTGTTATAGCTACAATATATTTTGTCATTTTTCTGTAGGAAGTAGAGTCCAGGCTTAAAGAATGCACTGGCAGAATCAGTGGTTTAATGAAGCTTGGAGTTAGAACAATGATGTGTTCACATGGCACAGGTTGCAGAACAAAAGAGCAGAATACTGTTAAATAAACTCTCATTTTATTATACTTTCTTAAATTTTTTGAACTTCTAATTACACTGTTTTTCCCATTCCCATTGATCCATTCATCCATGCCCTCTCATGCAGTTCTGAGTTCTCTCTCAGATATGTCCATGGATGATCTTCTGTAAGACACTTTGACCTAATCACAAAAGAAGTGCTATTTCCACAAAATACTCTCAAAGGCTTCAGGTCATATAATAGAGAAAATGTTGGCAATTACTGATCTTTTAAGAAAACTTGTCTAAATTTGAACAGCCACTTCTTACCTGGATGAGCTTAGAAAAATAAGTATCCCATTGAGAAATTTGTTTGTAAAAATGGAACAAAGTTTTACAGAACTGTTGTGAAGATTGAAGCAATTCAATTGATATGAGAAAAACATGTAGAAAATGTTGACCTTATAAAAGAGTTCCATCAAGGCTGGGGAGAGCACTGAGTGATGTTCCAGCAGACTGACTTACCTTCCCAGAAACATATTGGCTTCTGAATTCAAAGAGGGATCAAAGGCCTTCTTCTGTCATCTTTGGGCAATGCATACATGTTGTACACATACCTGAACTCAAAACAGCCATCACTATATGATAAAAGTTAAAAAATCTCAAATAAATATTTAGTTTTATAATGTATTTGACAAACACTAGGAGACAAATATTTATATTGTTTCTTTTTTAGGCTAAGAATTCAGTTTTGTTACAAAGGTGTATATGTTCCTGCTTATTTTGTTCCAGTTCCTGCAACACAGGATAAAGGTAAAAAATAAAATTCTGCCAGGCAGTGGTGGCGCATGCATTTAATCCCAGCACTTGGGAGGCAGAGGCAGGCGGATTTCTGAGTTCGAGGCCAGCCTGGTCTACAGAGTGAGTTCCAGGACAGCCAGGGCTACCCAGAGAAACCCTGTCTCGAAAAACCAAAATAAATAAATAAATAAATAAATAAATAAATAAGTAAAATTCCTTGTAATAAATAGAGAAGGAAAGAAAAGATACGTGTATCTGCCTTATGGAAGTGCCTTACTGCATGATGCTTTGAGTCATAGATATATTGGTTTGTTATTATACTAATTACTAATCATGCTGTGACCCACAAAAAAGTCTTGTCATCAAGAGAATTTCCAACAGGAGACATCCTTTCCTATTAAGCATTGCCTAAATTTCCTTTACTGCTTAATCTTCTATAATTGCATTGGTCACTTTGACACTTCTTATAATTCTGGATCATAGGAGTCAATTGCATTTTTTTCTGTCTTGAATGCATTGGAAACTATTGGCATTTTACAAATTTGAGACCGTTAAACTATCCAATAATTTCATTAGGACCTATGATCAACTCCATATGTATTATTTGAATATATACATACATATATTTGAAATATATATATGTATATATATATATATATGCATGTGATGTATATGTTCAAATATTCATATGTTAAATACATCAATATATATGACATATAATCCCCAAAGTAAATATATATTTTTTTAAAATTCAAAAGGTGAGTGATGTCACAGGGATTATGCTTTTATGGCAAAGTGTTTCCGATATATTGAACACATTTCTCTGTATAGTTCAGACTGATGCACTATATATTCACCTAAGAAAATGTTCAAATATATCTTTCCTTTGGTATAACACATCTTACATAGAACAGTAGTTGGCAAAGGTTTTCTTGTAATGTGTCCCAAAGGAAATATTGTAAACCTTGTAGATTATGCCATAAACATTCATTTTTGTCATGACAGCATGAACGTAATAGCCACACAGAATATATGAATGAATAAAAATATACGTGTTCCATTAAAACTTGACTCATGTATAACCCTGAGTTATTACTCATTATGTTTCCTTTTTTTGAAACTGAGTTTTTGATTAATGTCAGTAATTATAAGTCAATGTCTATGCTACCATTTTAACCAGTGTTTATCTTTAATGTTTAACACATTTACATTTTTGTTAATTGTATTTTCATAATTGAGCCATTGTCCTTATTCTCCTAGCTGGCCTTTTTTCTTTTTTCCCCCAATCTGCTTTTATACCGTTTTAATTACAGACAAGTATTATGGTCAGTTCTAGGTTGAGGAACTACCAATACAATAAATGCAAATAGTCAAGGAAAAAGCAAGACAGTAAACACAAACAGTCAAACAACAAGCAAGGCAATAGACACAGTCCTGTGAACAATCCCTTGATCATTGTTTCTAAGGGCTTATCAAGATGACCAACATATCTGAGCCTACTTCCCTGTCCTAGCCCAAAGTCATTTTCATCCCTGAATCCTACTTCTTTGTTCTAGCCTAAGATTTATTCTCCTACCTGAAATTACTTCTTTCTTCTAGCTTAAGATTTAGATTACTGCCTGAAATTACTTCTTTGTTCTGGTCTAATGTCAGATTCCTACCTGAAGTCCATTTCCTTGTCCTTGGCCTATGTCAGATTCCTGCCAAGAAGCCCCAAAGGCTATCCACATTACTCTATTTTCAATTTCATAAAAAAGACTGAGCTGGTCTTAGGTCATTCTGACAAGTGTGCCTTCCTTACGTGTCATGGTATATGCATCATCAACAGTGATGCACTTCTCTCTTAGGTTGGTAAGGCTCTGTGCAGAATCTTACTCATCATTGGATTGCCTGTCGATTAAATTAATAACCCTGTCTAGGGGGGGGTCCATTTTCAGTTTTGAGTCATGTACTTTGGCTGCCAACATGATGATGCTGTGCTGTTAAAGACAAACTTTAATACAATGGGCAGAATAGAAGTATTCCCCAGACAGAAGGGCTAGTATGATCAAGCTATGTATGTCATACTTGCAGCTTGGCCTAAATGGAAATACTGAGCTCAGGCCATGGATAATTTTATCAGTAGAATCTACATCATCAAATCACAGCAGAGCAGCATTCTTTAAATTCATAATCTGACTATGCAAAGTTAAAACATCCAGAGAGCTGTTAAAATTATGCCAAATATCCTGGAAGTGTCTTTGAACTTTTTTCTAATTATAATGACTTTCACTGTAAATTTTAGAAGTAACACAAATCCCTTAGTATTTGGCATGACACTTGAGATGCCTCCTTACTCTTAAACTCTGAACTTCCTTCCAATAATTTGAATAGGATAAAGAGCATCATCTGTTGATCTAAATGTCCTTCTAAATCCTCTTGTATACTCAACACATTAGTATTTTTTTTTTGCTAAATGATTAACAAAATTAGCTGTCTTAGCTTCTTGTGTTAAAGCAATTGTAGAAGAAGTGGTGCTAGCAATTAATGTAATTAAACTGTTATATACCAGCAATAATCAAGCCCACTACCCCTTTGCTTCTGCTTAAAAACTGACACTTCGTTCAGTACTTGCAAGCTTTTATCAGAATACTAAGTTACTGTAATACTCAGGGCAATAAAACAAAAGCTGGGTGATAGACCCCTGTAACAGACATGTCAGATTTCAACACACTAACACAATTAGAAACAGTACAATTGATACAACTTACATTAAATACTGTAAAAGAAACAAAAGTAATTTTAACATGACAATTAAAAGAGCCTTAAGACATACACTAACACTTGTTTGAAATCCAGATCCTGTCCCAACTTTATCTCTTGCTAACATGACATCTTAGAGAACTGCAGCTAAATTTCAAACATGTCTGAAAATGGCCAGAACCAGCCTTTCAAATAGAGACTGTTATTGCTAATATTGGATTGATTTCTAGACCAGTCCATGATTGAGTCCGAATAACTGGTCACATGCGGGGCGCCGCCTCGCCGAAAAGGAGAACACCACACTTCAGGATTCTTCTGGCAGCATTTTTATTACAGCTCTTTTAGTGTTACAGCTCTCTTAGATGGTAGTGAGGCGAAGGACCCCAAGCCCCAAAAGCTTGTGGCTTATATAGTGCTTTAGGAGATGTGCCGCATACTCATTGGCTCTTATGATGTCACCAAATTAGCATACTGGTTTTCGCGCCTTCCGCAGGCGCACATTCAAGCAAGGCTCGCAAGAAGAACCAGGAAGCAGGAAACCGGCGCCATCTTCCGATGGCGGACGCGGCTCCTAACAGTCACATTTAAAAAAAATACAAAAGTTATTATAACTTCTCTTTTTCATTCTCTGTCCCACAAGGTCTACAAACTTGAGGGAAGGCAGCTTGTCCAATCTGGGATATAGGCTAGCAAAGATGGGTCAGGAACATATGTCCAGTACAGCTTCACAGTCACCAATGTCAGGGTACATAGCAAGCTCACAGGTCAGAAACAATTATTGTCTCAGCATTAATATGTCTCACCAATCACTCTGGCAACCACCATGCTTCTCCATCATATTGCAGAAAAAAACACGAACATGCCGTCTTCCCCATATTAAATACCTGATCAGACTCATGCCGTATACCAGTTAGTGGATCCTTCCTTTTCACCAAGGCATAAGTATGCCTAGTTGTAGGGTGTCATAGACACTCAGCAGAAAGTTCCTTCGCATCCAAATTTTTAAAAATTTAAAATAAAAAATACGTGATTCAAATTAATGTTTGGTGTACAGGGATATATCTCTCTCTTTTTTTATATTATGAAGATACTGTTTTAAAGTTCCATGGTCCTGTTTCACAAAATCTTGTCCTTGAGGAGTATAAGGAGCCCCAGTAATATGGGTAATATTAAATTGTTAACAAAAAGTCTCAAATACTCACCTGCAACAGCCAATTCCATCATCTGTTTTAATCTGATTTCGAACAGCCAACGTAGAAAAAGAATGTAGGCAATAACTAATTACATTTTTAGTTGCTTCCTCTGTTAAAGAAGTTTCAACTAGAAAGCCTGATAGGGTGTAAATAATTACATGTACATATTTCAATTGCCCAAAATAAGAAATATGAGTAACATCCATTCAATATAATTGATTAGGTATAAGTCCTCAAGGTTTAACACCACTATGTGGTACAGGTAGAAATTGAGGACATTCAGGACAAATCTTTACAATTTGATGTGCACATCCTCTAGAAATATACAGTTGTTGTCTCAAGCTATTAATATTTTGATGATGTTAAGAATGAGATTGTTTGGCTAACTGTACCTGTGTAAGACTTCTAATCTACCTGGTATTCAAATCTGCTGTGGCAGTGCCCTAAGGGGTCCAAACAATCCAGTATGAGCTCTTAAATGTTCTATAAAGTTCAGGAACAGTGCATTCTCTTAAATTGAGTTGTATTTGCATAAGTAATCTCAAATTTTGAGAATTTGCAGTATCTAAAAAAAGAACAGGTTCAAGTAATTATAAACCATGGGCTATATATTGGTATCACTATACAAATTAAAAGCTTGATCTTTCACCACATCTTTCTTTTTTTAAATTCGATATTTTATTTATTTACATTTCAAATGTTATTCCATTCCCCCCAACCCAAAACCCCATTTCCTATCCCCTCTCGTCCTGCTTCTATGAGAGTATACCCCCCACCTACTCACTCCTGCCTCCCAGGCCTTACATTCCCCCATACTGGATCATCCAGCCTCCATGGGACTAAGGACCTCCTCTCCCACGAATGCCTGACATGGTCATCCTCCACTAAGTACGAAGCTGGAATCATGAGTGTCTACATGTGTATTCTCAGGCTGGTTGTTTAGACTCTGAGAGCTCTGGTTGGTTAATAATGTTGCTCTCCCCGTGTGGCCACAAACTCCTTGAGCTCTTTCAGTCTTCTTTCTAATCCTCCACTGGGGACCCTGTGATCACTTAAATGGTTGGCTGTGAACATCTGCCTCTATATATGTCAGGCTCTTGCAGAGCCTCTCTGGAGACAGCTATATCAGGCTATTGTCAGTGTGCATTTCCTGGCACCCACAAGACTTTCTGTATTTGGTGACTGCACATGGATTGAATACCCATGTAGGGCAGTCTATCGATGGCTCCTCTTTCAGTGTCTGTTCAACACTTTGCCTCCATATTTCATCCTGTGAATAATGTGCTACTCTTTCTAAGAAGGACTGAAGCACCCCCACTTTGGTCTCCCTTCTTCTAGAGCTTCATAATATGGTCTGTGAGTTGTATCTTGGGTATTCTGATCTCTTGGGCTAATATCCACTTATTAGTGAGTGCTTAACATGTGTATTCTTTCGTGATTGGGTTACCTAATATAGGATGACATTTTCTAGTTCTATCCATTTGCCTAAATGAAGTCATTGTTTGTTTGTTTTTTTTTATAGTCTTTTTTTTTTTAAATTGGATATGCTATAGATTTACAATACAGATGTCATCCCCTTCTCCTTAGAACCCCTGTTTCATCTCTTCTCCTCCTTTATGCTTTTATACCACTTTAATTTCATGCACATATTTAGGTCAGTTCTAGGTTGAGGGTCTAGCAATACAATACATGCAAATAGTCAAAGAACAAGCAAGACAATAAACACAAATAGTGAAAGAATAAGCAAGGCATTAAACCCAATTATGTGAACACTCTCTTGATCACTGTTTCTAGGGGCTTATCAGAATGATCAAATTATCTGAGCCCACTTCCTTGTCCTAGCCCAAGATCATTTTCATGTCTGAAGCCAACTTCCTCGTTCTAGCCTAATATTTAGGATCCTGTCTGAGATTACTTCTTTGTTCTAGCTAATGTCAGATTCCTGCCTGAAGCCTACTTCTTTGTCCTTGGTCAATGCATGTTCTTGCCAAACAGCCCATTTCCTTGGCCTTGGCCTATGTCAGATTCTTGCCAAGCAGCCCAAAGGCTCTCCACCTCTCCCCCTTTTTTATTTCAATAACAGGACAGACTCTGTCTTATGTCATTCTGACAAGAATGCCTTGCTTACCCATCATGGAATATGCATTATCAAAAGCAATGCACTTCTGTCATAGGTTGGTAAAGCTCTGTGCAGAATATTACCTGTCCTGGGCTTGCCAGACTATTAATTTAATAACTCTGTCTGGGGGTCCATTTTCAGGTTCAAGCCATGTACTTTGGCTGCCAACATGTTGATGTTGAAAAAAAAAAAGCTTTAACACAACGGGCAGGAATAAAAGAATTCCCAGGACAAAAAGAGCTAACATGATCAAGCTATATATGCCAGTTTTGAAGCTTGACCAAAATAGAAATACTGACCTCAGGCCATGAGTAATTTTATCTGCAGTATCTACCGCATCAATGCTCAGCAGAGTAGCATTCTTGACATTTATAAGCACTCTATGTATCATTAAAACATCCTGAGAGGTTTTAAAATTATGCCAAATACACTGCAAGGTCATTAAACTTCTTCCTAATTATAATGACTACCACTGTAAATTTTAAAACTGACATGAATCTAGTAGTATTTCACATGACACTCAAGATGGCTCTTTATCCTTAAATTCTGAACCTCCTTACAGTAATTTGAATAGGATAAAGAGCATTAATCTGTTCTTCTAAATGCCAGTCTAAATTCTCTCGTATATTTGACGCATTAGTAACATTTTTTTCTAAATGATTAACAAAAGTAGTTGTCTAAACTTCTTGTGTCACAGCAATTGCAGAAGCAGGTGTGCTAGCAGTTAATGTAATTAAAGCTGTTATACCAGCAATAATCAAGCCCACTGCCCTCTTTCTTCTGCTTTAAGCCTGACTCATTTCTTCCAGTACTTGGAAGCTACTTTTAGAATACCAAGGTTCTGTGATACTCAGGACACAGCATCATTCTTTGTCCTGGAATCAGCATGTCACACCCATTGCTCTTGCAGCCACCATGCTCCTTCAACATCCTGCAGAAAAAATGCAAACATGCCCTCTTCCCCATAATACCTGATTGGGATCATGCCTTATGCCAGTAAGTGAATCCTTCCCTTTCACTTATGTATAAGTATGCCTAGTTGTAGAGTGCCATACACACTTAACAGAATGTTCCTTGGCATCCCAATATTTAAAAAAAAATTAAAATAAAAAATAAAAAGAATATGATTTAAATAAATTTGTGGTGTACAGGGGTATATCTCCCCCCTTTAAAATATTGTTTTAAAGTTCCATGGGTCAGTTCCACAGTCTCTTGTCCTTGACAATTATAAGGACTCTCAGTAATAGGTAATGTTATATTGCTGCTAAAAAGTCCCAAATGTTTGACTGCCATAGCCAGTGCCATTATCTGGGTTTGTTTGTTTGTTTGTTTGTTTGTTTTTCTTTTTTATTATTGGGTACTTTTTAATCTACATTTTAGATGTTATCCCCTTTCCCCATTCCCCACCCACAGGTACCTTATAAACCATCCTCCTCCTCCTATTCTATGAATGTGTGCCCATTCCCATCCACCCACTTCTACCTCCCCTCCCTTGAATCCCTCCTCACTGTGGAATCCAGCCTTCCATGGATCAAGGCCTTCCTCTCCCACTGATGCCCAACAAGACCATACTCCTCTACAAATACAGCTAGAGACATGGGTCCCTCCATGTGTGTTTCCAGGCTAGCTATCTAAACCCAGGGAGTTCTGGGTGGTTGGCACTGTCACTCTCCCCATGAGGCCACAAGCCACTTTAACTCCTTCAGTTCTTTCTCGAACTCCTCTACTGGGAACCTTGTGATCAGTTTGATGGTCAGCTGTGAGCATCTGTCTCTGTAGATGTCAGGCTCCACCAGTGCCTCTCAGGAGACAGGTATATCAGGCCCCTGTCAGCATGCACCTCTGGACATTCACAGCAGTGTCTGCATATGGTAATTGTATCTGGGAGGGATCTCCAGGTGGGGCAGTCTCTGGATGGTCTTTCCTCCAGTCTCTGCCCCATACATGGTGCCACATTTGCTTCCATGCTTATTCTGTTTCTCCTTCTAAGAAGGACTGAAGCACCCACACTTTGGTCCTTCTTTTTCTTGCACTTCATGTGATCTGTGATTTATGTCTTGGATATTGTGAGATTTTGGGCTAATATCCACTCATCAATGACTGCATATCATATGTGTTCTTTTGTGATTGATCCAGATGCCTAAGAATTTCATAAATTCATTGTATAAATGTTTTCTATATCCACATTTTCTGTATCCATTCCTCTGTTGAAAGATATCTGGGTTCTTTCCAGCTTCTGGCTATTATAAATAAGGCTGCTGTGAACATAGTGGATTATGAATCCTTTTTATATGTTGGAGCATCTTTTGGGTATAAGTCCAGGAGTGGTATCACTGGATCCACAGGTAATATTATGTTCAATTTTCTGAGGAACAGTCTGACTGATTTCCAGATTGGTTGTACAAGCTTACAATCTCACCAACAATGGTGTAGTGTTCCTCTTTTTCCAATTCTTCACCAGCATCTGTTGTAATCTGAATTTTTAATTTTAGACATTCTAGCTGGTGTAAGGTGGAATCTCAGGCTTCTTTTGATTTGCTTTTCTCTGATGACAAAGAGTGTTGAACAATTCTTTTGATGTTTTTTGACTATTTGAGTTTCCTCAGTTGAGAATTCTTTGATTATCTCTGTACCCCATGTTTTAATTGGGTTATTTAATTGTGGGGAGTTTAGATTTTTTATTTCATTTTATATTTGATATTAGCCCTCTATCAGATGTAGGATTGATAAAGATATCTGTTTGATCCATTTTGTTCATAATTTCACTTACTTTCACTGTGTCTCTGCTTAGTTTCTGTTTCATGATGTGCTGATCGCTGAGAGTGGGGTGTTAATGTCTCCCACTAATATTGTGTAAAGTGCAATGTGTATTTTGACATTACAAAAGTATCATTTATGAATGTGGTGCCCTTGCTTTTGGAGCGCAGATGTTCAAAATTAAGAGTACATTTTGGTAGATTTTTCCTTTGAAAATTATGAAGTGTATTTCCTTATCTTTTCTGATAACTTTAGGTTGAAAGTTGATTTTGTTCGATATTAGAATGGATACTATAGTTTGTTTCTTAGGATCGTTTGCTTAGAAAATTGTTTTCTACCATTTTACTCTGAGGTAGTGTCTGTTTTTGTCAGTGAGATTTGTTTCCTTTATGCAGCAACATTCTAGGTCTTGCTTTTATATCCAGTCTGTTAGTTTATGTCATTTTATTGAAGAATTGAGTCTTTTGACATTATGAGATATTAAGGAAAAGTGATTGTTCCTTCCTGTTATTTTTGTTATTAGAGGTAGAATTATGTTTGTGTGGCTATCTTCTTTTGGGTTTGTTGGAAGAAGATTACTTTCTTGCTTTGTTTCACATGTAATTTCCCTCCCTGTGTTGGAGTTTTCTCTATTTAATCCTTTGTAGGGTTGCATTTGTGGAAAGATATTGTGTAAATTTGGATTTGTCATGGAATATCTTGATTTCTCCAAGTTATTCTCTATGATAATTGAGAGTTTTGCTTTGTATAGTAGCCTGGGCTGGCATTTGTATTCTCTTAGGATCTGTATCACATCTGTCCAGGATCTTCTGGCTTTTATATTCTTTGGTGAAAAATCTGGTGTAATTCTGATAACTCTCACTTTATAAGTTACTTGACCTTTCTCCCTTACTGCTTTTAAAATTCTTTCTTTGTTTTGTGCATTTGGTGTTTCAACTATCATGTGAAGGGAGGAATTTCTTTTCTTCTCCATTTTATTTGGAGTTCTGTAGGCTTTTTTTTATGTTCATGCACATCTCTTTCTGAAGATTAGAGAAGTTTTCTTCTATAATTTTGTTGGAGATATTTACTGGACCTTTAAGTTGGGAGTCTTCTTTCTCTTCTATACATATTATCCTTAGGTTTGGTCTTCTCATTGTGTCCTGGATTACCTGGATGTTTTTGTTTAGAGCTTTTTGCATTTTGCATTTTCTTTGACAGTTGTGTCAATGATTTCTATGGTATTTTCTGTACCTGAGATTCTCTCTTTTATATTTTTCATTCTGTTGGTGATCCTTGCATCTATAACTCCTGATCCCTTTCCTAGTTTTTCTATCTCCAGTGTAGTCTCCTTTTGTGATTTCTTTATTGTTTCTATTTGAGTATTAGATGCTGGATGATTTTGTTCAATGCCTTCACATGTTTGGTTGAGATTTTTTGTAATTATTTAAGTGATTTTTGTATTTCCTCTTTAAGTGCTTCTACCTGTTTACATGTGTTCACCTGTATTTCTATAAAGGAGTTATTTATGTCCTTCTTAAACTCCTCTGTAATCATCATAAAAAGTAATTTTAAATCAAAGTCTCGATTTTCTGGTGTGATGGGATTTCTAGGATTGGCTATTTTGGGAGAACTGTGTTCTGATGGTGCCAAGGAACCTTTGTTTCTGTTGCTTATGTTCTTGTGCTTGCCTTTCAACATCTAGTTATCTCTAGTGTTATGTGCACTCACTATCTATTACTGGATCCTTTCCCTCCTGTTATCTTGGTTGTGTCAGAACTCCTCAGAGTCCAACTATCTTTTTGATCCTGTGATCCTGAGATCTTGGGTGTAAGAGTTCCTGGGAGTGAGGCTGCCTCTGGGATCCTGAAATCCTTTTGTGACCAAGTTCCTGAGATCCTGTAATCCTATGATTCTATGTTCCTGGGTGTGTTAGTGTCCTGGGTGCAGAGTTCGTGCCCAAGGTCTTCTCTGGGCACTAGAGCAGGCCAGAAGGAACTTGTGCCACTGGGTAGGTAGAGGTTTTGGATTCCCAGGGGTCCCAATCACTCCCTGTTTGTTGCAGTTTTCATTCTCTACTCACCTTTGATCCTAAACATATTAGAGCTTCTGAGAGTCCATTCTTCTCTGGTTGTGGGATTCAATGCAGAGTTGGCACCCAAGGTCTACACCAGGAACTAGCAAAGACCTACTCATTATGTTTCAACTGGGCTGATCCTAACTCTATTGGATAGCCCTCAGGGTCATGTTTTCTTGATTCCTAATCCATGACAACTTCCTCTTCCTCTTCACTTTCTTATTTCTCTCTGTTGGATCTCCTCTGACACCCAAGCCTAGGAACACTGAAACTTGCTTATGTCTCCTCTCCCTAGCTTTTGTCTTATGTTGTTACCAGTCAGAAATAACTTGGGGACAATATCACATTGTATCACTTGAGTTTACTGCAGACTCTGGTCTCTTGGGCAACCAGGTTTTGAGGAACTGATACTAGCATTAGAATTTAAGCAGCAAACCACTGCAGGATTCATCTTTTACATAGAGAATTTAGACCAATCTAGTGATAGACCACTTTACCTGGGGTAAGTTAACCACTTCTATTGTTTTAAATGTAGTTTAGAGAGTTTAGGAAAAAAAACTTATACTAAGCTTAACTGGATTTAGCTCTTCTAGTAGAATCGAAACAATAATATCTCCTAATATCTTCATAGCTATGGCCTTAAAAGTATAAACAGAGACTTGTATTGTTATTACATTAAATAAGCAAGTGAATAGATTTTTATTGGAATTTAACATAAGATAATTTTTTCAAATATTTTTATTTCTCAAGAGTTTATTCTGTAAAAAATTTTTATTTTTTTATAAGCAGTGATACACATGCAAGGGATAAATAGTACAATGATCACAAAGTTAAATATTCAAAACTACAAATTAACTTAGCAAGAGTTGTGCTTGACATACATCTGTAATCACTCCATTTATGATGCTGAAAGCCAAAGGTTCACTCTGTGAGCTCTAGGCTACAGAGTTAGATACCATTTCAAAAAGAATATATATATATACATTTTCTAGGTAAAAGGAGTAGATCCATACCAGTAAGCCTACTTCTACCTATCTCTAATACTTGCCTTTGATCCTCTTATATTCCTCTTCAGGTTGGGATTCCTACCTTGCATTTCTAGTTCCACAAATACATATTGTATGAATAAAAGACCCAACCATCTCCCCTCAAGATATTTTTATATAATTTGTGGCTATTGTGAAGGGAGTTGTTTCCCCAATTTCTTTCTCAGCCTGTTTATGATTTGTATAAAGGAAGGCTACTGAGTTATTCGAGTTAATTGTTTAATTATTATCAATTCTTAAAATTGCTAGAAAAACTAATTTGATTTCTGGTTCAATTACAGTTACCAGTGGGCAACCAGGGCAGGGTTAGGAGATAATGAACCTTTGAGGAGAGATATTGAATTAACTGTTTATTAATGAATCTAAAAGAAATGAAAATCATCATGAGAGACTAAAGCTGTATTGGTAGCTTTGACCTCTAGAGTTAGTGTGATATTTTATTTTTACATGATTGGTAAATGCTCACTCTTTCTCACTCTCTACCTAGATGATGACTTAGCATGAATATACTTTCTTGGTAGCTAGATTACTAATTAAATGTATGCTTGCTAAATTTATTTCTGACATGCTTCTTTGATTTTGGTTTAAATAATATATAATTTAATATTAAGAACCTGTTTTTATAAGTATTCCTCAAAAAAATAATGATTTCAAGAAAAATTATTTCAAAAAAACACAGTAATAAAAATGTAGTCAAAGATGTTTAAAACAATTTATGTTTAAGTTGAAGATATAAGTGACTACATATATACACACATTGTATAGATATATATGTATGTATGTATGTATATATATATATATATATATATATGTGTGTGTGTGTGTGTGCGCACATATGGAATATTAAAATAAGTTATAAGAAAGACAAATATAGAAGAGTACATTGAATCAAATTTTGGCATAAAACAATTTTGTTGTAGTACCAAAATGAAACTCATTTTGTAGTACCAAAATGAGTTGTATGATGTTAAGTTCATATCTAGATAAAAATCCAGACTGCACTGTATGTGGAGATATCCAGTGAGTTTCCCACCATTACCTCTACTAAAATGATATGCTTCTAAATCATTAACCTATTACTAAAAAGTCCATGTGTTAAGTATCAGAGGACAAAGCAGTAAAGAGAGACGTTATCTCTCACTTATCTTTTCACTTGTATTTGAAGACTGCACAGATATATTGAATAGGTACACTTTTGTAATCAAACAAATGCATATTCTCAAAATTCACAATGTTCCTAACAGTTAATGAAACTATTTTCTGATACATGGTTATCTTTATGAAAATAATCAGCATTGTTAAACTGTTTATCATAAATGTATAAGAAAAATTTTAAAATAATGATCATAATTTTTAGCACAATTGAAAGTAAAAAGAATATTATAGAGAATTAGAATGTTACATTATGGAGAAAAAATCCTGTAGAAAACAATTTGATAGCTTGGTGATTGAGAGTCTTTGTTGCTCTCAGAAAGAATCAGAGTAGATTCTAGTACTCATGCTGGACAGCTTTCAAACAGCTTTGATTCCATCCCCAGTGGACCTGTGACATCTCTCTGGATACTTGCTCAAATGTGTGCATACACACACACACACACACACACACACACATACACATACACACACATACACACACATATACACACATACACACACACCAAGACATCTTTTAAGTAAGAGTAATTTAGAAATTCTTCTTATGTGCAATATTTTATATAATGGCAGGCAGTTATTTCTCTTCCTTTTGACTTTAGAGCAGTTTCCAACTTTGTACCCTTGTCCTTTTAGTGACATGAATGTGCCCCAAGAGTCTTATAAAGGTGAGGATTGGAATTGTTTCTCTTGAATGTCCACAATTTTTTATTACATTCTTGTAAGACTTAAAGTAACTCCATGCTTTAAGTATTATATTTATTTTCTTGATAACGACACTGAAGCTCAAATACACTATCATCATAAGTATTATAGGATAGACATGGACATAATTTCTATCATTTCAGCATCTGAAGAGATCACACCTAGATCCATTCTGTTATACGTAGTATCTTTGAATGGTAATCAGACTTACATATAGATCATACACTTAAGCAGCCATTAAGCATCACATTCCTGGACAAACGTCAGTGAAAAGGATATCAATTTGTCAAGTTAACTAAAAAATACAGCTATTGTTAAAAGTTATCTTTAAAGATGAGGTCATTATTTCATTTGTACATAAAAAATATACAAACCCTTTGAACCTAAAAAGCTTCTGTTAAATTGCCTATATCCTGAGACAAAACATTTTTCCAAAATTCAGAAAGATTAACGCCTCATCTTCAATAGGACTACAATATAATAAAATGTAAAATTCTCAGCATACAAATCTTTAACAAATCCTCCCTGCCATCTAGGCTTTATGATCTATCATCTCCCTTTTCTAAATTGTTGTGGTGTGATAAAATGTGCCATTTGTGGCTGAGAATTCCACAGTCACTTATACTTTGGACTTTGACCAGTTTCTCTGATGAAGTTTGAGAATTTCATTAATCTACAGATAGAAAAATGCAAATTTGGAATGCAGTTAAAACTGTATGCATTTAATAAGACAAAATGAGCAGGTTCACCCTAGCTGTGAATTCTTGGCAAAATTTGCAGTATAAGACATGAGTTGTCATTAAAGGAGTATGTCTTCAGTCTAATGAGGAAGTGGTTGGTTACCCATATTATTTTTGTACCTTCATTGTACTCTGTAATATATTTTGCCAAGCTGGTCTATACTATAGTTCATAACTAGGTACAAGTGTAGATGTTACCCCTTTATGCAGCTTCTTACATAGCATCCTCTATAAATGGTTCTTAATTTGTGAGTCATGAATCTGGAGACCATTGTTCACATCAGAAATCCTGCATATCAGACAGTTGCATTATGATTAATATCAGAAGCAAAATTACAGTTATGAAGTAGCAATGAAAATAATTTATGGTTGGGAATCATTACAACATGATAACCTATATTAAATGGTTGCATCCATAGTAAGGTGGAGATCTGGTGCTCCAGTATAATGAAAACTATCCAGCATGGGAAAAGATTGCTGCTTAGAATCAAAATGTTTCTGTCCATGTTTCTGTTACCAATGTGTGTGGTATCTTCATCCATATTCTTACTATCAATTCTGGTGGGGAATAAAAAGCAATAACCAGAGAATATATTATTTTGGTGGGTCCAGAAACAACTCTAACAACTTAAGGATAGATATTACATACCAGGCACACACAATTATAAAATAGTGGGTTTTTCTATATTTTTTTCAAATATCAATAGTGTTAAACAATTCTCTCTAACACCCCTCATCTTTCCAACTCTCCCATCATTTTATCTAGTTAAATTTTTTCTCAATAAAGTTTTCTTTCCTCAATACATTACTAGTGTTCCAATAGTCCTTCTCTAGTAAGAAAATTCTTATTCTCCCAACAATGCTTCAGTTCTTTAAGTTCTCTCTCTCTCTCTCTCTCTCTCTCTCTCTCTCATCTGTAATATTTCTCATTCTGGGTCTAGACTTTCTTATTGAGCATGATTTTAGGTGCCTCAGATTGCTTAAACATTTTATACTTTCATTTGTCTTTAAAGTTAATGAGCCTCCAATGAACATAGATAGTACATTTTTATTACCCATTAAGTTGAAGGACATCTAAAGTGTTACCTTGTGAATGGAGGATGAACTTGTCCTTTTGGGAATGGAGAAGCTATGAACATGGTTGTGCATGTGTCTCTGTAGCTGCAAATAATGTTCTTTGGCACATGTACAGAAGAGTTTCTGAAGAAACTATAGTACTGATTCTCATAGTGACCACACCAAATTGTTTTCCCACCAACATTGTACCCAGGGTCCTGTCATGAGGAGTCATTTTACTACTATGATCCTTTATCAGGACAATGATATTTGCTTTCTCCCTCAGGCCCTGACCTATCAGTCTCTGTTTCCTGGATACACAAGCAGGATTAGGCATAGGTTTCATCCTAAAGAACAAAATTGAAAAAGATACCAGAAGATGAAAGAACTCCTATGCTCCTGGAAAATACATCATCATAGCAAGAGCAATTTCAATGTAATCCCCCCAAAATT
The DNA here is from genome assembly GCF_004785775.1 of Grammomys surdaster. NCBI lineage: Eukaryota > Metazoa > Chordata > Mammalia > Rodentia > Muridae > Grammomys > Grammomys surdaster. The sequence continues at coordinate 2,533,446 of NW_021604698.1, forward strand.
ACAACTCAATTCTTCAAAAAGATTGGAGAAAACAATCTTAAAATTACACAGACCAAAGCACAGAAACCTTCAGAATAATATCACTGCAGGACATGCTACCATACCTGAGTTCAAGTTATGCTAGTTGTCATTGTAGTAAAAAAAGGATGGTCCTGACACAAAAACATATATGGACCAAGAGAATAAAATCAGTGATCCAGATGTAAGTTCAAATATTGCAGCCACCTAATATTGCTAAAGATTCATTAAATATATGTTGGAGAATAGTCAGCATCTTTATCAGTTTGTGTTGGGAAAAAATGAATATTGTCATGTAGAAAAAAAAGGAAATGTTTCTTATCTCTCACCTTGTACACAAACCAATTCGAAATGAACTAAAGATGAATGGTAAACATGAAACTTTGAAACTTCTAAGAAAGAGTAGCGTCTATACTTCAGAATATAGGCACAAGCAATGACTTCCTGGTTAGGATTTGGTCAATCAGGAAATAATAGCAAAGTCAACAAGAGATACATCATGGAATTATTGATTCTCTGTGTTAAAACAAAGTGTTAAATTGAAAAAGCAGTTTATATGTTTGGATAAAATATTTACCAGTTATACATCTGACAAAAGATTAGTATTTAGTATATAAGAAAGTAAGATAAAATTTGAACATCAAGAAAACAAACTGGCCTTGCTTGGTCCCTTTGGCTGGGCAGACACCTAGCTAGTCTGCTCCCATGAAGGCACCATATCCTGAGCCATCCTAGAGAAGCCACTGCACTCAGAGCAGCATATAAGGACTCTCTCCACTACCCTACAACCCAGAGCTACAACTGGGTGCCTGGGGCACTAGGACCCATCAGCCACCAAAACACCACCACTCTGGTATACCATTCTCTTCCTGCTTTTGATTTGGTCCATTTGGCTGGGGAAGACACCAAGAAGGACTACTCCCATAAAGACACCATATCTTAGAGGAGCCACTACACTCAGAGAAGCATAATTTCAGAATTCCAGAGGAAGTCTGATTCCCAGCAGTTCTTTCAACCAGAAGCTCAGAACCACAGGATGACAGAGACATCTGGACACTGAGGAGTTCTGATACAAGCAAGATAACTGGAAAGACAGTCTCCAGTAAGAGACAGTGAGTGCAGGTAGCACTAGAATTCACCAGATGGAAAAAAGCAAGCGCAAGAACATAAGCAACCTAAACCAAAGTTACTTGGCATCATCAGAAGCCAGTTCTTCCACCATAGCAAGTCCTGGACACTCCATCACGCCAGATGAGTAGGATTCAGAACTTAAATCACATATGATGATAGAGGACCTTAAGAAGGACATAAATAACTCCCTTAAAGAAATACAAGAGAACACAGGTAAAGAGGTAAAAGCCCTTACAGAGAATACATAAAAATCCCTTAAAGAATTATAAGAAAACACAAGCAAACAGGTGATCATTTAAACAAAATCATCAGGATCTAAAAATGGAAGTAGAAACAATAATGAAATCTCAAAGGGAGACTACATTAGAGATAGAAAACACAGGAAAGAGATCTGGAGTCACAGATGCAAACATCAGGAACAGAATACAAGAGAGAATACAGAATCTCACATGCAGAAGATTCCATGGAAAACATTGACACAATGTTCAAAGAAAACGCAAAATGCAAAATGCAAAAATCTCCTAACCCAAAGCATCCAGGAAATCCAGGACACAATGAGAAGTCCAAACCAAAGGATAATAGGTATAGATGAAAGTGAAGATTCCCAACATAAATGGCCAGTAATTATCTTCCACAAAATTATAGAGGAAAACTACCCTAACCTAAAGAAAGAGATGCCTATGAACATACAAGAAGCCTACACTACTCCAAATAAACTAGACCAGAAAAGAAATTCCTCCCATCACATAATAATCAAAACATCAAATGCACAGAACAAAGAAAATAATACTAAAAACACTAAGGGAAAAAGATCAAGTAACATATAAAGGAAGACCTATAAGAATTACACCAGATTTCTCACCAGAGACTATAAAAGCCAGAAGATTCAGAACTGATATCATACAGAGCTCAGAGAACACAAATGCCAGCCCAGACTACTATACCCAGCAAAACTCTCAATCACTATAGATGAAGAAACCAAGATATTCCATGACAAAACCAAATTTACACAATATCTTCCCACAAATCCAGCAGCACTTGAGAGGATAGTTGATGGAAAACTCCAGCAAAAGGAGGGAAACTACAACCTAAAACAAGCAAAAATATAATTTTCCAACAAACACAAAAGAAGATAGCTACCCAAACATAATTCCACATCTAATAACAAAAATAACAGGAAGCAACAATCACTTTTTCTTAGTATCTCTTAACATCAATGGACTCAATTTCCCAATAAAAAGATGTAGACTAACAGACTTGATAAATAAACAGGACCCAGAATTTTGCTAGATACAAGAAACACACCTCAGTGACAAAGACAGACCCTATCTCAGAGTAAAAGAATGGAAAATAAATTTCCAAGCAAATGGTTTCAAGAAACAAGCTGGAGTAGCCATTCTAATAACAAATAAAATCAACTTTTAACCAAATGTAATAAAAAAAAGATAAGGAAGGACACTTCATACCTACCAAAGGAAAAATCTACTGAGATGAACTCTCAATTCTGAATATCTATGCTCCAAATGTAAGGGCACCCACATATATTAAAGGAACTTTACCAAACCACAAAGAACACATTGCACCTCACACAATAATAGTGGGGGATTTCAATACCCCACTCTCAGGAATGGATAGATTATGAAAACAGGAACTAAACAAAGACACAATGAAAATGAAAGAAATTTTGAACCAAATGAATTTAACAGATATCTATAGAACATTTCTGACTGATGATCTGAATTCTTGCTTAGGCTGCGAGGCTAAGCACTGCAAGGGAATATAAATGAAAGTTAAAAATATCTCTCTGGGTTACCTGAGGGACAAGCCTGACTGCATAGGGGTTGATGTTAAAAGTATCCCCTCTTCAGGAATAGACATCTGGATGGGTATGGCCCTCATGGTTCACTGGACAATGACAGGGGTACTGGAGACATTACAAGGTCCCCTTCAATTACTGAAAGTCAGGCCTCTATTCCCGCCTTCCCAAGATTAGAATGGCCACAGTCCTTCTATACTTAGAGAAGGGAGGAGATGTCAGGGGCAGCCCTGCTTATACACTGAAGGCCTAAAATAAGCCATAGGCCTAAAATCAACAATAGGCCTGTCATACATGTATACGAACACCAAGCCTTGGGTCTCTGTGGAAAAACATTGAAATAGATGGCTATAAGCTATTGTAGACAGGCAGCTTTTGTGGAAATTTACCAGCCTGAATAGTCATAGACCTTGTAAATAGGTAGCCTTGGCAGATAATACCAACTTAGATAAGGACAAGTGAATCATAAGCAGAGTCATAGTGACTTGTCCACTGAACCTCCACCCAGCCGATACCCTGTTCTGAAAGATATCTGTATTCCCCCTGAACACCCACACTCCAGTCTCATCCCTTCTCCATTTTCTGCCTTTTTGTGTTTATAGCCTGTGTGTGAATAAGTAAAAATTACGATTTGAAAAAAAAATAAGGAAAGAATGAAAGAAAGAAAAAAGAAAAAAAGAGGTATAAATAGGAAAACATATGCATGAAAATGTCATAACAAAACCCATTATTTTGTATGCTATTTTAAGAAATTAATGATTAAAATGAGTCCTTGAAATGAAAAAAAAGAACATTTCATACTAAAACAATAGAATATAACTTTTTCTCAGCACCTCATGATACATTCTCCAAAATGAACCATATAATTGGTCATAACACAGGCCTGAACAGATACAAAAAGATTGAAATAATCCCTTGCATCCTATCAGATCACCACAGACTCAGGACGGTCTTCAATAATAAGAAAAAAAGAAAAAAAAAGACAAAGTAGAAACCTCACATACAGGTGAAAACTGAACAACCCTCTACTCAATGATGACTTGGTCAAGGAACAAATAAAGAAAGAAATTAAAGGCTTTTTAGAATTTAATGAAAATGAGGACACATCATACCAAAGCTTGTGGGACTCCATAAAAGCAGTGCTAGGAAGAAAACTCATAGCTCTAAATGCCTAGAAAAAGAAACTGGAGAGAGCATATACTAACAACTTGACAGAGTACCTGAAAGCTCTAGAACTAGAAGAAGCAAATAGATCCAAGTGGAGTAGACAGCAGGAAATATTCAAACTCAGGGCTGAAATCAACCAAGTAGAAACAAAAAGAACTATACAAAGTATCAACAAAACCAAGCGCTGGTTCTTTGAGAAAATAAAAAAGATAGATAAACCCTTAACCAGTCTAACCATAGAACACAGAAACAGTATCCAAATTAATAAAATCAAAACTAAAAAGGGAGACATACCAATAGAAACTGAGGAAATTAAAAAAAAATCATATCCTGCTACAAAAGCCTATACTCAACAAAACTGGAAAATTTGGATGAAAGGGACAATTTTCTAGAGAGAGACCAGATACCAAAAGTTAAATTAGGAGCAGGTAAACCATCTAAACAGTCCTATAACCCTTAAAGTAATAGCAGCAGTCATTAACAGTCTCCCTACCAAAAAAAGCCCAGGACCAGATGGTTTTAGTGCAGAATTCTATCAGATCTTCCAAGAAGACCTAATACCAATTCTCTTCAAACTATTCCACAAAATAGAAACAGAAGGAACACTACCCAATTCTTTCTATGAAGCCACAATTACAATCATACCTAAACCACACAAAGACAGAACAAAGAAAGAAAACTTCAGACCATTCTCCCTTATGAATACCAATGCAAAAATACTCAATAAAATTCTTTCAAACCAAATCCAAAAGCACATCAAAACCATCATCCATCTGATCAAGTAGCCTTTATCCCAGAAATGCAGGGATGTTTCAATACATGGAAATCCACCACAGTAATCCACTATATAAACAAACTCAAAGGGAAAAAAAACACATGATCATCTCACTAGAAGTTAAGAAAGCATTTGACACAATTCACTTTTCTTCACAGTAAAACTCTTGGAAAGTTCAGGAATTTAAGTTCCATACTTAAACATAGTAGGAGCAATATACAGCAAGCCAGTAGCCAACATCAAACTAAATGGAGAGAAACTTGAAGCAATCCCACTAAGATCAGGGACTAGACAAGGCTACCTACTCTCTCCTCACTTATTAAATATAATACTGGAAGTCCTAGTCAGAGAAATTAGACAACAAAAGGAAGTCAAAGGGATACAAATAGCAAAGGAAGAAGTAAAAATATCACTATTTGCAGATGATATGATAGTATACTTAAGTGACCCCAAAACTTCCACCAGAGAACTCCTAAACCTGATAAACAACTTCAGCAAAATGGCTGAATATAATAAAATCACCTAAAACAAATCAGTAGCCTTCCTCTTTTTGAAGTAAAAACAGGCTGAGAAAGAAATTAGGGAAATGACACCCTTCACAATAGTAACACATACTATAAAATACCTTGGTGTGAATCTAACGAAGCAAATGAAAGATCTATATGACAAGAACATCATGCCTCTGAAGAAAGAAATCGAAGATCTCAGAAGATGGAAAGATCTCATGGATTGGGAGGATTAATAAGTAAAAATGGCCCACTTGCAGAAAGCAATCTACAGATTCAATGCAATCCCCATCAAAATTCCAACTCAAATCTTCATAGAGTTAGAAAGAGCAAAGCGCAAATTCATTTGGAATAACAAAAAAAAAAAAAAACCCAGTATAGCGAAAACTATTCTCAACAATAAACAAACTTCTGGGAGAATCACCATTCCTGACCTCAAGCTACAGAGCAGTAGTGATAAAAACTATATGGTATAGGTACAGAGAAAGGCAGGTAAATCAATGGAATATAATTAAAGACCTAGAAATTGAACCCACACACCTATGGTCACTTGATCACAAAGGAGCTAAAACCATACAATGGAAAAAGGACAGCATTTTCAACAAATGGTACTGGTTTAACTGGAAGTCAGCGTGTAGAAGAATGCAAATTGATCCATTCTTATCTCTTTATAAAAAGCTCAAGTCCAAATGGACCAAGGACCTTCACATAAAACCAGACACACTGAAACTAATAGAAGAGAAGGTAGGGAAGATTCTTGAATGCCTAGCCACAGGGGAAAAGTTTCTGAATGGAACACCAATGGCTTGTGTTCTAAGATCAAGCATTGACAAATGGGACCTCATAAAATTGGAAAGCTTCTGTAAGGCAAAGGACACTGTCAACAGGACGAAATGGTAACCAACATATTGGGACAAGATCTTTACCATCCCTACATCCAATAGAGGGCTAATATACAATAAATACAAAGAACTCAAGAAATTAGACTTCAGACAACCAAATAACCCTATTAAAAATGGGGTACAGAGATAAACAAAGAATTCTCAACTGAGGAAACTCGAATGGCTAAGAAGTACCTAAAGAATTGTTCAGTATCCTCAGTTATCAGGAAAATGCAAATTAAACCAACTCTGAAATTCCACCTCACAACAGTCAGAATGGCTAAGTTCAAAAACTCAGGTGATAGCAGATGCTGGCAAGGATGTGAGACAAAGGAACACTCCTCCATTGTTGGTGAGATCACAAGCTGGTATAGCCACTTTGAAAATCAGTCTGGTAGTTCCTCAGAAAGTTAGACATAGTATTACCTGAGGACCCAGCTATACCACTCCTGGGCATATACCCAGAAGATGCTCCAACATATAACAAGGACACATGTTCCACTATGTTCATAGCAACCTTATTTGTAACAGCCAGAAGCTGGAAAGAACCCAGATGTCTTTCAACAGAGGAATGGATATAGAAAAAGTGGTACATTTACGCAATGGAGTATTACTCAGTTATTAAACACAAGGAATTTGAGAAATTCTTAGGCAAATGGATGGAAATAGGAAAATAGCATCCTGAGTGAGATAACCCAATCACAAAAGAACACGCATGGTATACACTCACTGATAACTGGATATTAGCCCAGAAGCACCCAATACCCAAGATCCAACTCATAGACCGCATGAAGCTCATTAAGAAGGAAGAACAAAGTGTGGGTGCTTTTGTCCTTCTTATAAGAAGTAACAAAATACTCATGGGAGCAAACATGGTGACAAAGCGTGGGTCAGAAACTGAAGGAAGGGTTGTCTGGAGGTCATTCCACCTGGATATCCATCCCATGTGCAGTCACCAAAGGTAGAAGCTGATATAGATGCCAGGAAATGCGTGCTGACAGAGCCTGCTATAGCTGTCTCCTTACAAGTCTGCCAGAGCATGGAATATACAGAGGTGGATGCTCACAGTTAACCATTGAACTGATCATTGGGTTCCCAATGTAGGAGTTAGAGAGATTGAAGGAGCTGAAAGGGCTTGTGGCCCCTGGGGAGAGCAGTACCAACCAACCAGAGCTCCCAGGATCTAAACCACCAGCCTGGGAGCATATATGGAGGGACCCATGACTCCAGCTATATATGTAAGGGAGGATGGCCCTGTTGGGCATAGGTGGTAGAGGAGATCCTTGGTCCAGTGAAGGCTGGATGCCCAAGTGTGGAGAAATGTGTGAATGGGGAGGTGGAAGTGGGCAGGTGGTTGGGGGCACATCCTCATAAAAGCAGGAGGAGGGGGGATGCGATTGGGGATCCCTGGGTGAGGGGGAAATGGGGAAAATGTATCACATCTGAAATGTCAATAAAATATCCAATAAAAAAGAAAAACTGTCCAGTAAAAATAAATAAATAAATAAATAAATAAATAGATGGACTATGAAGCTAAACATTACTGAGAAGAGAAAAAGTACATATCTAAATATATTTTTTAAGATATTCAACATACTAAGCTGTTCAATATTGCAAATTAATAGCATATTCTTCAATAAGTCTATTAAAGAATAAAACATTTTAAACCAAAATAGTATTAAGTAAATGATTTATTTTTATTCTTAATTATGACAAATCCTCACCTTACGATCAACATTCCTGTAAATAAATAAGTTAAATCTAATCAATTATTGTTTCACTAAGTAGAAAGCAAGTGTAACTTATTATGATCCATGGTATAACAAGTCAGTAAAGAGCCAATTCAGGCTGCCTATGAATGAAGAAAATATGTGAAACTATTGGGTGCCTATGTATGAGTTTTCATCTGAATGTGCATTTTCTCTTTCTGTTCATGTGCTTGAATGCTCAGTACTGAATTGGCCATGCTATTGTGGGAGAATATAGAAACTGGATGTCACTACTTCACTGGAAGAGGTGGGTTACTGGTTTTAAGGGTCTATTTTCCCAGGCCAGTTTTTATTCTCACTGATACCTGGTAGGTCATGAGGTGAGCAGAATACCAACATATATGATATTTTCTACAGATTGTTATTTTGAATATTTTGGTCCTGATATTCATAGAAACAATTAACAGAATTTGGTAAAAATTTGTATTCTGAAATCAAGAGGGCTGATTTTGATTTTCAAGCCTACTATTTTAGCAGTGGTACTATTGGTGAAACAACCAAATGAGATGTGTCTCAAGTTCACATTCTCTACAACTCAATTAATAATAAGCCTGCCTCTCTAAGGGATGCTCCAGTAAATTGCATGGGTAAAATGAGTCACACATGGAAAGCATTCATTGTATTTGTAGGACTAGTTCGAGTTGCAATGCAGAAATCACTAAGAAAATTATTCTATTTCAAGAGCACTTAGGCATTAGGATTCATCTACTCATTTTTTTTCAGATTAATTCTTTAATTTTTCTGGGTATATATTTATATTTTAGGTGAAAGATATATATATATATATATATATATATATATATATATATATATATATACTGAACTTATGTTAAGGATTTTTTTATTTCTATTTAATTTTATATCCAAGAAAATGTATATGCCATGTGTATTTGCACATACTCCCCTGAGTATTTACGTGTGTAAGTGCATGTATGGGAGTGTGTGTCTGTGTGTGTGTATGTGTGTGTGTGCGTGCATGTGTGTCTGTGTATTTGTGTGTGTGTGTGTCTGTGAGTGTGTGTGAGTGTGTGTGAGTGTGTGTGAGTGTGTGTGTGTGTGCCTATGGAAGCTAGAAGAGTATACTAGGTCCTCTGAAACTGAACTTGCAGGTGGTTGTGAACTGCCTGAAGTAGGTGCTGGGAACAAAACTCAGATCCTTTGGAAAAGCAATGAGTGCTCTTAAAACTGAGCTTTCTCTCTGTCCCAATGCTACTGAGCTTCTGAAATATTAAGAATGAACTGTAAAAAGACTATTTTAGAAATCTCTGTATGCCTTCATCATATTTCTGTATAATCAGAGGGTTGGGTGAAATGTGAACTTGGTTACTAAATTTCATCACAAAAATTATCTAAACTTATAAAATACGTGCTTTGTAACGTCTCGGAAGAGTTTTTTGCTTAAAGACGAGCATAGAAAATGTAAAATTAAAATGTGAAGTAAAATTGAATATTCACATTTTTATTTTAGTTTAAAGTATTTTTATATATTTTACCTTGTATATTCTGTAGAGGAATATAAGTGTGCATTTAGTTAATGTCATTTTCGAGGCATTTTGAAGCCTGTGTATAATTATGGGGCATTGGTCTAGGAGGATGAATGATAACTAGTTTCTCCATGAGCATGGATTGGATTAAATAAAAACTGAAATTTCTATTAAACTGTTATCATTGAACTGTACCTGAAATATTTAATCCTTAGCATATCTCCATAACTTATTAATCTTTTACAATAATTTAAAAACAGGTTTTTTTTGTTTTTGTTTTTGTTTTGTTTTTGTTTTTCGAGACAGGGTTTCTCTGTGTTGCCCAGGCTGTCCTGGAACTCACTCTGTAGACCAGGCTGGCCTTAAACTCAGAAATCCGCCTGCCTCTGCCTCCCAAGTGCTGGGACGAAAGGCGTGCGCCACCACCACCCGGCAACAGTTATTTTTCAAGCAAAGAAAGGAAGTTGAAAAAATTTTGATAAATAGTTAAGTTAGTACCTAGTATTTTTGCTAAAGGAAATACTTTGATGGCTAAATACTCTGTATAAAAGAAAAAAAAACAGTCTTTTAAAGGAAATAGTAATTTTATTTGAAGTTTGTTTTCATTACCTGAAATAATACATTAAATAACAGCTGTTCCAATCTAAATTCCAATTTACTTTCATCACTTCAGTCTGAATAAAAATTCAAATTTAATTTCTGATTTGTTAGAAGTAGTATAAGATATCTGTTAGAGAACTGCATTTGCAAACTCTATAAATAATTTTATTAAAACTATAATGGTGAAAGTTGTATGTACAAATGTTATTCTCTTCTTACCAAGATTTGTTCATTATTTCTTTTGTGTCACAGTTTAGGGCACTGGGAGTGATGAGAGAAATACAGTCACAGAGGTAGTAGTATTAGAAAAACATGGAGTAACGACATGAATGTGTACATGTGCTCTCCGGTGTGGTGGTTTATGAACATAGGCCAAAAATTTGATATTTTTGATACAGCACCTCATTTCCAAACTGGAATACTAGAATATTTTTCACAAAATTAATAGAAAACACAAATTAATTACAAAAAAGGAATCTAGGGAAGTGAAAAATTCAATTCATTATCAAAGACCTTTCAAACAAGTGCAATTGTTTATAAGAAACCTGATAAATCTCAAGTGCATTAAACTCCTGCTGAAATTATAAAGAAATTTATTTTCAAGGAATAGTTTTAGTGTATTTTGCCTCAGAGATCAACTAGTTCTGCTATTCATTTATGGCTATTGTGAAAACAGCCACATATGGTTGTTGTGTGGTCATCATATATTTAACAAGGTTTATTTTCATATTTCTGCTGACAAAGTGAATCAGTCAATTAGGAATCCTTTTTTATTAATGTAATAATGGCATTTTTATTATTACAGGAAGGTGTAAAATATGGTGTGCAAAGTTCAAATTAACAAATCAAGGCACAGATAGGAAAAGCTTAATTTACTATTCCCAGAATAGAATAGGGAGTAGCTTCGATGTCATTCCATCAACAAAATTTGTGAATAGTTTCCTTAAAAACTTTTTAGCATGCAGAGTTATTTCAATTTGAATTTTTATTACTTGTAACTTCAGGTCACCAGAATCACTCCATTTATTGTTTAAGATATCCAAACTTTCCCGGGTCTCTTCTAACTGAAAAAGTTGAATTATTATTTATTTTCTCGTGAAAATGTAAAAAAATCAGCTATGTTAATATTTCCAATGCTGTCTAAGTTAATATTTCTAACCATTCACAAAGAACCTTAGTTAAAGAGTCATCAAGTAAGAAATGCAGTTATACACACAGCTAGTTAAAACCAGTGGTGTGAGGCTTATTCCAATAAAAAACAGGAAGCTCAAAATACAAGCTTTTATCTCAACTAGACAAACCAGTATGGTAAAGACTGTTATTGTACAGGACTCAGTTTCCACGTAACCATGAAATTTCCCAAGAAAACATTGATTTTGTTAAAATTATTAAAATATGAATATTTTTATGTGATCAATGGTCTATTGATAAACAGAATTTCATTCAATGTGTTGGATTGAAGCCTTAAAAATTTCACCTGAAATATTTGATACTCTCCTTCCTCTTACCACAGGTGCACTTTCAAGTCACAGCATTTGGCAACCAAATGTAAGCCAATAGTTTGAAATTAATTGATGAAAGAAAATGTCCTTTAAACATTACACTTGTAAACACATTGGTTCTTAGAGAACTAAATTTAAAACAAAATGAACAAATGTTTTAGCTCATGGGAAAACTCTGGATGTAAAATAATTTTTCTTTAATAAATTATATTTTGGGGAAAGAGGGAGGCACTTTAGAAGGGGTGTGAAAAGCAAATACAGAAGCAGGGAGGAGGGTAAATAAACAATAAAATGGCTGAAAACCCCTTAAGGATTCACAATAATAATTTTTTCAGAAAAATATAATATAAAGAATTCTGTGTATAAATATGTAATTTATATAAAATTTTATCATCTAAACTGATAATGCTGCCTCCAAGAGCCAAAGACCCTCTAACAATAAATACCAATATCAGACATGAAAAACCCTCTTTTATAACATTGATGAGGGTTGTTCAAGAAACTATAGCCTACTTCTGTTGCCTTTGGTTGCATATACCCTGATACCAGAGGTTAAATATAAATCTCTCTTGCTGATAACCACATGAACTTCAGTCTTAAAGTCTAGAAGCACATGAACTGGGACTGCTCTGAATGTCTTGTCCCTGAGGATTAGATCTCATGATACCAGAATTAAAATAAAAGGTTCCAGTGAGAAGAAAACAACACTCCAACCCAGCTATGATGTCTATGATCTACAACTAAAATCAGAAGGGCACAATACCTCTATAAGTACTGTAATGGCACATATATCTTGATGATAACCAGGAGCCCTCTAATTTAAGACTTAATCAACAAAAGGAAAATAAGACATCTTTCTGGAAGCCTAGCCAGAAACTCAGGGCTAGAAAAGTCATGGAGTTTGGAGGATGTCTTAGTGTTTCCATTGCTGTGAAGAGACACGATGATCAAGGTAACTCTTATAAAGGACAACATTTAATTGGATCTGGCTTACAGTTTCAAAAGTTCAGTCCATTACCATCATGGTAGGAAGCGTGGAAATATCCAGGCAGACAGTGCTCAAGGATAAGCTGAGAGGTCTTCTTCTTGATTGGATGGCAACCAGGAGAGACTAGCATCTGTAGGCAATCAGGAGGGTCTCTTCCACAGGGAGCAAAGCTTAAGCATAAGACCTCAAAGCCCACCCCCATGGTAACACATTTGCTCCAATAAAGCCACCCCTATTCTAACAAAGACACAGCTCCTAGTAGCTGTACGTGTGAGTTAAGCATTCACACACATGAGTCTATGTGGCTCAAATGTATTCAAACCACTGAGGACAACCTACAGTCACCCCAGTTTGCTAGCTTAACATAATCCCCAGCAACATATTACACATATGTCCTTATAGTTATTGATAAGTATAATCCCCACCCCTTTTCAGATAAACTTCTCAGTGCAGTAGATGAAAACTATCATGGAACACCACATCCAACCATAATGCAGTTTATGAAGCCTAGTTCCAATGGAACTAGTTACAAAAATGGAGCCTAGTTACAAAATAATCTGGTATGTAAGGTTCAAGGTATATTTCAGGAGGCTGAAAGATTATAAGGCCCAGAGCATCACTGATTTTGCTATGCATGTGTCTCCTAGTAATTAATGTCAGGGAATACACTTGTAAAAATACTTATCAACATAACTGGCTGAAAGTGAGCTGAAGAAAGACAACAATTGAAGGAATGTCAACATGTACAGAGAAACGTCCAAAAGACCTTTTAGACTTGAGAGTATAAGAAATAGATTTTTCCAGGAGAGAACATAGCAACTGCTTATCAAATACCAAATGACCAGCTCTGAAAACATATATATGACTAACATTAAAACATACTGTGTAGGTTATGCTTAAGAATACATACGTATATGTATATCTGTGTATGTATATATTGATTAGTAATAAAAATAGGACATGAAATTGAAAGAGAACAGTGAAATGTATATGGAAAAGTTTGAAGGGATGAGAGTTAGAATATAAATGATTTAATTATGTTATAATCTCAAAAATAAAAATACTTGAAATTAAATAAATACATCATGTCACAAGAAAACACACACAATGTCTGTGCAAATTAACGAACTTATATACCATTAAAATTGGTGCTTATTAATTTAGTAAAATTAAGTATCTCTTTTCTTGTTAGAAATTTGGAGAGGAGAATTAATATGGCCAAAATATATTGGATAAAATTCTCAAAAAGTAATGATCCCTCTTTTTATAAATCATCCCCTTTAGACAAATATTTGAATTGTTTCCAAAAGATGCCATGAAAATCTACTTCTTTGTAATTACTTCATTTTATTCAGATATAATTCAGTCTTGTGAGAAATCTTATAAGCTCAACTGGACATTTTCTATTGTATAAATAACCCCAAAATATTATCTATTCATTGGCTATTTCTCTATATAAACTCCACCCATTAAAAGAAATGCTTAATTAAAATATTACAAATCTCTGTCCTTATTCTAATCTTGAAACAAAACAGAGAATGGATATCAAAGCACTCTGGTGTGAAGCAGAAGTTCAGAATGAATCTAGACTGATATGTTACAGCTGAAAGGAAGTAATGCTGAAGAAATTGGTACAGCAATATGAGGCAATATTTTGACAAAGGTAATGTTAGACTATCATGAAATCACATGCCATGAGGAAGTAGAGGTGGCCAATTTTGTTCAGACTGAGGAGTAAAGGGAAATCATGAAGTACTGGCTAGCCTTTGTCATCTTAACACAACCTAGATTTATCCTGCAAGAAGAAATCGCCATTGAAAAATTGACTCCTTTGTATTCACCTGGGGATATGTCTGCGTGTGAATTTTTGTGATTAATAATGTAGGAGAACACACCTCAATGTAATCACTGCCAGCCCTGAGGTACTGGGTTATATAACAAGGCATGATCAGCAAGCCATGGAAAGCAAGCCAGTAATTACAACTCATGCATGACATCTGTATCAGTTCCTTACTCCAGATTCCTGCCTTGAGTCCCTAACCTGACTTCCCTTAGTGATGGTTTGCGACCTGAGAGTTGTAAGATTAACCGTTTCTTCCAAAATTTGCTTAGTTTATCACAGCAACAGAGAAGAAAACTAGGGCATAGGACCTAGTTCCTACTTTCAATTTTCCTCTAATGGTCAGAGTCACCATGTAGACTGTGGTATTGATGAGGGAGAAATACCACAGAGAAGATATTGAAATAAAATATTATCAGCATTTGTAAAGATGTTAAACTTACTTGGCAACCATGTAGCTAGTATTTAAGAAACCAGAAGACAATGGTGATAACCTGTAATTTACCTTAGTGGAAAATGAATAAAGAAAAAGATAAAAAATTATTAAACTACTGAGATCGAATTTAGGAGCACTAATGTTAAAATATGATTACAAAAATTAGGTGCTTCTTGTCTATCAGGGGATAATTCAAAAATTCAAAAACTTCATTCTGGTAACAAGAGATACAATTTATTTGTTTCTATCTATTCCTGCGTCACCGTCACCTGGCATTTCCTTTTGAAGTTGTAAGATAAAGCTGCCTTTATTGAGACTTACAAGGTAAGCCATCCCTAAGGAAATCTCCTTAATTTTGAAAGAAGCCTACCACTAAAATGTCATCTATTTTTCAATAAAACCTGACCATCAATTGAGATAATTTAAAATGGCACTCAAAGAAGAATCCAGAAAATTTATAGGCTAGGTTTATTATAAATACTCAGGTAAGATTGTCACTTCATCTTTAAAAGGTGGCATGACAATTCTAATTGTAGAGAAATAAAACATCATACCTCAGGTCAGCTAGTCACACAGATCTAAGAAGCAGTGATCGTGTTTGGTGGACAAAATGACAGATATTCTAAAATATTGTTTTAGTTATCATAAGAAAAGTCAAGCAAAATATTTGGTGGGTGAAAGGATACAAGAGGCTACCTTGTAACGTCAACTTGCAAGGTGTTGCAGAAGCCAGAAGACTTTCTCAAGGACTTTTTTTTTTTTAAGCTTCAGATGAGATGTTTGATAAAGACAGAAAGCAGTGGAATTTAGCAGTCCCCAAACACTATTATAACCTCTTTTTTGAAAGTTTACTAAGGAAAAGTAAGCACACAAATTAGGCTGTTTGTTCTGAATAATAATTAGTCACATGACCTATTAACAACAAATAAACTGTCTAGCTGAACTGTCCAACAAGTTCTCTCACTGGCTTGCTCCTTCAATTGCCTTCACTGTGTTTGGAATACATTCTGTTTAATCATCTTGGGTATTATATTTCTTATGTGTCCTGAAATCTTATTTTTGTTTATTTTTTTCAATGTGTCAGTATGACTCAGAATCAAAAGGTCAACATCTAGAACAAATCTTTCTGGTTTTGTCTTTGATATATTTTGACAATTTTATCATCTTACTTCTTGTCTAATATAAAAGCTTGTTTCTCATATATTGTTGTGAGTATTCCTGGGATCCATGCCTGGTAAAAATGTATGTTCAGGGACAATGCAAATACATTAATGTTATTAATATAACATTTTATGTATAGTAATAAATCAGAAGAATTAGATTATCAGTGCCACTCTTTTTATGAGTAGCAGTGTTTATAATACATTATGTATTTGTAAAGATGTTCATGTTTAGAAGATAAAAGCCCAACTGCATATTAAAGAATGAAGTCAGTAATCAATATGGTTGCATCCTCACGCATTTTTGATGAGCCTGTCTGCCAATATATTTCAGACAAAGATAAGGAATATGTTTTGAAGATAAGTTTGAATTGACATTTATTCTTCTAATTTTAATTTCATCATATTATGCTGCCATGTTTCTCGATTAGTTAACTTGTCAGTCCATATAAGAAATTTGATTGGTTGTTGCCTGTTTTGAGACAGAGTCTCACATAGAACTGGATGACCCCACTATGTATGTAGTTGGCATTCACCTTGAATGCCCGGCATTTCTGTTTCCATCTCCAGAGTGCTGGAGGAAATAAGCATGGCAATCATATCCTCGTCCTATGCTGAAAACGGCATTTGTCATTTTCATATGCTGTCAGCTTCTTTTCATATAATGCTTGATCTATTTGGACATTGACCTTGAGGATACATGAAATGTGTCATTTTTCAAATTTATATGTACAACTTACATTTTCAATTCATATGAGCATAGGATAGGTAGAACTCTAGATTTGCTTACATAGTACAACTCTACCGCTTTGATACCTCAGGGCAGTAAATGGGTCACCCACTAATACAGTGCTGATGCAGTAAATTGTTAATCCGCTCTAAACTCCCAGAGGATGCACCTACCTCCTCTGTATCCACCCAAATGTTTTGGACTCAACGAATGAAAGAGATATATCCACAGCATTATTTTTAATATGCCTTGCTAGCTCAATGGTTGGGTCACTCCTGAACCTCCACTTCACTAACACGCTCCCCTCCAATATTCCTGAGTAAATATTTGCTAAATCTATTTGTCATCTCTGCTACCCCCCAGACCCAATTGGGGCAGGGCTGTTTCCCTGACTCGTCCTGATCATCATGGCTGGATGCTCACTATCCTGCAGCTCGTAAGCCTGATCTCTCTGCTATCCTGTCATGGTGATTCTGCTCTTTTTCTTCTTGCCCAGGAAATCTAAAAGTCCTGCCTCTTTCACTCTGCCCAGCCATTTGCCACTGGCAACTCTTTATTTCACCATTCAAAGCCAACTAGGAGCAGCAAACTTCAGTGTCTTACAGGAAAACATGCCAGTTCCTGTGTAATTAAAGTTGTATTAATACAAATGTCATTAGATCCAATCTCCAACACTGTGCATGCAATATGACAAAGATATAAAGAAGCACAGCCATGGTTTGACTGCTATACTCACATTCCAATCTATAAAAACTTTCAAGGACAATAAACTAAGGACTTCTGTAATGTACAATTTTAGCAAATCTTTCAAGTGTTTCCTTTTTTCCTAATAAATCTGGAAAATATTAAATCATAAAGAGATGTCCAATATAACTATATTATATATTATCCATATTATATTCCATTCTGTATCTTCTGCTGTTTTGAATGCTGAATTATTCTATACTTAACATGGATTCGTCTTTCACAGTCGTCTCTTGCATCTTACAGAGTAATTATCAAAAAAATCTTCACTGTCCCTTACTAGTTGTGTTACTGAGACCTGACATCACATAAAACTTCTGACATCTAAAATAATGCAATGGCCATGTTCTTATGATACCAGCTCTTCCATTATTCGTTTATTCTTATGGTCATTTTTGTAATGTAGCTGTTGATTTTATTTTTCTTTTCAAAATAATTTATTAATTAATTATGTTATTTATTTATTTACTACCCAAATGTTGCCTCCCTAACATTCCCCCCTCACAGAGTTCTTCCCATAGTCTCTCTCCCCTTCACCTCCGAGAGGGTATTTCCCTAGGCATACCCACTCCTTGGGGCATCAAGTCTCTACTGGATTAGGTTTATGCTTTCCCACTGAGGCCACACAAGGTAGTCCTCCCCTACATATGTGCTGGAA
Source organism: Grammomys surdaster (assembly GCF_004785775.1). NCBI lineage: Eukaryota > Metazoa > Chordata > Mammalia > Rodentia > Muridae > Grammomys > Grammomys surdaster. The sequence goes on from NW_021604698.1 coordinate 2,551,651, forward strand.
TTTCAGACCAGCCCTTGTATGCTCTTTGGTTTGTGGCTTACTCTCTGGGAGATCCAAGGCGTTCAGGTTAGTTGACACTGTTGGTTTTCCTATAGGATTGCTATCCCGTTCAATTCCTTCAATTCTTCCCCTTATTCTTCTATAGACTTTTGTCCAGTGCTTCATTGTGAGTATCTGCACTTGTCTCAGTCAGCTGCTGATAGATTTTCTCAGAAGACAGCCATATATTCAATGGTTCTTCCAGGATGTCAGAATATTTTGTCTTAGATTTCAGTCATTTCTCAGTCCATTTTAGTAATATCTCCTGTAAGATTTTTTTTGAGCTAAGATATAAGTCAGTTGCTTGATCTAATATGTGCATGATGATTATATAGTTGACTGCCTTATACCTCTATACAAGCACATGCATACATGCAGGTATCCACAGTCATTATCCTATTCTGCCAAAACACATATACATTTAATTCTAGATTTCATGCTTTCATGAAATAAGCCTATAAAAATCATGAAAACAATGAAGTGGGTACAAATTCTTATTATGTCAATATTATAAAATGTCCCTAAAATAAGCTATGCTTTCTACATATTACGTTACTTATACATTTTTCTACTTTCCTCAAATATCCTCTACTAATCAAATACTTTGATTTTTCAACAATTATTATATACTTTCTTAATTAGGAATAAAGTTAATTAAAGATTATTCTTTCAAATAATTTCTAGTTCTTGAAATCCTATTTTTTTATCTTGTTCCCATATAATGACCATGACAATATTCTAATAACAAGAGATAGATCATATCCATTAGTGTTTCAGTATCAGTCATTCCTTTGTGTGACTTTACACAATTGATTTGATATTCTCTAATTTATCTCTTAGTATTCTCCTCCAGAATATAATACATTTTGTCTGGGAATAATGAAATAAGCTCTCCCTCAACTATCTAAGGTCACACTGTCACTCAAAGCCTAAATCATGCTTTTCATTTCTGTTACTCTGGCTATCTATCTGGTTGTCTATATTTTTCTATCTTTGCAACTCTATCTTCCTTCATACATTTATTCATGTGCATATATATCAATATGCATGTATTCATACCTGTATTATATATGTAAATATATATGTGTATACATTTGTAACTATGTATACATATGGTATTTTCAGAGTAAGTTCACATAATTCGCAATATGAGGAAGATAGATATTGGGCAATTGAATGATAATCTAATCAGTGGTGGGAAGCAACAATGTAGCATACTGAATTTGGTCTGTTTGCTATCTTGTTGAAAATAGTATTACTCAACATGAATTTCAATTTTATTTTCGTGATCAAAAAGTATCTCAGAGATTTTCTTCTAAAATGTTTCATTTCTTATCTACCAATGATAGAAACCTGTTACTTATCAACTCTAGCAGGCTGATTTAAAGTGAAGCTGGACCGAGGCTTTCTTCTAGTGATGAGATTTTTCTGGTTAAATGCACTTGCTGTGGACTTGTTCCAAATGCAAAAGCATTACTCAAAAGTATTATCAGTTCATGGCACTGTGTGTTTAAAAATATCGAAGTTGAATAATGTTATTTTTTCCATTTCAAAAAATTTAAAATTTTTACCTTCTTTTTAATATTTCACCAAGCCTGAACTTGCTGAACATATATTAAATGAAAAAATAGGTACACACACATTGGAAAATTAATTAGCAATATGTCTATTACACTCTGACTTTAATATTTGTATTTTCTATTTTTATTTCCTTTGTTGTTTCATTTATTTTGACAAATGACAGACAATTTTACTTTTCCCCTTCTACTACATTTTTGGTGGTATGAGTGGAATTGAGGACCTGTTTACCCCAGGCAAGGAACCCCAGCTCCCTGATTTTACCTTTTGCGTTAATGTTACCCGGATGAAATACATTCTTTGTTTGCTGAGTGGAATCAGCATTAAAGCATTTTATCTGCCATTTTGTACCCATCCTTCACTCTATATAGCAGATGTATAATCGTTTAATAAATATTACCTAAGACTATTAGAATGTAAATAATTTTAGTCAGTTCCTTAAAGTCTTGAAATTCAACTTTTTATAAGAGTCTAACTTTCTTTTTCATTGATGCGAAAGTTTAAAATATAATAAATTGTCAATGAAATATTACATGAATATGCAAATACCAGAATTTGTCCAAGTTAAACCACATGGATAGGAAGTGATTTTGTTGTGAGAATTATTTCTCTGAATATATTGTGGGTATACTGGTTGACAGATGTGTACAGATCTTTCTGCTCTGTTTTGTAGGAAACATGTTTGAACAAGTTTCATTTAAAACATTTTATTAAAAAAATTTGTTGGAATTTTATTTCTTCTTGGGTATTTCTTCATTATTGAAATGATGTTTTCCAAATGCCTAAGAGTTTTTACCAGGTGTAGAATTGTGAAATATATATGAGACTTCCTTTCCCTTTTGAGCACACTCTAGTTGTGTTTCTGCACCAGGCTTTATATTACCAGTATTGTGTGACATGAGGATATTATTGTCTATCAGTATATGAATTTGATGGAAAGCATCAATTAGTTCACCTTTGCATAATTTACCTCCGGTGACTTCTATAGTAATACACTGAACCTTTTTTTCTGCATGATTATGAGTCCAACTAATTTCTAAACCTCCAAATTTGTCGTTGGTAACTCCTCAAGACAGAAGAAGTTAACAAATGTTTCATATTCTAACACTATAGACTTTACTTACAGAAATCTAAGCAGCACTAAAAGTATAAGTTGAAGAGTTCATAGGTCACTTAATAAAAATTATATACTTTAAAGCTTCTTACATATACTTATTGGTACTAGGAAATCATTTGTTGCTTATTAGTGTATGTATCATGAAGAAGAGCTTTAGTGAAGGCGATGGTATTTCAATCTTCATGGAGAAGTCTGTCATTCATATACTAATAGAAAATATTCCCAAATCATAGAGCACACCAAGACAAGCATCTGCTGGCAATCTCTTCAAGTTTTAATTCTCCTCATGATGACTCTACAACAAATAATCAGCTCAGACTCACCTACTCGAGTTCTTGCATATGCAGAAAATTTAGTCTAGAGACATTAGACTCATTACATTTACAGCTCTAAATTGTCTACTTTTGTAAAATTTTGCTTCATCAATGTGCCTCTTTTGCTTACTTTTATAATGTATGACAGGCAGCAGAATGGTATTTTATATTACATATGACTATAATATCTTTATAATTTTTATAATTATATTAATTTTCCTAATACTCTCACTTGCTATCTTCATTTCTTTTGAAAAATGGGGAAAAAATTGTGCAAACAGCCTGAATAGTGTCAGTAATAATCAAAGTAAAATAAGCATAGTTCTCTGATATCTTCTCCTAATATTTGGAGGTGTAGCCTTATTGGAGTAGGTGTGTCCTTGTTAGAGTAGGTGTGCTTTTTTGGGTGTGGGCTTTAAAACCCTCATGTTAGCACCCTGAAAGCTAGTCTTCTTCTAGCAGCCTACAGGTGAGATTTAGAAATCTCAACTCTTTCTGCACAATGATTGCCTGGACACTGTCATGTTCCTGCATTGATGATGATGGACTGGACCTCTGAACCTGTAAGCCATTTCCAACTAATTGTTGCCATTATAAGAGATGCTTTGGTCATGGTATCTGTTCTCGGCAGTAAAACCATAACTAAGACACACCTAATAACTTCTGGGGGATTCATCATCCCTAACCTCAAGCTGTACTACAGAACAATAGTGATAAAAACTATATGATATTGGTACAGAGAAAGGCAGGTAAACCAATGTAATAGAATTGAAGACCCAGAAATGAATGCACACATCTATAGTCATCTGAACTTTGACAAAGGAGCTAAAACCATCCAGAGGAAAAAAGACAGCATTTTCACAAAATGATACTGGTTTAACTGGCGGTCAGTATGTAGAAGGATACAAATCAATCCATTCTGATCTCTTTTTACAAAGTTCAAGTTTAAGGACATCAAGGATCATATCATAAAACCAGATAGACTGAAACTAATAGAAGAGAAGGTGGAGAAGAACCTCGAATACTTGGGCACAGGGGAAAAGTTCCTGGACAGAACACCAATGGCTTATGTTCTAATATTAACAATAGACAAATGGGACCTCATAAAAAGCTTTTATAAGGCAAAGGACACTGTCAATAGGACAAAATGACAATCAATGGATTGGGAAAAGCTCTTTACCAATCCTATTCCTATAGAGGGCTAATATCCAATATACAAAGAACTCAAAAAGTTAGACTCCAGAGAATCAAATAACCCTTTTAAAAATGGGGTACAGAGCTATTAAAGAAAAGAATTTTCAACTGAGAAATATCGAAAGGCTGAGAAGCATCTAAAGAAATTTTCAATATCCTTAGTCATCTGGGAACTGCAAATCAAAACAGCCCTGAGATTCCATCTCACAACAGGCAAAATGGCTAAGATCAAAAACTCAGTTGACAGGAGATGCTGGCAAGAATGTAGAGAAAGAGGAACACTCCTCCATTGTTGGTGGGATTGCAGCTGGTACAACCAATCTGGAAATCATTCTGGCAGTTTCTCAAAAATTGGACATAGTACTACGTGAAGACCCAGCTATACCACTGCTAGGCATATACCCAGAAGATCCTCGGACATGTAATAAGTTCACATATTGCACTAAGTTGATAGCAGCCCTATTTACAATAGCCAGATACTGAAAACAGCCCAGATGTCCTTTAACAGAGGAATGGATACAGAAAATATGGTATATTTGCATAATGGAATACTACTTGGCTATTAAAAACAATGACTTCATGAAATTCACAGGCAAATGAATGGAACTTGAAAATATCATCCTGAGTGAGATAACACAGTCACAAAAGAACACACATGGTATGCACTCACTGTTAAATGGATATTAGCCTCAAAGTTCTGAATACCCAAGATACAATTCACAGACCATGAGAAGTACAAGAAGAGGGAAGACCAAAGTGTGGATGGTTCAATACTTCTTAGAAGGGGGAGTAAAATACTCACAGGAGGAAATATGGAGACAAAGTGTGGAGCAGAGACTGAAGCAAAGGCCATCCAGAGACTGCCGCACCTGGGCTTCCTTCCCATATACAGTCACCAAACCTTGACAGTATTGTGGATGCTTGGAAGTGCTTGCTGACCTGACAAATACCATAGACATTTAAGTGACTAATATTTTAAATTTTCAGTCTATTCTTTGTTGTATTTTCTAACATTGGAATTCAACCATTTTTATTCCATCTCGTATCAATGAAAAAAAATGAGAAGATAATTTTGCCATCCTAGTTTTTGAAAATCACAGAAGTGTGTAAGTAAGACAGAATATGACAACCAATGAGAATTCAGGTCCTTTTTAAGTTTTCAAGTTCATTACTGATCTTCGTTTAAGTAATTTGGTATTATGATGTCTTACATATCCCTCAGTCTGCCTTGAGAGTAACATACCAGCCAAAAGTGTGCTTGAGTTAAACTGTGTATTCTGCTTTAAACAGGTAGCAAGTGCTTATGTGTTGGAAAAGTTGCAAGTTTTGTTTTAAATATCCATTCCTTTAAGACTGTTTTCATTATACCTTTATTCTATTATCCATTCACATCACAAAATTTCATCCATGAAGAATGGATAAATTTAAAAACTAACGAAGCTAAAATTATACAGTAGAGTAGAATATTTTATCATACTTTGAATGCAAATATGTACTTATATATATTCAGTATATTTGCAACTGTACATGTCTACTTAGCTACATACATAAAAAAGAGAAACAAGACTTCTCTGAGTGTTTAGCCTTGCTTAACTTTAATATGTATGAGTCATATTTATACAGAAACATTGTTTGAATTTTACAAATGTAAATATAAAGGAGTCCTGCCTTTTTACTAGCAGAGCTAGGAGATGATGAACTTCAAATGAAAGGTTTTGAAAAGCAATTGAAGGAAGAGGATGAATTTGACCACAGCAACTTTGTACATGGAAGACTGTTTACTGCATGAAGCTAGTTGGTCTCATACAGGTTTCTAACCTGCCTGAAATTTTAATATCTGCTTCTTGTGGATTGATTTTCATGTTTCTTTTGCTGATAGCTTTTAACTCAATATTACTTTACAATGTAAGCAAAAGAACGAAGTAAAAATTGTGAATTTTTCTACACTTCTGCTTTTTATGAATTCTATGAATACTACAATTTATATTGAATCATAAATAAACATACACTATCTGGTTTAGGTGATAAGTAGTATATCCTTTTTCTTACCAAATGCATCCAACTGCTTTACTAAAAAATAAGTGATAGATGATATAAACCATATTATACTGCTATCTTTGGAAGGTCAGCCTGAATGTCAAACAGGATTATTTAATGATAAATTTAAATAGTTGTATAATACAATAATATGCACATTTATAATTAATATTGGTAAGTATCAACTTTTGAATTCTGAAAATCAATATATTAGGTTGACATTTTATAATATATAGTAGTAAATAATAGTAGTCAGCAAGAATATTTGAAACACAATGTATAATTTTAATGAAACTAATTTAAATGCACTTTATTTCCTAATGTTATCTGGAAACTCACTTTTCCATTCCATAAGTAGAAAGAACTTATTGTGCTTACAATTAAAATAGCTTGAGTTTCTACATGATTACATCTTAGATGTTAAACAGATTCTAGAAAATCATAAGGTATTTGAAGAAATAAGAGAAGCATGTCCTGTTGTGAATTGTAAAAGAGATTAACTCACCCTGGGAAACCAATGTCCTGTCTGACCATTCTGCCTATAAGTCAGAGAATTGGGCACTTAAAGCTACACATTGTCTACAGTTAATTATGAAGGTTAAACCATGATCAACGTTAGTCCTCTAGTGTCTTGCAACTGAAAATAACTGAACAAAATATTTAATTTTGTATCTTTGCCAGTGACTTGTAGGTAGCATAGTGATAAACTACAAAACTGGATTTTGGCCAAAGGCTATAAAAGGACAGATTTAAGATTATGGGTGCAATGATTTATAGTAAATTATTTTCTGTTTTTAACAAAAATACCAATTGATAATTTTATGATTTTTTAGGTTTAAGTTAATTGGTCCATGAGGAACTCTTGCCATTCTTCAAAAAAACATAATTTCACCAAACAAGTAAAATACTGTATATAGTAGGGAACTAAATGAAGCCTCCAAAATACACAACCTCTGCTGTGCTGTTCTTTTCATGTTCACGGTATTCTTGCACTATTTGTAGTGTTTCCCTTTAAGTTTTATAATAAGTATTTGCTTGGTATTTAATATCAGATATTTTTCCAAATTACTGGTCTGTAAAGAAAACAGTTATGGAGTAAAGTCGTAGTCTTCACATTGTCAGTGGAATAATGATTCACAAAAGAATCATCAAAGAATTTCATTTGTAATTGGTAATATTTTATTCCTACTGATCTTCATGAAAAAAATCAATAATTGGAAACAGAAAAGCAAGTGTTTCCCACCACTAATTTCAAACAAGAATAAAAACAACCTCAGAATTAGCTTGATGCATATATAGTTCATACAAATTTACTGATATCAGGAAATGAAACGCATATATGATAGCTCAGAAATATTCTGGATGGTTAACTTTTTCAAAATTACATATTCATTACTTCCATAGGAAGGTGAGAAATCAAACAACAAGGAAAGTATTAAGATTATTTTAGAACATCTCAAATCTACTAGATCCTGATTTAATCCTCTTTAAGGAAAATGTAGCAAATGGGAAAGACAACATAATATTTTAGCAACTGTGAAGGATGTTCAGGGTATTCCATGGAAACAGCTTAATTTACTGCATGTTGTCTTACATATGTATTGAAATCACAGTTATGTGTGTAGTAATTATAAAAATATTCATGCACCGCAATTTAAGTTCAGAATTTGTAAAATAATTCTATTGGTCTCTCAAATGAAATGAAAATTAGTTTACAAATATTTTTGTGTATCAACATTAAACTTGTCATCAGGCCTTTTAAGGATTACAGTCTGGAGCCCTGGGATAAAACTAAAATGATATGTTTTTTTTTTTTACTTTGTAGTTTAGGCTGTCTTGAATAACTTTGCATGTAACAAAGTGGTGGACAATATGAAGTAGGTATTCTTTATTTTTCTGACAAATTTCTGTAGAACTGAAAAAAAAGAGTAATATTTTACTAGAAGTTCCATTTCAAACATGTTAGGGTGAATTATGTTCTGGTTATAATACAATTGTGATGATTAAAAAAAAAACTTATTTATACCCTTCTTGGGCCAGATCAGTTGGACAGCTCTTCATAGACAGCAGCCTGCCTGTCTCCCAGGAGTTCTGCCGTAACCAGGGACACAGTTTTTCCTAAGCTGAAGCACGTTGGTCAAAGAAAATACAATGGATAAAAAGCTCCTAACCCGAAACATACAGGAAATTCAGGACACAATGAAATAGGTAGATTAGGGTGAAGGTTTTCAGCTCAAAGGGACAGAAAACATCTTCAACAAAAATCATAGAATAAAATATTTTCAACTTAAAAAAGAGATGGCCATAAATTTATAAGAAGTCTACAGAACACCAAATAGATCTGACCAGAAAAAAAAATCCTCATATTCATAATGAGCAAAACACTAAAGGCAAAGAACAAAGAAATAATATTAATAGCAATAAGGGAAAAAAGGCCAAGTAATATATAAATGCAGAACTATCAGAATAACACCAGACTTCTCAACTAAGACTGTAAGAGTCAGAAGATCTTGAACAGATGTCATTCAGACACTAAGAGAACACAAATGGCAGCCTAGGCTATGATACCCAACAAAACTCTCAATCACCATTGATGGAGAAACCAAGATATTCTATGCAAAATCAAATGTAAACAATATCTTTCTACTAATCCAGCCCTACAGAGGACTCTTGAAGCAAAGTTCCAATATAAGGAGGGTAATTACACCCAAGAAAATACAAGACATTAAAAATCTCACAACAAACACAAGAGAAGGCAACTACAAAACAAAACAAAAACAAATAAGCAAACAGCCAAACAGTTAGTAATGACCCTCCAACAAGAAAAATAGCAGGAAGTAACAGTCATTGGTCTTTAATATCTCTCAACATCAATGGACTCAACTCCCCAATAAAAAGACATAAGCTAACAGACAGGATATGTAAACAGGATACAGCATGTTGCTGCATACAAGAAACACATCTCAGTGACAAAGAAAGTCACTATCTCAGAGTAAATGGCTGGAAAAAAATTAGCAAACAAATAGTCACAAGAAACAAGCTAGAGTAGCTATTCTAATGTCCAATAAAATAGACTTTTAACCAGGAGATATCAAAGAGATGGGTTAGGAAACTTCATATACAGCAAAGAAAATACGCACCAAAAAGAAGTTTAAATTCTCAACATGTATGCCTCAAATGCAAGGACAAGAACATTCATAAAAGAAACTTCACTAAAGTCAAATACACATTAAGAGTGGAAGACTTCTGTAGGACCATGAAAGGCAGCCTGGTTCCTGGATAAGATGAAACTAGAAACTCCAGTGACCCTGAAGGGACAGAAGACGTTTTGCCCCTGATCCTGAACATCTAACTCCTTTCACATAGCTACAGCTCCCTACAGCCTCTCATATATTTGTGACCATCAGTCACATAAGGGCAATGCTCCAAGTCCCTTCACAGGTAGAAGACATGACCTGTGGTCACATAGCCTCAAGGCAGATCTCCAATTTAATGTGGAACCTAAAAACTTGGAGGGCTTAGCCAATAGACTTTCTTTCCCAGACATTTCTACCTGCAAAAGGTATTTAACCTTAGGTCTGCCCTGAGACTAGGGGAACTGTTTTACTTGTCCACTTTCTGCCATGACAATAAATGTCTTAAAACTATTGACTGTTTCTTTCCATAAGGATCCACTGTGGGAAGCAATGGAGAAGGCTTTTGCCTAAAGAGCGACCATCTAATCTCTTCTAGAAAGCCTCTCTACACTTCCAGCCACTGCGACCAAGATGAGCCAAACTCAAGCCAGCTGCCAGTCAAAAAGTCAAGGACTTCCCTGACACCTGCAGAATCCAGCTGGAGCACTCCTCCTTTTTCTTATGGCCCCTTGGTTGAAAGTCTATTTTATTGGATATTAGAATCACTACTCCATCTTGTTTCTTGTGACTATTTGGTATTTATTTTTCCTAGATCCATCCCACTGGACCCCTACTCAGTTCTCAGCTCTTCTGGGCTCCCAGCAGTGCCTGGGTGCCCAAGAGCCTGAGAGTCAAACAGCTCCAACCTCCTTGAAGGCCTGGGGACCCCTGAACCACCTTCCCATGCAGTTTTACAACATCCAGAGGATACTCAACGCCTAGATGCTCTGACACACATAGGATTATGGGAAAAATAGGAGGCCACAGTGGTGGTCCTGGAGGCTTTCCACACTGGTGGGTCCCACATACAGGAGAAAGTCTAAGGTTCCAGAGGCTGGAGGCTTTGGTGAAGGCATACCCCAATGACACGAGGAAGTCCTTGGTTCCAGAAAGGTTTATTTTCATGGCGGATGGTGGATAGATTTGGATGTACCACCCTGAAACTCATGGCAGACCTGAGTTACATAGGGAGGGAGAAAAGGAGAGGTTCTGGGAAGAATGCTTAATTTGCTCCACCCTCTGGCCTTCATTAGTATGTAAATCCCTAGGGCCTGAGGCCTATGATCACGCCCTGTATGTACCTATGCACTTTGGGAGGGGCTGTAATGGCCTATGTGACTGAACAATGTAGGTCTATGGAGATGTAACTGCATGTCAGGACTCTGGGTTCTGGGGACATGGCCGAACTCCTGCTGTTTTTCACTTAGAGTCTCCGGGTTCCAGGCCCACGCCCAGCCGTGAACCAGGATACCCTTATGCTGTCTCACATATGATCACAGGTGAGGCCCCAACATCTGTTCTAACACCCAGTATAGCTGAACACCCATGAGAACCAGGGAAGCAGGAACCCCAGATCAGCAAGAGGCCCACACTCTTTTCTGCTTGCACCTATGCCCAGAACTGACCCAGAGCTCTGGTTCCTCACTAACTCCTACAAAACCCAGAGAAAGACTGACTCCCAGGATCTCACCAGGAGCTCAGGATCCCAGAGGCAGTTTGACGTTTAGCAACTCTGCCCCATCCAGGATCTCAGGATCTCAGGATCCTAGAATCACTGGATCCCAGAGATAGCTAGACTTCCAAGAGATCTGAAACAGCCAGACTCACAAGAAAGACAGGATAATTTCAGAGACAGCATGGGAAATTAGCACTACAAGTAACAAGATGGCTAGAGGCAAAAAAAAAAAAAAGGCACAAACAACAGAAACCAATGCTATTTAACAACTTCAGAACCCAGATCTCCCACCACAGCAAGTCCTAGGTATCCCAACACACCTGAAAAACAAGATTCAGATTTAAAATCTCATCTCATGAATATGATAAAGGACTTTAAGAAAGATACAAATAACTCTCTTAAAAACACAGAACACAGGTAGAAGCCCTTAAAGAGGAAACACATTAATCTTATAAGGAAACACAGGAAAACAGAATTAAACAGTTGAAACAATTGAAAAAAAAAAAAACTTCCAGAATCTAAAAATGTGAATTGCAACCTTAAATAAAACACAAAGGGAGATGAACCTGAAGATGGAATACCCAGGAAAAAGGTAAAGAATCACAAAGGCAAGTATCACCAACAGAATTCAAGAGATGGAAGAGAGAATCTCAGGAATAGATGATATCACAGAAGACATTGACACAACAGTCAAGGAAAATACAAAAAGCAGAAAGCTCCTAACTCAAAACGTTCATGAAATCAAGGACACAATGAAAAGACCAAACCTAAGAATAATAGTTATAAAAGAGAGTGAATATTCCAATTTCAAAGGGCCAGCAAACATTTTCAACAGAATTATAGAAGAAAACCTCCCTAAAGAAACTTCCCTAAAGAAGGAGATGCCCATAAACATACAAGAAGCCTACAGAATACCAAACAGACCATAAAAGAAATTCCTCTCTACACATAATAATTGAAACACCAAATGTACAGAAAAAAAGAAAAATATTGAAAGTTATAATGGAAAAAGTCAAGTAACATATAAAGAAATGCCCATCAGAGTTACCATACTTCTCAACAGCAACTCTAAAAGCCAGAATATGTTGGGCAGATGTCATACATATCCTCAAAGAAAAAAGCAGAATATGTTGGGCAGATGTCAGATATATCCAAAAAGAACAGAAATGCCAGCCCAGGCTACTATTCCCAGCAAAACTCTCAATTATAATACAGGGAAAATCCAAGATATTCCATGGTGAAACCAAATTTAAACAATATATTTCCAGCAATCCAGCCCTACAGAGGAGAATAGATGGAAAACTTCAACAAAAAGAATGAAACAACACTTAAGAAAAAGTAAGAAAATAATCTTCTCACAACAAATCAAAAGGAAGAGAACAGCAAAAGCATATTTCCACCTCTAAAAGAAAAAAAAATTACAGGAAGCAACATTCATTGGTCCTTAATTTCTCTCAAAAATCAATGGACTAAATTCCAACTAAAAGATATAGACTAACAGACTGGGTAGGAAAACAGGACCCAGCATTTTGCTATATACAGGAAATACACCTCAGTGACAAAGACAGTCACTACCTCAAAGTAAAAGGCTGGAAAAAAAATTTCCAAACAAGTCGTCCTAAGAAACAAGCTGGAGTAGCAATTATACTATCCAATAAAATAGGCTTTCAGCTAAAAGTTATAAAATAAGAGGGGGAAGGACATTACATATTCATTTAAAAAAAAATCTGCCAAAAGAAACTCTCAATTCTGAACATCCATGTCCCAAATGCAAGGGCATCTACATTTGTAAAAAAGTCATTGCTGGAGCTCAAAGCTACACTGAACCTCACAGAATAATAGTAGGAGATTTTAACCAATGCATTTTCACCAATGGTCAGATGATGAAAATAGAAACTAAACAGAGAAACAATGAAATTAACAGACATTATGAAACAAATGGATTCAATAGATATCTATAGAACATTTCATCCTAAAACAAAAGAATATACTTTCTTCTTAGCACCTCACGGTACCTACTCCAAAATTAACCATTTAATCAGACAGAAAACAAGCCTCAATCAATACAAGAAAATTGAAATAATCCTATGCATCCTATCAGATCACTATGGACTAAGGCTGATATTCAACAACAACAAAAACAACATAAAGCCCACATACATATGGAAGCTGAACAACAATCTAATCAATGATAACTTGGTCAAGGATGAAATAAAAAGAGAAGTAGTGGCATATTTGAATTTAACAAAAATGAAGGCACAACATACCCAAACTTATGGGACACAATGAAAGCAGTGCTAAGAGGAAAACTCATACCTCTTGAGTGCCTTCATAAAGAAATTTGAGAAAGCTTACACTAGCTGCTTGACAGCACATCTCAAAGCTCTAAAACAAAAGAAGCAAATATACCCAAGAGGAGTAGATGGCAGGAAATAGTCAAACACAGGGCTGAAAGTCAACCAAGTAGAAACAAAAAGAACTAAACAAAGAATCAATAAACCTTGGAGCTAGATCTTTGAGAAAATCAGCAAGATAGGTAAACCTTTAGCCAGACTAACCAGAAGGCACAAAGACAGTATCTAAATTAACAAAATCAGAAATGAAACGGTAGACAAAACAACAGAAATTGAAGAAATTCAAAAAATTATCAGATACTGCTACAAAAGCCTGTACTCAACAGAACAGGAAAATCTAGATGAAATGGGTGATTTTCTAGACACATACCAGGTACCAAAGTTAAATAGAATCACATAAATGATATAAACAGTCCCATAACCCCTAAGGAAATAGAAGCAGTCATTAAAAGTCTCTCAACAAAAAATCTCCAGGACCAGATGGTTTTAATGCAGAATTTTATCAGACTTTCAAAGAAGACTTAACATCAATACTTCATAAACTATTTAATAAAATAGAAACAGAAGAAATACTATCGAATTGATTGCATGAGGCCACAGTTACACTAATACCTAAAGCACACAAAGATCCAACAAAGAAAGAGAACTACAGACTAATTTTCATCATGATTATTGATGCAAAAATACTCAATAAATTCTTGCAATTTGAATCCAAAAAAACATCAAAATGACCATTTACCATGATCAAGTAGGCTTCAACCCAGGGATACAGGGATGGTTCTATATAAGGAAATTTATCAATGTAATCCACTATATAAACAAACTCAAAAGTGGGGGGTGTGAAGGAAACAGGATCATCTCATTAGATGCTGAAAAAGCCTTTGACAAAATACAGCAATCCTTCATGTTAAAGGTACTGGAGAGATCAGTAATTCAAGGTCCAGACCTAAATATAATAAAAGCAATATATAGCAAACCAATAGCCTCCATCAAAATAATGGACAGAAACTTGAAGCAATTCCACTAAAATGAGGGACAAGGCAAGTCTGCCCATCCTTCCCCGATCTAATCAACATGGTATTTGAATTTCTAGCCAGAGCAATTAAGCAGCAAAAGAAGATCAAAGAGATACAATGTGGAAAGGAGGAAGTGAAGATATCACTATTTATAGATGATAATAATGTAGTATACACAAGAGACTCAAAAATCCAAAAGAGAACTCCTACACCTGATAAACAACTTCAGCAAAGTGGCTGGATAGAAAGTTGACTCAAAAAATCAGGAGCTTTCCTCTACTCAAAGGCTAAAAGGGCTGAGAAAGAAATTAGGGAAATGTCACTCTTTGCATTAGTCACAAATAATATAAAATATCTTGTTGTGACTCTAACCAAGCAAGTGAAAATCTGTATGATAAGAACTTCAAGTCCATGAAGAAAGACATTAAAAATGATTTCAGAAGATGGAAAGATCCCCCATGCTCATGAATTGGCAGGATTAACATAATAAAAATGGCCATGTTACCAAATACAATCTACAGATTCAGTGCAATCTCCATAAAATCTCCAAATGAACTTTTCACAGAGATAAAAACAGCAATTTTCAACATTATCTTGAATAACAAAAAAAATGCATGATAGCAAAAACCATTCTCAACAATAAAAGAACTTCTTGGAGAACGACCATACCTGACCTCAAGCTATATTACAGATAAATATTGATAAAAATTGCTTGAATATTGGTACAGAGACAGGCAGGTAGATCAATGGAATAGATTTGACATCCGAGAAATGAACCCGTATACCTTTGGTCATTTGATCTTTGAAAAGGAGTCAAAACCATCTAGAAGATAAAAGAGAATTTTCAACAAATGGTGCTTGTTCAAAATAGCTGTCTGCATGTAGAAGAATGCAAATTAATCCACTCTTATCTCTTCATACAAAACTAAAGTCCAAGTAGATCAAGGAGCTCCACATAAAACCAGACATGATGAATCTAATAGAGGAAAAAGTAGAAAAAACCTCTAACACATTGGCATAGGGGAAATTTTCCAGAATAGAACACCAATGGCTTATGCTCTAAGATCAACAATTGACATGAGACCTCATAAAATTGATAAGCTTCTGTAAGGCAAAGGACAATGTCAACAGAACCAAATGGGAACCCACAGACTGAGAAAAAAATGTTTACCAACCCTACATTTGATAGAAGACTAACATCCAAAATATACAAAGAACACAAGAAGTTAGACTCCAAAGAACCAAATTATCCTATTAAAATATAGGGGGTACAGAGCTAAACTGAGAATTTGCAACTGAGTAATCTTGAATACCTGAGGCAAGTTAACAAATTTTCGACATCCTTAGTCATCACAGAAATGCAAATCAAAATAATCTGAGTTTCTACCTTATACCAGGCAGAATGGATAAGATCAAAAACTCATATGACAGCAGATGCTGGTGAGGATGTGGAGAAAGAAGATCACTCCTCCATTGCTGGTGGGATTGAAAGCTGGTACAACCACTCTGGAAATTAGTCTGGTGGTTCCTCATAAAATTGGAAGTAGATCTACCTGAATTCCCAACTATATCATTCCTGGGCATATGTCCCAAATTATGCTCCAACTTTTAACAAATGTTCCAATATGCTCATAGCAGCCTTATTTATAATAGCCAGAAGCTGGAAACGACCCAGATGTTCCTCAACAGAGGAATGGATACCGAAAATGTGGTACTTTTGCACAATGGAGTACTACTCAGCTATTAAAAACAATGACTTCATGAAATGCATGAAACTAGAAAATATCATGCTGAGTGAGGTAACCCAGACACAAAGTAACACGCATGGTATATACTCACTAATAAGTAGATATTAGCCCAAATGTTCACAATGCACATGATACAACCCACACACCATATGGAGCTTAGAAGGATGGGAGACGAGGGTGTGGATGCTTCAGCCCTGCATTGAGGAGGGAACAGGATAATTATGGAAGGTGTAGGGAGGGGAACCTGGTAGGGAGAAAGGAGGGGGAGAGAACCCAGTCACAAAAGAATACATGGTATATACTCCCTGATTAGTGTATATTAGCCAAAAAGAAGCTCAGAGTACCCACTATACAACTCCCAGACCATATGAAACACAAGGAGAAAGAGGACCACATCAAAATGTGGATGTTACAGTCCTACTCAGAAGGAGGAAGAAAATAATCTCAGGAAGTAGAGGGAGAGAGTGATCTGGGAGGGAAGGAGGAGGTAGAAGGAAAAGAGATAGGCTGTTTACATAGAGGAGGAGGAGAAGTGAAAGAATTGCAGAAGGTCAGAAATTTGAAAGAAGCTGTATAGACATGCTGGAGTAGAAACTGGAAGTAGCCAGTAGAAAGATGCCAGGGACCCAAGAGGTTTCCAGGACCAAACAGGGAGGACATTATCCAAAATACCCAAAAAAGCGAAAAGAGAATCTGTAGAGACCATATCTAGTGGGTAGATAAGGCCCCCAGTTGAGGGATGGGGCCACCCACACACCTCAAATATATTAGACCAGTATTCTTCCTGTCAAAAGAAAATGCAGGGACAAAGATTGGAACAGAGATTCAAAAGAAGTCCATCCAGAGACTGCCCCACCTAGATCCATTCCATTTGCAGACACCAAACCCAGACACTATTGCTGATGCCAAGAAGTGCTTGCTGACAGCAGCCTGGTATAGCTGTCCCCTCAGAGGCTTTGCCAAATCCTGACCTGTATAGATGCAGATTCATGCAGCTAAACATCTGACTGAGCAAGAGGACCTCAATGGAGAAGTTGGGGCAAGGACTGAATGAGCTAAAGGGATTTGCAACCCCGTAGGAAGAACAGCAATTATCAACTAACCAGATGCCCGCTAAGCTCCCAAGGACTAAGTCACCAACCAAAGAGTACATATGGGGGACCCATGGCTCCAGATGGATATGTACCAGATGACTGTCTTATCTGGCATCACTAGGAGAGGAGTTTCTTAGTCCTGTGAAGTCTCAATGACCCCTGGTAAGGTAATATTAGTGAGCTGAGGAAGGAGTATGTGAGCACAGAGGTAGTGGGGAGGGTGTAGGACATTTTTGGAGTGGAAACTGGGAAGAGCAATAACATTTGAAAAAAACTAAATAAAATAACCAATAAAAAAGAAAAATGAGAACATCATGAATTTACAGGCAATTGGATGGAACCTCATCCTAGGTGAGGTTACCCAGACCCAAAAGGATATACATTGTATGTACCCACTTATAGGTGGATAGTAGCCCCAAAGTACAGAACACTCAAGATACAACACACAGACTGTAAGAAGTTTATTAAGAAGAAAGGTGCAAGTGAGGATGTTTCTATCCCACTTAGAAGGAGGAACAAAAATAATCATGGGAGGCAGAGGGAGGGAGGGCACTGTGAGGGAGAGTAAAGGAGAAGTAGATTCAGGGAACAAGATCGGGTATGGGGTGAAGAACAGCAGAGAGGCTCAGAAGACTAAGAGATTAAATAGGAAAATGTAACTTCCGTGGGTGGGAGATGGGGAGACCCACTAGAAAGGTCCAGAGAACTAGAATGTGAGAGACTCCCAGGACTCAACTGTGGTGACCTCAACCAAATTGCCAACAGTAGGGAGAGGGAACTAGAAGAGTCTACCTCCAATAAATAGACAGATCCCCAAGTGGATGGTTAGAGATACCAACACAGAGTTAAAATTTCTGACCCAGATTGTTCCTGTCTAAAAGAAATGCAGGGACAAAAATGGAGATGAGACTGAAGGAAAGGGTGCCCAGTAACCATGGCATCCATCTCATCATGGTGCTGGGTGGGCGCTGAGGCCTGAAACTATTACTGATGCTATGAGTCCTGTTCTTACAATCCCGCCTTCTTTACCCCTCCCCTCCTCCTCAGAGAAGGGAAAGCCCCTTTGGGGATAGATTCTGGGACATCCAGGAACAGCAGGGCTAAGCACTGCTTCTCTCACTGAGATGCATACAATCAGTTTAGGTAGGGTAAGAGGATCCAGTGGCAGGTAACAGAGTCAGAGACCATCCCAGCTCCAATTATTAGGGGACCCACACGAAGTCTAAGCTGCACAATACTACAAATGTGTGCATGACACAAGTCCAGCCCACAAACGCTCTCTATTTGGTGTTCCAGTGTCTATGAGCTCCCACGCACCCAGGTTAGTTGACTTTGTAGGCCTTCTTATGCTGTCCTTGTTCCTTCGAGCTTCCTCAATCCTGTTCTTGACTCTTCCACAAGGTGTTCGGCTATGGGTGTTCATATCATTTTCCATCTGCTGCTAGATAAAGCTACTAAGCAGACTGTTATGCTGGGTTCCTATCTGCAAGTATAGCAGAGTATCACTAATAGTGTCGAGGTTGGCTTTCTCCCACGGGATGGATCTCAAGTCGGGCCTGTCATTGGTTGTCCATTCCCCAAGTCTCTGCTGTGTCTTTATCCCTATACATCTTGTAGGCAATACACATTTTGAGTTGAAAGTTTTGTGGGTGGGTTAATATGTGCATCCTTCCACTGGAAGTCCTGCATGTCTATAAGACATGGCCACTTAAGTCTCTGCTGGTAGGAATCTCGCATAGTATAATATCTGTAGCCTCCCTCATCCTAGGTCTATAGCTCATTCTAGAGATGCCTTACAAACACCAATTTCCATTGTCATTCTCAGCAGTCTCAAACCTCCACACTCCTACACCTGATTTCAATTACCATGGCCCTCCACAGACACTCCTTCCCAATTCCCTCTCTGCATCTACCTGTAATGACTATTTTGTTTCCCCTTCTGAGATAACTCATCTTCCCTTGGGCCATCTTTGTTACCAGATTTCTTTGAGTCTGTGAATCATAGCATGGTTATCCTGTACTTTATGGCCAGTGTCCTGTCCAATTATAAGTGAGTATATACTCCATATATATAGTTCTAGTCTGGGTTACCATACTCAGGATCATATTTTTGAATTCCAGACATTTGCCTAGAAATTTCACAATGTCTTTGTTTTAATAGCTAAATTGTATCCTATGGTGTAGCTGTATCACATTCTTTTTTACTCTTTAGTTGAGGGGCATCTAGCCTGTTTTTAGTTTCTGACTAATATAAATAACACTGCTACGGACATGGTGGAACACATGTCCCTGTGTGTAAAGAGAATATTTTATATGTGTGGATGTGCCACCTATCAATATTAAATCTAATGGCCTAAGGCTCATGGAGGAAATAGAAGGAAGGACATCTTGGGGAGGAGAGAGAGATAGAAAGAGAGAGAAAGAGAAGGGAGAGAGGGAGAGGAAGAGGGAGCTGGAGATGGAGGGAGGGGGTAAGGGAGGGAGAGAGGGAGAGAGAGAGAGAGAGAGAGAGAGAGAGAGAGAGAGAGAGAGAGAGAGAGAGA